>NW_027182518.1:0-300000 GCF_040938575.1 Ambystoma mexicanum | reverse complement strand
ATGTGTTCAGTCTGGAGGGTGGACACCCAGCCTGAGTTCTGGCTGCGTTAGGCCCGAGGAGACGCTTAAGATAGCCGGTATGTGCTCAGCTGGCTGTGTTGTATTAGGATGATGAGGTGTTCGTGGGGTCATGGTAGTATGAGAACAGCTAGGCCGAATGTGTCATAGTATAGCTGTCTTCTAGTTGAATGATGGTGTATAGGCCAGAGTAAGCGTAGTAGTGTGATATGGTGGTTATGGGGAAAGCGCCTGCGACCAAGCACGAGAGTCGGACAGGGGGCGTACATAGCGGCATACGTACATAAAGCGACAGGATGCATAGGATAAACATGCGATGCAGGTACCATGGGAAAACAGGTACATAGCATAAATAGGATGTACAGAGGTATGGTATATAGAGAGATATGCACTCCATCCACTCTGTCCTTTCCATTCACACTATCCTTCGCTTCCACTCCATCCACTTTTTCCATCTGCTCCATCCGTTCCATCCTATGTGGCCCAGCCTATCCCACCCAATTGGTAGGTGCGCCCCCGCCCCTCCTGTCTGGCACGGATTCAGCACCTTCGTTACATAACCTTGCGCTCGCTCAGGGATGTGTCCTGCTGGATTTATGAGGGCGAAGGCCAGGACTTCAAGCCTCAGAATGCAAAGTTAAAACCAGGACTGCACTTGCATCCCCAGACTGGAATGGATATTGTTGGCATGTATGATGTTGGCCCGACAGACCTGATGGCTGCAAGGAGAGAAAAGGGGGCTGGGCCTGGGCCTGGTCCGCCCGCCCGCCTGTCCCAATGGCCAGCGGAGAGTGGAGCAAATGCCACGCTCCTGCCCATCTCAGGGCCCAGCCGAGAGTGGAGCAAATGCCATGCTCCGGGGCTGGCCCGTGGAGCAAAGGCCACGCTCCTGCCCGCCGAGAGTGGAACAAATGCCACCCCCCTGGCCATCTCCGGGGCCTGCAGAGAGTGGAGCAAATACCACCACGCTCCGGGCTGGCCCCGAGGCCCCGAACGGCCCCGAACGGCCAGGTTCTTTAGGCAGGAAAACAGGGCGTACCTGCAGGCACTTGTTACTCAGAGTGTGCTTTGACCCCTGGCTTCTCGGCGAACGGTGCACTGTGCCGGGCACCCCGAGAGTTCTCGAAGCCTGCTTAGAGCCTCATTGGGATGGCTAGAGTGGCGTGTCTGTCCCCCGAGTTGTTGTGCCGCCCGCCTGGTCTGCAGCTGGGTTCTTCTGGGAGTTATCAGCATAATCCCGCCTTTCCCAGCCAGCTCCACCTAGGCCGCAGTACCTTCTGTCGTTACAAGAGGGCATCGGGGTGCTCTTAGATTCCACATGAGCGTGGAGTCAGGTTACCAGAAGGGAAGAGGGGGGGGCCGGGGGTGTGTGCCCATTTGTAAATACAAAATGACTAAATACTCTCCCTCTAGACCACTGCGCTCCTCTGGCTCTAACTCTCTGTGTGTAAAGCCTTTTGCTAAACAGAGGTCAGGTGGTGGTTCGCTTTCCTCAGCTGGCTCCCTTCCTCTGCGCCTTGAGCAGGATCTTCTTAAATTCCGGAAGCTCCTTAGGCCACAGGCCCCGGGCCGGCACGATAGAGGGCATGGGGGGGGGGGTTAGGCACAGGGTGGGGGCAGAGAAGAGGCTCACGCCGTGGGAGGGCAGCTGCAAGGCGCCTCCACTGTTAATTGTCATGACAACCTGGCCAAAAACACAGGGAGGTGAGAAGGAAATCAGCAGGCGCCGGGAAGGGCCCAGCCCCCAATGGAATGACAAAGGTGAAGGGGGCGGGCGGAATATAAGGAGCCTCTAGGAAGGGAGAGGCACCAACGAAAAGAAAGCACAACTGCCTCGGGTAAAGCTTCCAGAGGAAGGAGAAGGACCGTGTTTTTCATTTTCTCACCCAACCCACCCAGAAAAAGGAGGTACAAAAAGGGCATGGAACGCTGGCTGGCAGGTTCGGTACCCGGCAAAGTCGTAGGCGGCGGCACGTGTCTAAGGAGAGGATGCCAATTGGACTGAAAGAAAGGAACCAGCAAAATAGAGGCGGAAGGTCCGGCTTGCAGGCACGCAAAGGAACAGACTTGCCATGGAAACGAGGCATCACTCACCTTGGACACGGTGTGCCCAAAAGCACACCTTTTGTTATCGTTATGTTTATTATGATTGTCAATAAGAAGTAAATGCCTAAGGCCAAAAATTGTTTTCCACAAAGAATGGTATGTGGAGTTTGTTACTAAATAGGGGCATGAGGGAGAGCTCGGGTGCCCACACTACTTAGCCTAAGACTCTCCTCTTTACCTCCGCCTTCGCTTCTTCTCTCCCTTGCTAATCCCACAGTTGCTGCGATGGGTGTCCTGGGCCCTTATGCATCCTCGGGGCCCTGACCTCCCGCACCCAATCGGCCCAGCTCCTGTCTATCTATCTATCTGCAATTGCACGCACACCCAAACGCCCCGGTCGCTCGCACTCGCACCCCTCACGGCTCCAGGCCGTGTAGCATTCAACATTCCTAGCACTTCATCTCTGGCCCGCCCATGAGCTCAGACTCCACAGCACAGCACGTACCCGCTGCTTCCTTCTTCCCTGCTGCACTTGCACGTTCGGAAGACTCACAAGGCATAGTAGGCCCGTCCTGCTTTACTCTCCCCATCCCCCCAGCCCACTGCTCTTATGTATTGTGTTTTTAATGTATTTCCCACTCCTCCTCCCTCCCTTGCCCTGTGGGCGCTTTGAAACAGTATGTTCTTATTTTACAAGCGCCTAACAAGCAAACAATAAAATAAACGGGCATGTGTTCTCTTGTCGGCACGGTCTGAGCCGAAACAAAGGGCCATCAAGTGGAATGCTAAAGGGGACCCAATTTCTTTTGACGCATTTCCCCATTCTCACAGAAGGCGCCGTTCATGTAAATGTGTGCTAAGAAAGGATTCTGGAATGGCACTGCCGCACAGGGACTGCACGGGGCAGGGTGGGGGTTGTTGTTGTCAGCCTTCCAAGAAAGCGGAGTACAATCGAGCAGCTCTGTTATTGATGGTGTGGGCGGCTCTTAAAAGAGCCTTTGGGTTTGCGCGCTGATGCTGCGGTAGGTAGGTGGGCAGGCAGGCAGGTGATCCTCAACCCCCGAATCCATAAAGAGTGCGTCCCTGGCGCTTCAGGGCATACACCACATCCATGGCGGTGACGGTCTTCCTCTTGGCGTGCTCAGTGTAGGTGATGGCGTCCCGGATCACGTTTTCCAGGAAGACCTTGAGCACACCGCGGGTCTCCTCGTAGATGAGGCCGGAGATGCGCTTGACTCCACCACGGCGGGCCAGGCGGCGGATGGCAGGCTTGGTAATGCCCTGGATGTTGTCCCTGAGCACTTTCCTGTGCCTCTTGGCACCTCCCTTGCCGAGACCTTTCCCTCCTTTGCCTCGTCCAGACATGGCGGCTGCACTTCTACTTCTCCTCGTCGTCGTCACGGGGGAGCTGACTGAGACTGTGTGTGCCGGCGCTTGTTCTTCTTCTTGCTGATAGATTTTTATCCATCAGCGGTGATTTTTTGGATACCGAGGCTTGAGCCTCATTACTCCATCTTCTCGGGTTGAGTGTGTAGTCGTGGGTTTGTATTCTTCTTGGTCTGTGTGGTCTTGTCACAGTAGGGCTGGTTTCACTGGGTCTTCGCAGTGATGGGCCGCGGGTAGCGGTCGAAGGGGTTTGCAGTGGTGGCAGTGAGTCTTCTGATCAGAGGGTTCGGGTTCTGATCCAGTTCTTGGCAGAAGTTCTTACTCAGCTTCGCTAGATGTTCATCCAACATCTCGATGTCCAGGTCTCTGTGAAGGTCTGCTATCCTTGTGAAGATTGGAGCTCCAGATGATATCCGCAGGGCCTTGTTCTGGACTATCTGAAGACTCTTCCGGTGTCGCTCATGGCAGGTCATCCATGCTGGTGAGGCATAAGTCAGGGTTGGTCTGATGATCGCCTTGTAGACGTTGATCTTTGTCCGGAGGGGCATGGACTTGCTCTTCAGGAGTGGGTACAGCGCTGCCATCTTTCCTGTTGCCTTCTGCTGAGTATTCTCGATGTGGCTTTCCCAGTTGAGTTTGCTGTCCAGGGTCACACCGAGGTAGCGGCTGCTGCTCTCCCATTTGATGGTCTCCCCGTTGAGGCTGATGTGTGGGTGCTCCTTGATCTTCTTTCTGGTGAACAGCGTTGCAGTTGTCTTGCTGGTGTTGAGTTCTATCTGCCAGTCGCTGTACCACTTTGCGATGGTATCCAATGAAGCTTGCAGGTTCTTCGCCACTTCCTTTTCGCTGAATGACTGGGAGATGACTGCAACATCGTCTGCATACAGCGCCAGGTTCGTCTTGTGGAGATCTGTCGGGATGTCGTTGGTGAAGAGGTTGAACAGGAAGGGTCCGAGGTTCGATCCCTGTGGCACGCCTGCTCGGATGGGATGTGAAGAGGACATCTCAGACCGCATGGCGACATGGAAGGTGCGGCCTCCCAGGTAGCTTGCAATCGTCTTTACCAGGTAGTTCGGAAATCCCAGGCCAATCATCTTGTGCAGCAATCCCTTGTGCCAGACTCGGTCGAATGCTTTGGCGACATCCAGGAAGACGATTCCTGTGGACTTCTTGATGTTGAATCCGTGGCTGATGGTGTCCACCACTCTCAGTAGCTGATGAGTCGTTGCATGCTCCTTTCGAAATCCAAACTGTTCCTTTGCTAGTAGATTTCTTTCGGAGGTGAAGTCGCTGAGTCGAGCGAGGAGGACCTTCTCCAGGAGCTTCGATAATCCAGAAAGCAGGCTGATGGGGCGGTAGTTTGCTGGATCCCTCAGTGGTTTGCCGGCCTTTGGAAAAACGATGACCCTTGCTTCTTTCCAGGAACTCGGGAAGTGCTGGAGCCTCATGCATGCATTGAAGATCTCTGTGAGATGTTCCATTGATGCTGGTGGGAGGTTCTTGATTGCCACAATGACCCGAGCACGAGAGGGCCGGCATATAAAGACACGGGGGAGGCTCTCTCATTGGACGAAACCTAGGCTGGCGTGCACATCCATTGGAGGGGGAACGATGCTGCTGCCAGCCAATCGGAGCCCTGTGCTGGGCACACCCACCACAACAGAGTAGCTACAGAACCGTTACGGGCCAATAGCGGACAGGGACTGGCAGCAGCTGTTTAACACAGACAGCCTATAAAAGAGAGGGGGTCGGGGGCGGTGACTACTCATTTCTCCCACTCCTCGCAGCGTGGACGTCAGCCGCAGACCATGCCTGAGCCAGCCAAGTCCGCTCCAGCGCCCAAGAAGGGCTCCAAGAAAGCGCTCTCCAAGCCGCCCAAGAAGGACGGGAAGAAGCGCAAGAGGAGCAGGAAAGAGAGCTATGCCATTTACATCTACAAGGTGATGAAGCAGGTGCACCCCGACACCGGCATCTCTTCCAAGGCCATGGGCATCATGAACTCGTTTGTCAATGACATCTTCGAGCGCATCGCCGGGGAAGCCTCCCGCCTGGCCCACTACAACAAGCGCAGGACCATCACCTCCAGGGAGATCCAGACCGCAGTGCGACTCCTGCTGCCTGGTGAGCTGGCCAAGCATGCCGTGTCCGAGGGCACCAAGGCCGTCACCAAGTACACCAGCGCCAAGTGAGAGGGCAGCCACAGCCCTCTGCGGCACAGCTCCCCGCACACAGAAAAACCCAAAGGCTCTTTTAAGAGCCGCTCACCACTTCCACTCAAGAGCTCGCATGCTTTGCCTAGCCCTGCTTTATTCCAGCCCCCGAAAACATAAGGGCAGTAATCTCAAATAGGCACGTCGGCGTAGGCACATGTTTTCTATGCGCTGTGGCGGGAGTCATGCACCCACTGGACACATCCGCTGGGTGGGAAAACTCTGGGGCACAGCTTACTGTACAGGACCGGCGATATCGGGCGGCTCTGCCAGGGAAGCCCACGCAGCAGACATCGCTGTTGATCCTGCTAGGGCAGTTCGGAATCACAGCGCCATAGCCGGCTTCTCCCTCCCGAGGTCGACGGGGAGCAAGTACAGCAGCGTTTGTGGCCAGTCTGTCTGCGTGTGCGGCTTGGGGGAGGGCGGAGAACCGACCATTATCACACAGCGCTTAGAAATGGTTCGAGTCCAGCATCAAGGCGCTATCAAAACGTGACGCGAGGGGGAAGCATCGGTCGGGTTAAGAGCTGGCTGTGCTCCGGCTGAAAGGCACGGGGCGTCACATCAACTCCCGACACCAGCACGCGCACCAATTGAAAGCAACCCAAAGGCAGGCGGGGTAAACTGGTCACTGAAAACAGCCCTGGGGCCAAAGGGCACAGGCAGGCACTGGGGGAGGGGATTGACGTGGACGCCAGCCGCAGCAACAGTCTCGCCTTTTCCCGGTGCTATGTGTGGGAAGGCCACCCCGTCCTGTTTTTGCTTGGAATTCTGGGACTTGTAGTGTTTCTGCATTTCACAAACTGGGAAGAAAAATCAACAATCCAAAGGGGGAGAGGGGGGCGGGAGACGGGACTGAATATGGCCTTCTCAACCATTGGCCGCTGGAAACTTGAGAGTTCTGCGCATGCCCTGGTAACCTCTCTCTCTCTCTCTCTCTCTCTCTCTCTCTCTCTCTCTCTCTCCCTCCCCCCCCCCTACATTCTTTGGGCAGTCGGGATACACAACCTCCTTTGCCTCCGGAAACTCCTAAAGACATTCCTCTTCTCCTCTTCCTACTCTCTCCCTCTGCCCTGCTGACCTCTTCTCTGCTCTATCCCTCTCTCCCTCCTTCTCCACACAACATGTCGACTGGAGGGCAGGCATACCTCAGAGTCTCACAGGTCCCTGGCACCCTCGCCAGTCCTCCAGCACTTGCCTCAGGGCCTGCACTTGCCTCATTGCTACTGCACTTGGTCAATGACCCATGAGAATGGCATCGCTCAGCACTTACCCAGTTTTCTGACTAACTGGGCGCACTATGTTATGTTATGTTACTTGGCATTTTTATAGCGCCTTATGTGTCATTGGTATGACCTCAAGCGCTGGTAGGTTGAACGCCCTCGGGAACCGCAGTTCAGGTCAGTAGAGAGACAGAGTGTCGTACGGTGCGTGGGCGCACCGGATATGTGTGCAGCTGGTGTGGTTGTTGCATGATAGCTGCTTCTTTAGCGGTAGGTGTGGTGCTGTGGAAATCAGTTGGATGTGTTCAGTCTGGAGGGTGGACACCCAGCCTGAGTTCTGGCTGCGTTAGGCCCGAGGAGACGCTTAAGATAGCCGGTATGTGCTCAGCTGGCTGTGTTGTATTAGGATGATGAGGTGTTCGTGGGGTCATGGTAGTATGAGAACAGCTAGGCCGAATGTGTCATAGTATAGCTGTCTTCTAGTTGAATGATGGTGTATAGGCCAGAGTAAGCGTAGTAGTGTGATATGGTGGTTATGGGGAAAGCGCCTGCGACCAAGCACGAGAGTCGGACAGGGGGCGTACATAGCGGCATACGTACATAAAGCGACAGGATGCATAGGATAAACATGCGATGCAGGTACCATGGGAAAACAGGTACATAGCATAAATAGGATGTACAGAGGTATGGTATATAGAGAGATATGCACTCCATCCACTCTGTCCTTTCCATTCACACTATCCTTCGCTTCCACTCCATCCACTTTTTCCATCTGCTCCATCCGTTCCATCCTATGTGGCCCAGCCTATCCCACCCAATTGGTAGGTGCGCCCCCGCCCCTCCTGTCTGGCACGGATTCAGCACCTTCGTTACATAACCTTGCGCTCGCTCAGGGATGTGTCCTGCTGGATTTATGAGGGCGAAGGCCAGGACTTCAAGCCTCAGAATGCAAAGTTAAAACCAGGACTGCACTTGCATCCCCAGACTGGAATGGATATTGTTGGCATGTATGATGTTGGCCCGACAGACCTGATGGCTGCAAGGAGAGAAAAGGGGGCTGGGCCTGGGCCTGGTCCGCCCGCCCGCCTGTCCCAATGGCCAGCGGAGAGTGGAGCAAATGCCACGCTCCTGCCCATCTCAGGGCCCAGCCGAGAGTGGAGCAAATGCCATGCTCCGGGGCTGGCCCGTGGAGCAAAGGCCACGCTCCTGCCCGCCGAGAGTGGAACAAATGCCACCCCCCTGGCCATCTCCGGGGCCTGCAGAGAGTGGAGCAAATACCACCACGCTCCGGGCTGGCCCCGAGGCCCCGAACGGCCCCGAACGGCCAGGTTCTTTAGGCAGGAAAACAGGGCGTACCTGCAGGCACTTGTTACTCAGAGTGTGCTTTGACCCCTGGCTTCTCGGCGAACGGTGCACTGTGCCGGGCACCCCGAGAGTTCTCGAAGCCTGCTTAGAGCCTCATTGGGATGGCTAGAGTGGCGTGTCTGTCCCCCGAGTTGTTGTGCCGCCCGCCTGGTCTGCAGCTGGGTTCTTCTGGGAGTTATCAGCATAATCCCGCCTTTCCCAGCCAGCTCCACCTAGGCCGCAGTACCTTCTGTCGTTACAAGAGGGCATCGGGGTGCTCTTAGATTCCACATGAGCGTGGAGTCAGGTTACCAGAAGGGAAGAGGGGGGGGCCGGGGGTGTGTGCCCATTTGTAAATACAAAATGACTAAATACTCTCCCTCTAGACCACTGCGCTCCTCTGGCTCTAACTCTCTGTGTGTAAAGCCTTTTGCTAAACAGAGGTCAGGTGGTGGTTCGCTTTCCTCAGCTGGCTCCCTTCCTCTGCGCCTTGAGCAGGATCTTCTTAAATTCCGGAAGCTCCTTAGGCCACAGGCCCCGGGCCGGCACGATAGAGGGCATGGGGGGGGGGGTTAGGCACAGGGTGGGGGCAGAGAAGAGGCTCACGCCGTGGGAGGGCAGCTGCAAGGCGCCTCCACTGTTAATTGTCATGACAACCTGGCCAAAAACACAGGGAGGTGAGAAGGAAATCAGCAGGCGCCGGGAAGGGCCCAGCCCCCAATGGAATGACAAAGGTGAAGGGGGCGGGCGGAATATAAGGAGCCTCTAG
This sequence comes from Ambystoma mexicanum, assembly GCF_040938575.1. Classification (NCBI taxonomy): domain Eukaryota; kingdom Metazoa; phylum Chordata; class Amphibia; order Caudata; family Ambystomatidae; genus Ambystoma; species Ambystoma mexicanum. The sequence goes on along the minus strand of NW_027182518.1, from coordinate 291,004 downwards.
GAAGGGAGAGGCACCAACGAAAAGAAAGCACAACTGCCTCGGGTAAAGCTTCCAGAGGAAGGAGAAGGACCGTGTTTTTCATTTTCTCACCCAACCCACCCAGAAAAAGGAGGTACAAAAAGGGCATGGAACGCTGGCTGGCAGGTTCGGTACCCGGCAAAGTCGTAGGCGGCGGCACGTGTCTAAGGAGAGGATGCCAATTGGACTGAAAGAAAGGAACCAGCAAAATAGAGGCGGAAGGTCCGGCTTGCAGGCACGCAAAGGAACAGACTTGCCATGGAAACGAGGCATCACTCACCTTGGACACGGTGTGCCCAAAAGCACACCTTTTGTTATCGTTATGTTTATTATGATTGTCAATAAGAAGTAAATGCCTAAGGCCAAAAATTGTTTTCCACAAAGAATGGTATGTGGAGTTTGTTACTAAATAGGGGCATGAGGGAGAGCTCGGGTGCCCACACTACTTAGCCTAAGACTCTCCTCTTTACCTCCGCCTTCGCTTCTTCTCTCCCTTGCTAATCCCACAGTTGCTGCGATGGGTGTCCTGGGCCCTTATGCATCCTCGGGGCCCTGACCTCCCGCACCCAATCGGCCCAGCTCCTGTCTATCTATCTATCTGCAATTGCACGCACACCCAAACGCCCCGGTCGCTCGCACTCGCACCCCTCACGGCTCCAGGCCGTGTAGCATTCAACATTCCTAGCACTTCATCTCTGGCCCGCCCATGAGCTCAGACTCCACAGCACAGCACGTACCCGCTGCTTCCTTCTTCCCTGCTGCACTTGCACGTTCGGAAGACTCACAAGGCATAGTAGGCCCGTCCTGCTTTACTCTCCCCATCCCCCCAGCCCACTGCTCTTATGTATTGTGTTTTTAATGTATTTCCCACTCCTCCTCCCTCCCTTGCCCTGTGGGCGCTTTGAAACAGTATGTTCTTATTTTACAAGCGCCTAACAAGCAAACAATAAAATAAACGGGCATGTGTTCTCTTGTCGGCACGGTCTGAGCCGAAACAAAGGGCCATCAAGTGGAATGCTAAAGGGGACCCAATTTCTTTTGACGCATTTCCCCATTCTCACAGAAGGCGCCGTTCATTTAAATGTGTGCTAAGAAAGGATTCTGGAATGGCACTGCCGCACAGGGACTGCACGGGGCAGGGTGGGGGTTGTTGTTGTCAGCCTTCCAAGAAAGCGGAGTACAATCGAGCAGCTCTGTTATTGATGGTGTGGGCGGCTCTTAAAAGAGCCTTTGGGTTTGCGCGCTGATGCTGCGGTAGGTAGGTGGGCAGGCAGGCAGGTGATCCTCAACCCCCGAATCCATAAAGAGTGCGTCCCTGGCGCTTCAGGGCATACACCACATCCATGGCGGTGACGGTCTTCCTCTTGGCGTGCTCAGTGTAGGTGATGGCGTCCCGGATCACGTTTTCCAGGAAGACCTTGAGCACACCGCGGGTCTCCTCGTAGATGAGGCCGGAGATGCGCTTGACTCCACCACGGCGGGCCAGGCGGCGGATGGCAGGCTTGGTAATGCCCTGGATGTTGTCCCTGAGCACTTTCCTGTGCCTCTTGGCACCTCCCTTGCCGAGACCTTTCCCTCCTTTGCCTCGTCCAGACATGGCGGCTGCACTTCTACTTCTCCTCGTCGTCGTCACGGGGGAGCTGACTGAGACTGTGTGTGCCGGCGCTTGTTCTTCTTCTTGCTGATAGATTTTTATCCATCAGCGGTGATTTTTTGGATACCGAGGCTTGAGCCTCATTACTCCATCTTCTCGGGTTGAGTGTGTAGTCGTGGGTTTGTATTCTTCTTGGTCTGTGTGGTCTTGTCACAGTAGGGCTGGTTTCACTGGGTCTTCGCAGTGATGGGCCGCGGGTAGCGGTCGAAGGGGTTTGCAGTGGTGGCAGTGAGTCTTCTGATCAGAGGGTTCGGGTTCTGATCCAGTTCTTGGCAGAAGTTCTTACTCAGCTTCGCTAGATGTTCATCCAACATCTCGATGTCCAGGTCTCTGTGAAGGTCTGCTATCCTTGTGAAGATTGGAGCTCCAGATGATATCCGCAGGGCCTTGTTCTGGACTATCTGAAGACTCTTCCGGTGTCGCTCATGGCAGGTCATCCATGCTGGTGAGGCATAAGTCAGGGTTGGTCTGATGATCGCCTTGTAGACGTTGATCTTTGTCCGGAGGGGCATGGACTTGCTCTTCAGGAGTGGGTACAGCGCTGCCATCTTTCCTGTTGCCTTCTGCTGAGTATTCTCGATGTGGCTTTCCCAGTTGAGTTTGCTGTCCAGGGTCACACCGAGGTAGCGGCTGCTGCTCTCCCATTTGATGGTCTCCCCGTTGAGGCTGATGTGTGGGTGCTCCTTGATCTTCTTTCTGGTGAACAGCGTTGCAGTTGTCTTGCTGGTGTTGAGTTCTATCCGCCAGTCGCTGTACCACTTTGCGATGGTATCCAATGAAGCTTGCAGGTTCTTCGCCACTTCCTTTTCGCTGAATGACTGGGAGATGACTGCAACATCGTCTGCATACAGCGCCAGGTTCGTCTTGTGGAGATCTGTCGGGATGTCGTTGGTGAAGAGGTTGAACAGGAAGGGTCCGAGGTTCGATCCCTGTGGCACGCCTGCTCGGATGGGATGTGAAGAGGACATCTCAGACCGCATGGCGACATGGAAGGTGCGGCCTCCCAGGTAGCTTGCAATCGTCTTTACCAGGTAGTTCGGAAATCCCAGGCCAATCATCTTGTGCAGCAATCCCTTGTGCCAGACTCGGTCGAATGCTTTGGCGACATCCAGGAAGACGATTCCTGTGGACTTCTTGATGTTGAATCCGTGGCTGATGGTGTCCACCACTCTCAGTAGCTGATGAGTCGTTGCATGCTCCTTTCGAAATCCAAACTGTTCCTTTGCTAGTAGATTTCTTTCGGAGGTGAAGTCGCTGAGTCGAGCGAGGAGGACCTTCTCCAGGAGCTTCGATAATCCAGAAAGCAGGCTGATGGGGCGGTAGTTTGCTGGATCCCTCAGTGGTTTGCCGGCCTTTGGAAAAACGATGACCCTTGCTTCTTTCCAGGAACTCGGGAAGTGCTGGAGCCTCATGCATGCATTGAAGATCTCTGTGAGATGTTCCATTGATGCTGGTGGGAGGTTCTTGATTGCCACAATGACCCGAGCACGAGAGGGCCGGCATATAAAGACACGGGGGAGGCTCTCTCATTGGACGAAACCTAGGCTGGCGTGCACATCCATTGGAGGGGGAACGATGCTGCTGCCAGCCAATCGGAGCCCTGTGCTGGGCACACCCACCACAACAGAGTAGCTACAGAACCGTTACGGGCCAATAGCGGACAGGGACTGGCAGCAGCTGTTTAACACAGACAGCCTATAAAAGAGAGGGGGTCGGGGGCGGTGACTACTCATTTCTCCCACTCCTCGCAGCGTGGACGTCAGCCGCAGACCATGCCTGAGCCAGCCAAGTCCGCTCCAGCGCCCAAGAAGGGCTCCAAGAAAGCGCTCTCCAAGCCGCCCAAGAAGGACGGGAAGAAGCGCAAGAGGAGCAGGAAAGAGAGCTATGCCATTTACATCTACAAGGTGATGAAGCAGGTGCACCCCGACACCGGCATCTCTTCCAAGGCCATGGGCATCATGAACTCGTTTGTCAATGACATCTTCGAGCGCATCGCCGGGGAAGCCTCCCGCCTGGCCCACTACAACAAGCGCAGGACCATCACCTCCAGGGAGATCCAGACCGCAGTGCGACTCCTGCTGCCTGGTGAGCTGGCCAAGCATGCCGTGTCCGAGGGCACCAAGGCCGTCACCAAGTACACCAGCGCCAAGTGAGAGGGCAGCCACAGCCCTCTGCGGCACAGCTCCCCGCACACAGAAAAACCCAAAGGCTCTTTTAAGAGCCGCTCACCACTTCCACTCAAGAGCTCGCATGCTTTGCCTAGCCCTGCTTTATTCCAGCCCCCGAAAACATAAGGGCAGTAATCTCAAATAGGCACGTCGGCGTAGGCACATGTTTTCTATGCGCTGTGGCGGGAGTCATGCACCCACTGGACACATCCGCTGGGTGGGAAAACTCTGGGGCACAGCTTACTGTACAGGACCGGCGATATCGGGCGGCTCTGCCAGGGAAGCCCACGCAGCAGACATCGCTGTTGATCCTGCTAGGGCAGTTCGGAATCACAGCGCCATAGCCGGCTTCTCCCTCCCGAGGTCGACGGGGAGCAAGTACAGCAGCGTTTGTGGCCAGTCTGTCTGCGTGTGCGGCTTGGGGGAGGGCGGAGAACCGACCATTATCACACAGCGCTTAGAAATGGTTCGAGTCCAGCATCAAGGCGCTATCAAAACGTGACGCGAGGGGGAAGCATCGGTCGGGTTAAGAGCTGGCTGTGCTCCGGCTGAAAGGCACGGGCCGTCACATCAACTCCCGACACCAGCACGCGCACCAATTGAAAGCAACCCAAAGGCAGGCGGGGTAAACTGGTCACTGAAAACAGCCCTGGGGCCAAAGGGCACAGGCAGGCACTGGGGGAGGGGATTGACGTGGACGCCAGCCGCAGCAACAGTCTCGCCTTTTCCCGGTGCTATGTGTGGGAAGGCCACCCCGTCCTGTTTTTGCTTGGAATTCTGGGACTTGTAGTGTTTCTGCATTTCACAAACCGGGAAGAAAAATCAACAATCCAAAGGGGGAGAGGGGGGGGGGGGGGAGACGGGACTGAATATGGCCTTCTCAACCATTGGCCGCTGGAAACTTGAGAGTTCTGCGCATGCCCTGGTAACCTCTCTCTCTCTCTCTCTCTCTCTCTCTCTCTCTCTCTCTCTCTCTCTCTCCCTCCCCCCCCCCTACATTCTTTGGGCAGTCGGGATACACAACCTCCTTTGCCTCCGGAAACTCCTAAAGACATTCCTCTTCTCCTCTTCCTACTCTCTCCCTCTGCCCTGCTGACCTCTTCTCTGCTCTATCCCTCTCTCCCTCCTTCTCCACACAACATGCCGACTGGAGGGCAGGCATACCTCAGAGTCTCACAGGTCCCTGGCACCCTCGCCAGTCCTCCAGCACTTGCCTCAGGGCCTGCACTTGCCTCATCGCTACTGCACTTGGTCAATGACCCATGAGAATGGCATCGCTCAGCACTTACCCAGTTTTCTGACTAACTGGGCGCACTATGTTATGTTATGTTACTTGGCATTTTTATAGCGCCTTATGTGTCATTGGTATGACCTCAAGCGCTGGTAGGTTGAACGCCCTCGGGAACCGCAGTTCAGGTCAGTAGAGAGACAGAGTGTCGTACGGTGCGTGGGCGCACCGGATATGTGTGCAGCTGGTGTGGTTGTTGCATGATAGCTGCTTCTTTAGCGGTAGGTGTGGTGCTGTGGAAATCAGTTGGATGTGTTCAGTCTGGAGGGTGGACACCCAGCCTGAGTTCTGGCTGCGTTAGGCCCGAGGAGACGCTTAAGATAGCCGGTATGTGCTCAGCTAGCTGTGTTGTATTAGGATGATGAGGTGTTCGTGGGGTCATGGTAGTATGAGAACAGCTAGGCCGAATGTGTCATAGTATAGCTGTCTTCTAGTTGAATGATGGTGTATAGGCCAGAGTAAGCGTAGTAGTGTGATATGGTGGTTATCGGGAAAGCGCCTGCGACCAAGCACGAGAGTCGGACAGGGGGCGTACATAGCGGCATACGTACATAAAGCGACAGGATGCATAGGATAAACATGCGATGCAGGTACCATGGGAAAACAGGTACATAGCATAAATAGGATGTACAGAGGTATGGTATATAGAGAGATATGCACTCCACCCACTCTGTCCTTTCCATTCACACTATCCTTCGCTTCCACTCCATCCACTTTTTCCATCTGCTCCATCCGTTCCATCCTATGTGGCCCAGCCTATCCCACCCAATTGGTAGGTGCGCCCCCGCCCCTCCTGTCTGGCACGGATTCAGCACCTTCGTTACATAACCTTGCGCTCGCTCAGGGATGTGTCCTGCTGGATTTATGAGGGCGAAGGCCAGGACTTCAAGCCTCAGAATGCAAAGTTAAAACCAGGACTGCACTTGCATCCCCAGACTGGAATGGATATTGTTGGCATGTATGATGTTGGCCCGACAGACCTGATGGCTGCAAGGAGAGAAAAGGGGGCTGGGCCTGGGCCGCCCGCCCGCCTGTCCCAATGGCCAGCGGAGAGTGGAGCAAATGCCACGCTCCTGCCCATCTCAGGGCCCAGCCGAGAGTGGAGCAAATGCCATGCTCCGGGGCTGGCCCGTGGAGCAAAGGCCACGCTCCTGCCCGCCGAGAGTGGAACAAATGCCACCCCCCTGGCCATCTCCGGGGCCTGCAGAGAGTGGAGCAAATACCACCACGCTCCGGGCTGGCCCCGAGGCCCCGAACGGCCAGGTTCTATAGGCAGGAAAACAGGGCGTACCTGCAGGCACTTGTTACTCAGAGTGTGCTTTGACCCCTGGCTTCTCGGCGAACGGTGCACTGTGCCGGGCACCCCGAGAGTTCTCGAAGCCTGCTTAGAGCCTCATTGGGATGGCTAGAGTGGCGTGTCTGTCCCCCGAGTTGTTGTGCCGCCGCCTGGTCTGCAGCTGGGTTCTTCTGGGAGTTATCAGCATAATCCCGCCTTTCCCAGCCAGCTCCACCTAGGCCGCAGTACCTTCTGTCGTTACAAGAGGGCATCGGGTTGCTCTTAGATTCCACATGAGCGTGGAGTCAGGTTACCAGAAGGGAAGAGGGGGGGGCCGGGGGTGTGTGCCCATTTGTAAATACAAAATGACTAAATACTCTCCCTCTAGACCACTGCGCTCCTCTGGCTCTAACTCTCTGTGTGTAAAGCCTTTTGCTAAACAGAGGTCAGGTGGTGGTTCGCTTTCCTCAGCTGGCTCCCTTCCTCTGCGCCTTGAGCAGGATCTTCTTAAATTCCGGAAGCTCCTTAGGCCACAGGCCCCGGGCCGGCACGATAGAGGGCATGGGGGGGGGGGTTAGGCACAGGGTGGGGGCAGAGAAGAGGCTCACGCCGTGGGAGGGCAGCTGCAAGGCGCCTCCACTGTTAATTGTCATGACAACCTGGCCAAAAACACAGGGAGGTGAGAAGGAAATCAGCAGGCGCCGGGAAGGGCCCAGCCCCCAATGGAATGACAAAGGTGAAGGGGGCGGGCGGAATATAAGGAGCCTCTAGGAAGGGAGAGGCACCAACGAAAAGAAAGCACAACTGCCTCGGGTAAAGCTTCCAGAGGAAGGAGAAGGACCGTGTTTTTCATTTTCTCACCCAACCCACCCAGAAAAAGGAGGTACAAAAAGGGCATGGAACGCTGGCTGGCAGGTTCGGTACCCGGCAAAGTCGTAGGCGGCGGCACGTGTCTAAGGAGAGGATGCCAATTGGACTGAAAGAAAGGAACCAGCAAAATAGAGGCGGAAGGTCCGGCTTGCAGGCACGCAAAGGAACAGACTTGCCATGGAAACGAGGCATCACTCACCTTGGACACGGTGTGCCCAAAAGCACACCTTTTGTTATCGTTATGTTTATTATGATTGTCAATAAGAAGTAAATGCCTACGGCCAAAAATTGTTTTCCACAAAGAATGGTATGTGGAGTTTGTTACTAAATAGGGGCATGAGGGAGAGCTCGGGTGCCCACACTACTTAGCCTAAGACTCTCCTCTTTACCTCCGCCTTCGCTTCTTCTCTCCCTTGCTAATCCCACAGTTGCTGCGATGGGTGTCCTGGGCCCTTATGCATCCTCGGGGCCCTGACCTCCCGCACCCAATCGGCCCAGCTCCTGTCTATCTATCTATCTGCAATTGCACTCACACCCAAACGCCCCGGTCGCTCGCACTCGCACCCCTCACGGCTCCAGGCCGTGTAGCATTCAACATTCCTAGCACTTCATCTCTGGCCCGCCCATGAGCTCAGACTCCACAGCACAGCACGTACCCCCTGCTTCCTTCTTCCCTGCTGCACTTGCACGTTCGGAAGACTCACAAGGCATAGTAGGCCCGTCCTGCTTTACTCTCCCCATCCCCCCACCCCACTGCTCTTATGTATTGTGTTTTTAATGTATTTCCCACTCCTCCTCCCTCCCTTGCCCTGTGGGCGCTTTGAAACAGTATGTTCTTATTTTACAAGCGCCTAACAAGCAAACAATAAAATAAACGGGCATGTGTTCTCTTGTCGGCACGGTCTGAGCCGAAACAAAGGGCCATCAAGTGGAATGCTAAAGGGGACCCAATTTCTTTTGACGCATTTCCCCATTCTCACAGAAGGCGCCGTTCATGTAAATGTGTGCTAAGAAAGGATTCTGGAATGGCACTGCCGCACAGGGACTGCACGGGGCAGGGTGGGGGTGGTTGTTGTCAGCCTTCCAAGAAAGCGGAGTACAATCGAGCAGCTCTGTTATTGATGGTGTGGGCGGCTCTTAAAAGAGCCTTTGGGTTTGCGCGCTGATGCTGCGGTAGGTAGGTGGGCAGGCAGGCAGGTGATCCTCAACCCCCGAATCCATAAAGAGTGCGTCCCTGGCGCTTCAGGGCATACACCACATCCATGGCGGTGACGGTCTTCCTCTTGGCGTGCTCAGTGTAGGTGACGGCGTCCCGGATCACGTTTTCCAGGAAGACCTTGAGCACACCGCGGGTCTCCTCGTAGATGAGGCCGGAGATGCGCTTGACTCCACCACGGCGGGCCAGGCGGCGGATGGCAGGCTTGGTAATGCCCTGGATGTTGTCCCTGAGCACTTTCCTGTGCCTCTTGGCACCTCCCTTGCCGAGACCTTTCCCTCCTTTGCCTCGTCCAGACATGGCGGCTGCACTTCTACTTCTCCTCGTCGTCGTCACGGGGGAGCTGACTGAGACTGTGTGTGCCGGCAGACAGGGACCGGCTGCTTATATGGACAGAGGGCGGACCATGGGGAGCGCGGCGGGTGTCCGCTCCAGTGCGCAGGGCAGCGTGGGCGGGAGCGCAGCATTTCAAAATGCCCGCGCTTTCCAGCCGTTGCCCCGGAGGGCCTTTGTTCTCTCAGGACTTGCTAAAGGAAAGAGCTTGCTCTTGTGTACAAAGGCCGCTGCCTTTCTGAGAGAGGGCGCGTGCGCGCACACGCACCCCTCCCCCTGCCCTCCCCTCCTCCAATGGACTCCTTTGTGCGCCTCGCATTCGCGCCCTACTTTGCCCCTGCACCCAGAACTTTGCATCGGGGTCGGGAGTATGGCCTTCATTCTACATGGGTTACGAGCAATTTGCGCTGCAGCCTCTCTTTTCTCCGACGCAAGCACATACTCTGTTGGAGCCTACCCCTTGCCAACCCCCCGCCCCCCCCCCCCGCCCCTCTGTCCCCTTGCCACGTGGGATTATCTGCAAAGACAAAATGGCGGGGGTGGGGGCGTTGTGTGGGGTCGGTCGGGGAGGGAGGGATACCTGGGGGTCTGTGGCAGGAATTACCCAACGGCCGAAGTCCAGACATGAACTCCTTACAGCATGCTTGTGGGGGCGACCTAGCCTGCTCACCCAAGCGTTACTGCATCGGGGTTGCAGGGCATCGGTCTTTTCGCAAACGCCACGTACGGCTGTTGGGGAGGGGAGGCGAGCCGAATAGGCTTTGCGAGAGGCGAAGGAGAGCGCCCTGCATTTGCCAAGCTTTAGCATGGCTTGGTTTTGTCGGGCAAAGACTAAAGGTGCTCGCTCAGAATTAAAAGGGGGCCGCTGTGCCAGCTCCAAGTGCTACTGCTACGATATGATATGATATATGATTGATATATACGACAAGGCATTTATAACACGCCGATAGACAAGTGTATAGTGCTGCTTGCCAAGGTGCTGAGCTCTTTGTCGGAGTGTGTGAGCGGCTCTTAAAAGAGCCTTTGTGTTTTTTTTGTTGGGGAGTGTGTAACTTGGGCTGTTACTTGCTGGCTTTGCCCCCTGCCTTGTGGCCCTCTGTCTTCTTGGGCAGCAGCACGGCCTGGATGTTGGGCAGGACACCACCCTGGGCGATGGTGACTTTGCCCAGCAGCTTGTTGAGCTCCTCGTCGTTGCGGATGGCGAGCTGCAGGTGTCTGGGGATGATGCGGGTCTTCTTGTTGTCCCGGGCGGCGTTGCCGGCCAGCTCGAGGATCTCAGCAGTCAGGTACTCGAGCACGGCAGCCAGATAGACGGGGGCTCCGGCACCCACCCGCTCAGCGTAGCTCCCCTTCCGCAGCAGCCGATGCACACGGCCTACTGGGAACTGCAAGCCCGCCCGGGAGGAGCGAGTCTTGGCCTTAGCGCGGGCCTTCCCTCCTTGCTTTCCTCGTCCAGACATGGTTCGCCGTAAAGTGGGAGCTCGCTCGTCCTACGTTCAAAGAGAAAGCAATGACCCGAGCGCTTGTTCTTCTTCTTGCTGATAGATTTTTATCCATCAGCGGTGATTTTTGGATACCGAGGCTTGAGCCTCATTACTCCATCTTCTCGGGTTGAGTGTGTAGTCGTGGTTTGTATTCTTCTTGGTCTGTGTGGTCTTGTCACAGTAGGGCTGGTTTCACTGGGTCTTCGCAGTGATGGGCCGCGGGTAGCGGTCGAAGGGGTTTGCAGTGGTGGCAGTGAGTCTTCTGATCAGAGGGTTCGGGTTCTGATCCAGTTCTTGGCAGAAGTTCTTACTCAGCTTCGCTAGATGTTCATCCAACATCTCGATGTCCAGGTCTCTGTGAAGGTCTGCTATCCTTGTGAAGATTGGAGCTCCAGACGATATCCGCAGGGCCTTGTTCTGGACTAACTGAAGACTCTTCCGGTGTCGCTCATGGCAGGTCATCCATGCTGGGGAGGCATAAGTCAGGGTTGGTCTGATGATCGCCTTGTAGACGTTGATCTTTGTCCGGAGGGGCATGGACTTGCTCTTCAGGAGTGGGTACAGCGCTGCCATCTTTCCTGTTGCCTTCTGCTGAGTATTCTCGATGTGGCTTTCCCAGTTGAGTTTGCTGTCCAGGGTCACACCGAGGTAGCGGCTGCTGCTCTCCCATTTGATGGTCTCCCCGTTGAGGCTGATGTGATGACCCGAGCGCGAGAGGGCCGGCATATAAAGACACGGGGGAGGCTCTCTCATTGGACGAAACCTAGGCTGGCGTGCACATCCATTGGAGGGGGAACGATGCTGCTGCCAGCCAATCGGAGCCCTGTGCTGGGCACACCCACCACAACAGAGTAGCTACAGAACCGTTACGGGCCAATAGCGGACAGGGACTGGCAGCAGCTGTTTAACACAGACAGCCTATAAAAGAGAGGGGGTCGGGGGCGGTGACTACTCATTTCTCCCACTCCTCGCAGCGTGGACGTCAGCCGCAGACCATGCCTGAGCCAGCCAAGTCCGCTCCAGCGCCCAAGAAGGGCTCCAAGAAAGCGCTCTCCAAGCCGCCCAAGAAGGACGGGAAGAAGCGCAAGAGGAGCAGGAAAGAGAGCTATGCCATTTACATCTACAAGGTGATGAAGCAGGTGCACCCCGACACCGGCATCTCTTCCAAGGCCATGGGCATCATGAACTCGTTTGTCAATGACATCTTCGAGCGCATCGCCGGGGAAGCCTCCCGCCTGGCCCACTACAACAAGCGCAGGACCATCACCTCCAGGGAGATCCAGACCGCAGTGCGACTCCTGCTGCCTGGTGAGCTGGCCAAGCATGCCGTGTCCGAGGGCACCAAGGCCGTCACCAAGTACACCAGCGCCAAGTGAGAGGGCAGCCACAGCCCTCTGCGGCACAGCTCCCCGCACACAGAAAAACCCAAAGGCTCTTTTAAGAGCCGCTCACCACTTCCACTCAAGAGCTCGCATGCTTTGCCTAGCCCTGCTTTATTCCAGCCCCCGAAAACATAAGGGCAGTAATCTCAAATAGGCACGTCGGCGTAGGCACATGTTTTCTATGCGCTGTGGCGGGAGTCATGCGCCCACTGGACACATCCGCTGGGTGGGAAAACTCTGGGGCACAGCTTACTGTACAGGACCGGCGATATCGGGCGGCTCTGCCAGGGAAGCCCACGCAGCAGACATCGCTGTTGATCCTGCTAGGGCAGTTCGGAATCACAGCGCCATAGCCGGCTTCTCCCTCCCGAGGTCGACGGGGAGCAAGTACAGCAGCGTTTGTGGCCAGTCTGTCTGCGTGTGCGGCTTGGGGGAGGGCGGAGAACCGACCATTATCACACAGCGCTTAGAAATGGTTCGAGTCCAGCATCAAGGCGCTATCAAAACGTGACGCGAGGGGGAAGCATCGGTCGGGTTAAGAGCTGGCTGTGCTCCGGCTGAAAGGCACGGGCCGTCACATCAACTCCCGACACCAGCACGCGCACCAATTGAAAGCAACCCAAAGGCAGGCGGGGTAAACTGGTCACTGAAAACAGCCCTGGGGCCAAAGGGCACAGGCAGGCACTGGGGGAGGGGATTGACGTGGACGCCAGCCGCAGCAACAGTCTCGCCTTTTCCCGGTGCTATGTGTGGGAAGGCCACCCCGTCCTGTTTTTGCTTGGAATTCTGGGACTTGTAGTGTTTCTGCATTTCACAAACTGGGAAGAAAAACCAACAATCCAAAGGGGGAGAGGGGGGGGGGGGGGGGAGACGGGACTGAATATGGCCTTCTCAACCATTGGCCGCTGGAAACTTGAGAGTTCTGCGCATGCCCTGGTAACCTCTCTCTCTCTCTCTCCCTCCCCCCCCCCCTACATTCTTTGGGCAGTCGGGATACACAACCTCCTTTGCCTCCGGAAACTCCTAAAGACATTCCTCTTCTCCTCTTCCTACTCTCTCCCTCTGCCCTGCTGACCTCTTCTCTGCTCTATCCCTCTCTCCCTCCTTCTCCACACAACATGCCGACTGGAGGGCAGGCATACCTCAGAGTCTCACAGGTCCCTGGCACCCTCGCCAGTCCTCCAGCACTTGCCTCAGGGCCTGCACTTGCCTCATTGCTACTGCACTTGGTCAATGACCCATGAGAATGGCATCGCTCAGCACTTACCCAGTTTTCTGACTAACTGGGCGCACTATGTTATGTTATGTTACTTGGCATTTTTATAGCGCCTTATGTGTCATTGGTATGACCTCAAGCGCTGGTAGGTTGAACGCCCACGGGAACCGCAGTTCAGGTCAGTAGAGAGACAGAGTGTCGTACGGTGCGTGGGCGCACCGGATATGTGTGCAGCTGGTGTGGTTGTTGCATGATAGCTGCTTCTTTAGCGGTAGGTGTGGTGCTGTGGAAATCAGTTGGATGTGTTCAGTCTGGAGGGTGGACACCCAGCCTGAGTTCTGGCTGCGTTAGGCCCGAGGAGACGCTTAAGATAGCCGGTATGTGCTCAGCTAGCTGTGTTGTATTAGGATGATGAGGTGTTCGTGGGGTCATGGTAGTATGAGAACAGCTAGGCCGAATGTGTCATAGTATAGCTGTCTTCTAGTTGAATGATGGTGTATAGGCCAGAGTAAGCGTAGTAGTGTGATATGGTGGTTATCGGGAAAGCGCCTGCGACCAAGCACGAGAGTCGGACAGGGGGCGTACATAGCGGCATACGTACATAAAGCGACAGGATGCATAGGATAAACATGCGATGCAGGTACCATGGGAAAACAGGTACATAGCATAAATAGGATGTACAGAGGTATGGTATATAGAGAGATATGCACTCCACCCACTCTGTCCTTTCCATTCACACTATCCTTCGCTTCCACTCCATCCACTTTTTCCATCTGCTCCATCCGTTCCATCCTATGTGGCCCAGCCTATCCCACCCAATTGGTAGGTGCGCCCCCGCCCCTCCTGTCTGGCACGGATTCAGCACCTTCGTTACATAACCTTGCGCTCGCTCAGGGATGTGTCCTGCTGGATTTATGAGGGCGAAGGCCAGGACTTCAAGCCTCAGAATGCAAAGTTAAAACCAGGACTGCACTTGCATCCCCAGACTGGAATGGATATTGTTGGCATGTATGATGTTGGCCCGACAGACCTGATGGCTGCAAGGAGAGAAAAGGGGGCTGGGCCTGGGCCTGGTCCGCCCGCCCGCCTGTCCCAATGGCCAGCGGAGAGTGGAGCAAATGCCACGCTCCTGCCCATCTCAGGGCCCAGCCGAGAGTGGAGCAAATGCCATGCTCCGGGGCTGGCCCGTGGAGCAAAGGCCACGCTCCTGCCCGCCGAGAGTGGAACAAATGCCACCCCCCTGGCCATCTCCGGGGCCTGCAGAGAGTGGAGCAAATACCACCACGCTCCGGGCTGGCCCCGAGGCCCCGTACGGCCACGAACGGCCAGGTTCTATAGGCAGGAAAACAGGGCGTACCTGCAGGCACTTGTTACTCAGAGTGTGCTTTGACCCCTGGCTTCTCGGCGAACGGTGCACTGTGCCGGGCACCCCGAGAGTTCTCGAAGCCTGCTTAGAGCCTCATTGGGATGGCTAGAGTGGCGTGTCTGTCCCCCGAGTTGTTGTGCCGCCGCCTGGTCTGCAGCTGGGTTCTTCTGGGAGTTATCAGCATAATCCCGCCTTTCCCAGCCAGCTCCACCTAGGCCGCAGTACCTTCTGTCGTTACAAGAGGGCATCGGGTTGCTCTTAGATTCCACATGAGCGTGGAGTCAGGTTACCAGAAGGGAAGAGGGGGGGGCCGGGGGTGTGTGCCCATTTGTAAATACAAAATGACTAAATACTCTCCCTCTAGACCACTGCGCTCCTCTGGCTCTAACTCTCTGTGTGTAAAGCCTTTTGCTAAACAGAGGTCAGGTGGTGGTTCGCTTTCCTCAGCTGGCTCCCTTCCTCTGCGCCTTGAGCAGGATCTTCTTAAATTCCGGAAGCTCCTTAGGCCACAGGCCCCGGGCCGGCACGATAGAGGGCATGGGGGGGGGGGTTAGGCACAGGGTGGGGGCAGAGAAGAGGCTCACGCCGTGGGAGGGCAGCTGCAAGGCGCCTCCACTGTTAATTGTCATGACAACCTGGCCAAAAACACAGGGAGGTGAGAAGGAAATCAGCAGGCGCCGGGAAGGGCCCAGCCCCCAATGGAATGACAAAGGTGAAGGGGGCGGGCGGAATATAAGGAGCCTCTAGGAAGGGAGAGGCACCAACGAAAAGAAAGCACAACTGCCTCGGGTAAAGCTTCCAGAGGAAGGAGAAGGACCGTGTTTTTCATTTTCTCACCCAACCCACCCAGAAAAAGGAGGTACAAAAAGGGCATGGAACGCTGGCTGGCAGGTTCGGTACCCGGCAAAGTCGTAGGCGGCGGCACGTGTCTAAGGAGAGGATGCCAATTGGACTGAAAGAAAGGAACCAGCAAAATAGAGGCGGAAGGTCCGGCTTGCAGGCACGCAAAGGAACAGACTTGCCATGGAAACGAGGCATCACTCACCTTGGACACGGTGTGCCCAAAAGCACACCTTTTGTTATCGTTATGTTTATTATGATTGTCAATAAGAAGTAAATGCCTACGGCCAAAAATTGTTTTCCACAAAGAATGGTATGTGGAGTTTGTTACTAAATAGGGGCATGAGGGAGAGCTCGGGTGCCCACACTACTTAGCCTAAGACTCTCCTCTTTACCTCCGCCTTCGCTTCTTCTCTCCCTTGCTAATCCCACAGTTGCTGCGATGGGTGTCCTGGGCCCTTATGCATCCTCGGGGCCCTGACCTCCCGCACCCAATCGGCCCAGCTCCTGTCTATCTATCTATCTGCAATTGCACGCACACCCAAACGCCCCGGTCGCTCGCACTCGCACCCCTCACGGCTCCAGGCCGTGTAGCATTCAACATTCCTAGCACTTCATCTCTGGCCCGCCCATGAGCTCAGACTCCACAGCACAGCACGTACCCGCTGCTTCCTTCTTCCCTGCTGCACTTGCACGTTCGGAAGACTCACAAGGCATAGTAGGCCCGTCCTGCTTTACTCTCCCCATCCCCCCAGCCCACTGCTCTTATGTATTGTGTTTTTAATGTATTTCCCACTCCTCCTCCCTCCCTTGCCCTGTGGGCGCTTTGAAACAGTATGTTCTTATTTTACAAGCGCCTAACAAGCAAACAATAAAATAAACGGGCATGTGTTCTCTTGTCGGCACGGTCTGAGCCGAAACAAAGGGCCATCAAGTGGAATGCTAAAGGGGACCCAATTTCTTTTGACGCATTTCCCCATTCTCACAGAAGGCGCCGTTCATGTAAATGTGTGCTAAGAAAGGATTCTGGAATGGCACTGCCGCACAGGGACTGCACGGGGCAGGGTGGGGGTTGTTGTTGTCAGCCTTCCAAGAAAGCGGAGTACAATCGAGCAGCTCTGTTATTGATGGTGTGGGCGGCTCTTAAAAGAGCCTTTGGGTTTGCGCGCTGATGCTGCGGTAGGTAGGTGGGCAGGCAGGCAGGTGATCCTCAACCCCCGAATCCATAAAGAGTGCGTCCCTGGCGCTTCAGGGCATACACCACATCCATGGCGGTGACGGTCTTCCTCTTGGCGTGCTCAGTGTAGGTGATGGCGTCCCGGATCACGTTTTCCAGGAAGACCTTGAGCACACCGCGGGTCTCCTCGTAGATGAGGCCGGAGATGCGCTTGACTCCACCACGGCGGGCCAGGCGGCGGATGGCAGGCTTGGTAATGCCCTGGATGTTGTCCCTGAGCACTTTCCTGTGCCTCTTGGCACCTCCCTTGCCGAGACCTTTGCCTCGTCCAGACATGGCGGCTGCACTTCTACTTCTCCTCGTCGTCGTCACGGGGGAGCTGACTGAGACTGTGTGTGCCGGCGCTTGTTCTTCTTCTTGCTGATAGATTTTTATCCATCAGCGGTGATTTTTTGGATACCGAGGCTTGAGCCTCATTACTCCATCTTCTCGGGTTGAGTGTGTAGTCGTGGGTTTGTATTCTTCTTGGTCTGTGTGGTCTTGTCACAGTAGGGCTGGTTTCACTGGGTCTTCGCAGTGATGGGCCGCGGGTAGCGGTCGAAGGGGTTTGCAGTGGTGGCAGTGAGTCTTCTGATCAGAGGGTTCGGGTTCTGATCCAGTTCTTGGCAGAAGTTCTTACTCAGCTTCGCTAGATGTTCATCCAACATCTCGATGTCCAGGTCTCTGTGAAGGTCTGCTATCCTTGTGAAGATTGGAGCTCCAGATGATATCCGCAGGGCCTTGTTCTGGACTATCTGAAGACTCTTCCGGTGTCGCTCATGGCAGGTCATCCATGCTGGTGAGGCATAAGTCAGGGTTGGTCTGATGATCGCCTTGTAGACGTTGATCTTTGTCCGGAGGGGCATGGACTTGCTCTTCAGGAGTGGGTACAGCGCTGCCATCTTTCCTGTTGCCTTCTGCTGAGTATTCTCGATGTGGCTTTCCCAGTTGAGTTTGCTGTCCAGGGTCACACCGAGGTAGCGGCTGCTGCTCTCCCATTTGATGGTCTCCCCGTTGAGGCTGATGTGTGGGTGCTCCTTGATCTTCTTTCTGGTGAACAGCGTTGCAGTTGTCTTGCTGGTGTTGAGTTCTATCCGCCAGTCGCTGTACCACTTTGCGATGGTATCCAATGAAGCTTGCAGGTTCTTCGCCACTTCCTTTTCGCTGAATGACTGGGAGATGACTGCAACATCGTCTGCATACAGCGCCAGGTTCGTCTTGTGGAGATCTGTCGGGATGTCGTTGGTGAAGAGGTTGAACAGGAAGGGTCCGAGGTTCGATCCCTGTGGCACGCCTGCTCGGATGGGATGTGAAGAGGACATCTCAGACCGCATGGCGACATGGAAGGTGCGGCCTCCCAGGTAGCTTGCAATCGTCTTTACCAGGTAGTTCGGAAATCCCAGGCCAATCATCTTGTGCAGCAATCCCTTGTGCCAGACTCGGTCGAATGCTTTGGCGACATCCAGGAAGACGATTCCTGTGGACTTCTTGATGTTGAATCCGTGGCTGATGGTGTCCACCACTCTCAGTAGCTGATGAGTCGTTGCATGCTCCTTTCGAAATCCAAACTGTTCCTTTGCTAGTAGATTTCTTTCGGAGGTGAAGTCGCTGAGTCGAGCGAGGAGGACCTTCTCCAGGAGCTTCGATAATCCAGAAAGCAGGCTGATGGGGCGGTAGTTTGCTGGATCCCTCAGTGGTTTGCCGGCCTTTGGAAAAACGATGACCCTTGCTTCTTTCCAGGAACTCGGGAAGTGCTGGAGCCTCATGCATGCATTGAAGATCTCTGTGAGATGTTCCATTGATGCTGGTGGGAGGTTCTTGATTGCCACAATGACCCGAGCACGAGAGGGCCGGCATATAAAGACACGGGGGAGGCTCTCTCATTGGACGAAACCTAGGCTGGCGTGCACATCCATTGGAGGGGGAACGATGCTGCTGCCAGCCAATCGGAGCCCTGTGCTGGGCACACCCACCACAACAGAGTAGCTACAGAACCGTTACGGGCCAATAGCGGACAGGGACTGGCAGCAGCTGTTTAACACAGACAGCCTATAAAAGAGAGGGGGTCGGGGGCGGTGACTACTCATTTCTCCCACTCCTCGCAGCGTGGACGTCAGCCGCAGACCATGCCTGAGCCAGCCAAGTCCGCTCCAGCGCCCAAGAAGGGCTCCAAGAAAGCGCTCTCCAAGCCGCCCAAGAAGGACGGGAAGAAGCGCAAGAGGAGCAGGAAAGAGAGCTATGCCATTTACATCTACAAGGTGATGAAGCAGGTGCACCCCGACACCGGCATCTCTTCCAAGGCCATGGGCATCATGAACTCGTTTGTCAATGACATCTTCGAGCGCATCGCCGGGGAAGCCTCCCGCCTGGCCCACTACAACAAGCGCAGGACCATCACCTCCAGGGAGATCCAGACCGCAGTGCGACTCCTGCTGCCTGGTGAGCTGGCCAAGCATGCCGTGTCCGAGGGCACCAAGGCCGTCACCAAGTACACCAGCGCCAAGTGAGAGGGCAGCCACAGCCCTCTGCGGCACAGCTCCCCGCACACACAAAAACCCAAAGGCTCTTTTAAGAGCCGCTCACCACTTCCACTCAAGAGCTCGCATGCTTTGCCTAGCCCTGCTTTATTCCAGCCCCCGAAAACATAAGGGCAGTAATCTCAAATAGGCACGTCGGCGTAGGCACATGTTTTCTATGCGCTGTGGCGGGAGTCATGCACCCACTGGACACATCCGCTGGGTGGGAAAACTCTGGGGCACAGCTTACTGTACAGGACCGGCGATATCGGGCGGCTCTGCCAGGGAAGCCCACGCAGCAGACATCGCTGTTGATCCTGCTAGGGCAGTTCGGAATCACAGCGCCATAGCCGGCTTCTCCCTCCCGAGGTCGACGGGGAGCAAGTACAGCAGCGTTTGTGGCCAGTCTGTCTGCGTGTGCGGCTTGGGGGAGGGCGGAGAACCGACCATTATCACACAGCGCTTAGAAATGGTTCGAGTCCAGCATCAAGGCGCTATCAAAACGTGACGCGAGGGGGAAGCATCGGTCGGGTTAAGAGCTGGCTGTGCTCCGGCTGAAAGGCACGGGCCGTCACATCAACTCCCGACACCAGCACGCACACCAATTGAAAGCAACCCAAAGGCAGGCGGGGTAAACTGGTCACTGAAAACAGCCCTGGGGCCAAAGGGCACAGGCAGGCACTGGGGGAGGGGATTGACGTGGACGCCAGCCGCAGCAACAGTCTCGCCTTTTCCCGGTGCTATGTGTGGGAAGGCCACCCCGTCCTGTTTTTGCTTGGAATTCTGGGACTTGTAGTGTTTCTGCATTTCACAAACTGGGAAGAAAAATCAACAATCCAAAGGGGGAGAGGGGGGGGGGAGACGGGACTGAATATGGCCTTCTCAACCATTGGCCGCTGGAAACTTGAGAGTTCTGCGCATGCCCTGGTAACCTCTCTCTCTCTCTCTCTCTCTCTCTCTCTCTCTCTCTCTCTCTCTCTCCCTCCCCCCCCCCTACATTCTTTGGGCAGTCGGGATACACAACCTCCTTTGCCTCCGGAAACTCCTAAAGACATTCCTCTTCTCCTCTTCCTACTCTCTCCCTCTGCCCTGCTGACCTCTTCTCTGCTCTATCCCTCTCTCCCTCCTTCTCCACACAACATGCCGACTGGAGGGCAGGCATACCTCAGAGTCTCACAGGTCCCTGGCACCCTCGCCAGTCCTCCAGCACTTGCCTCAGGGCCTGCACTTGCCTCATCGCTACTGCACTTGGTCAATGACCCATGAGAATGGCATCGCTCAGCACTTACCCAGTTTTCTGACTAACTGGGCGCACTATGTTATGTTATGTTACTTGGCATTTTTATAGCGCCTTATGTGTCATTGGTATGACCTCAAGCGCTGGTAGGTTGAACGCCCTCGGGAACCGCAGTTCAGGTCAGTAGAGAGACAGAGTGTCGTACGGTGCGTGGGCGCACCGGATATGTGTGCAGCTGGTGTGGTTGTTGCATGATAGCTGCTTCTTTAGCGGTAGGTGTGGTGCTGTGGAAATCAGTTGGATGTGTTCAGTCTGGAGGGTGGACACCCAGCCTGAGTTCTGGCTGCGTTAGGCCCGAGGAGACGCTTAAGATAGCCGGTATGTGCTCAGCTAGCTGTGTTGTATTAGGATGATGAGGTGTTCGTGGGGTCATGGTAGTATGAGAACAGCTAGGCCGAATGTGTCATAGTATAGCTGTCTTCTAGTTGAATGATGGTGTATAGGCCAGAGTAAGCGTAGTAGTGTGATATGGTGGTTATCGGGAAAGCGCCTGCGACCAAGCACGAGAGTCGGACAGGGGGCGTACATAGCGGCATACGTACATAAAGCGACAGGATGCATAGGATAAACATGCGATGCAGGTACCATGGGAAAACAGGTACATAGCATAAATAGGATGTACAGAGGTATGGTATATAGAGAGATATGCACTCCACCCACTCTGTCCTTTCCATTCACACTATCCTTCGCTTCCACTCCATCCACTTTTTCCATCTGCTCCATCCGTTCCATCCTATGTGGCCCAGCCTATCCCACCCAATTGGTAGGTGCGCCCCCGCCCCTCCTGTCTGGCACGGATTCAGCACCTTCGTTACATAACCTTGCGCTCGCTCAGGGATGTGTCCTGCTGGATTTATGAGGGCGAAGGCCAGGACTTCAAGCCTCAGAATGCAAAGTTAAAACCAGGACTGCACTTGCATCCCCAGACTGGAATGGATATTGTTGGCATGTATGATGTTGGCCCGACAGACCTGATGGCTGCAAGGAGAGAAAAGGGGGCTGGGCCTGGGCCGCCCGCCCGCCTGTCCCAATGGCCAGCGGAGAGTGGAGCAAATGCCACGCTCCTGCCCATCTCAGGGCCCAGCCGAGAGTGGAGCAAATGCCATGCTCCGGGGCTGGCCCGTGGAGCAAAGGCCACGCTCCTGCCCGCCGAGAGTGGAACAAATGCCACCCCCCTGGCCATCTCCGGGGCCTGCAGAGAGTGGAGCAAATACCACCACGCTCCGGGCTGGCCCCTAGGCCCCGATCGGCCACGAACGGCCAGGTTCTATAGGCAGGAAAACAGGGCGTACCTGCAGGCACTTGTTACTCAGAGTGTGCTTTGACCCCTGGCTTCTCGGCGAACGGTGCACTGTGCCGGGCACCCCGAGAGTTCTCGAAGCCTGCTTAGAGCCTCATTGGGATGGCTAGAGTGGCGTGTCTGTCCCCCGAGTTGTTGTGCCGCCGCCTGGTCTGCAGCTGGGTTCTTCTGGGAGTTATCAGCATAATCCCGCCTTTCCCAGCCAGCTCCACCTAGGCCGCAGTACCTTCTGTCGTTACAAGAGGGCATCGGGTTGCTCTTAGATTCCACATGAGCGTGGAGTCAGGTTACCAGAAGGGAAGAGGGGGGGGCCGGGGGTGTGTGCCCATTTGTAAATACAAAATGACTAAATACTCTCCCTCTAGACCACTGCGCTCCTCTGGCTCTAACTCTCTGTGTGTAAAGCCTTTTGCTAAACAGAGGTCAGGTGGTGGTTCGCTTTCCTCAGCTGGCTCCCTTCCTCTGCGCCTTGAGCAGGATCTTCTTAAATTCCGGAAGCTCCTTAGGCCACAGGCCCCGGGCCGGCACGATAGAGGGCATGGGGGGGGGGGGTTAGGCACAGGGTGGGGGCAGAGAAGAGGCTCACGCCGTGGGAGGGCAGCTGCAAGGCGCCTCCACTGTTAATTGTCATGACAACCTGGCCAAAAACACAGGGAGGTGAGAAGGAAATCAGCAGGCGCCGGGAAGGGCCCAGCCCCCAATGGAATGACAAAGGTGAAGGGGGCGGGCGGAATATAAGGAGCCTCTAGGAAGGGAGAGGCACCAACGAAAAGAAAGCACAACTGCCTCGGGTAAAGCTTCCAGAGGAAGGAGAAGGACCGTGTTTTTCATTTTCTCACCCAACCCACCCAGAAAAAGGAGGTACAAAAAGGGCATGGAACGCTGGCTGGCAGGTTCGGTACCCGGCAAAGTCGTAGGCGGCGGCACGTGTCTAAGGAGAGGATGCCAATTGGACTGAAAGAAAGGAACCAGCAAAATAGAGGCGGAAGGTCCGGCTTGCAGGCACGCAAAGGAACAGACTTGCCATGGAAACGAGGCATCACTCACCTTGGACACGGTGTGCCCAAAAGCACACCTTTTGTTATCGTTATGTTTATTATGATTGTCAATAAGAAGTAAATGCCTACGGCCAAAAATTGTTTTCCACAAAGAATGGTATGTGGAGTTTGTTACTAAATAGGGGCATGAGGGAGAGCTCGGGTGCCCACACTACTTAGCCTAAGACTCTCCTCTTTACCTCCGCCTTCGCTTCTTCTCTCCCTTGCTAATCCCACAGTTGCTGCGATGGGTGTCCTGGGCCCTTATGCATCCTCGGGGCCCTGACCTCCCGCACCCAATCGGCCCAGCTCCTGTCTATCTATCTATCTGCAATTGCACTCACACCCAAACGCCCCGGTCGCTCGCACTCGCACCCCTCACGGCTCCAGGCCGTGTAGCATTCAACATTCCTAGCACTTCATCTCTGGCCCGCCCATGAGCTCAGACTCCACAGCACAGCACGTACCCCCTGCTTCCTTCTTCCCTGCTGCACTTGCACGTTCGGAAGACTCACAAGGCATAGTAGGCCCGTCCTGCTTTACTCTCCCCATCCCCCCACCCCACTGCTCTTATGTATTGTGTTTTTAATGTATTTCCCACTCCTCCTCCCTCCCTTGCCCTGTGGGCGCTTTGAAACAGTATGTTCTTATTTTACAAGCGCCTAACAAGCAAACAATAAAATAAACGGGCATGTGTTCTCTTGTCGGCACGGTCTGAGCCGAAACAAAGGGCCATCAAGTGGAATGCTAAAGGGGACCCAATTTCTTTTGACGCATTTCCCCATTCTCACAGAAGGCGCCGTTCATGTAAATGTGTGCTAAGAAAGGATTCTGGAATGGCACTGCCGCACAGGGACTGCACGGGGCAGGGTGGGGGTGGTTGTTGTCAGCCTTCCAAGAAAGCGGAGTACAATCGAGCAGCTCTGTTATTGATGGTGTGGGCGGCTCTTAAAAGAGCCTTTGGGTTTGCGCGCTGATGCTGCGGTAGGTAGGTGGGCAGGCAGGCAGGTGATCCTCAACCCCCGAATCCATAAAGAGTGCGTCCCTGGCGCTTCAGGGCATACACCACATCCATGGCGGTGACGGTCTTCCTCTTGGCGTGCTCAGTGTAGGTGATGGCGTCCCGGATCACGTTTTCCAGGAAGACCTTGAGCACACCGCGGGTCTCCTCGTAGATGAGGCCGGAGATGCGCTTGACTCCACCACGGCGGGCCAGGCGGCGGATGGCAGGCTTGGTAATGCCCTGGATGTTGTCCCTGAGCACTTTCCTGTGCCTCTTGGCACCTCCCTTGCCGAGACCTTTGCCTCGTCCAGACATGGCGGCTGCACTTCTACTTCTCCTCGTCGTCGTCACGGGGGAGCTGACTGAGACTGTGTGTGCCGGCGCTTGTTCTTCTTCTTGCTGATAGATTTTTATCCATCAGCGGTGATTTTTTGGATACCGAGGCTTGAGCCTCATTACTCCATCTTCTCGGGTTGAGTGTGTAGTCGTGGGTTTGTATTCTTCTTGGTCTGTGTGGTCTTGTCACAGTAGGGCTGGTTTCACTGGGTCTTCGCAGTGATGGGCCGCGGGTAGCGGTCGAAGGGGTTTGCAGTGGTGGCAGTGAGTCTTCTGATCAGAGGGTTCGGGTTCTGATCCAGTTCTTGGCAGAAGTTCTTACTCAGCTTCGCTAGATGTTCATCCAACATCTCGATGTCCAGGTCTCTGTGAAGGTCTGCTATCCTTGTGAAGATTGGAGCTCCAGATGATATCCGCAGGGCCTTGTTCTGGACTATCTGAAGACTCTTCCGGTGTCGCTCATGGCAGGTCATCCATGCTGGTGAGGCATAAGTCAGGGTTGGTCTGATGATCGCCTTGTAGACGTTGATCTTTGTCCGGAGGGGCATGGACTTGCTCTTCAGGAGTGGGTACAGCGCTGCCATCTTTCCTGTTGCCTTCTGCTGAGTATTCTCGATGTGGCTTTCCCAGTTGAGTTTGCTGTCCAGGGTCACACCGAGGTAGCGGCTGCTGCTCTCCCATTTGATGGTCTCCCCGTTGAGGCTGATGTGTGGGTGCTCCTT
Organism: Ambystoma mexicanum; assembly: GCF_040938575.1. Taxonomy (NCBI): domain Eukaryota; kingdom Metazoa; phylum Chordata; class Amphibia; order Caudata; family Ambystomatidae; genus Ambystoma; species Ambystoma mexicanum. The sequence continues at coordinate 266,466 of NW_027182518.1, read as the reverse complement.
GATCTTCTTTCTGGTGAACAGCGTTGCAGTTGTCTTGCTGGTGTTGAGTTCTATCCGCCAGTCGCTGTACCACTTTGCGATGGTATCCAATGAAGCTTGCAGGTTCTTCGCCACTTCCTTTTCGCTGAATGACTGGGAGATGACTGCAACATCGTCTGCATACAGCGCCAGGTTCGTCTTGTGGAGATCTGTCGGGATGTCGTTGGTGAAGAGGTTGAACAGGAAGGGTCCGAGGTTCGATCCCTGTGGCACGCCTGCTCGGATGGGATGTGAAGAGGACATCTCAGACCGCATGGCGACATGGAAGGTGCGGCCTCCCAGGTAGCTTGCAATCGTCTTTACCAGGTAGTTCGGAAATCCCAGGCCAATCATCTTGTGCAGCAATCCCTTGTGCCAGACTCGGTCGAATGCTTTGGCGACATCCAGGAAGACGATTCCTGTGGACTTCTTGATGTTGAATCCGTGGCTGATGGTGTCCACCACTCTCAGTAGCTGATGAGTCGTTGCATGCTCCTTTCGAAATCCAAACTGTTCCTTTGCTAGTAGATTTCTTTCGGAGGTGAAGTCGCTGAGTCGAGCGAGGAGGACCTTCTCCAGGAGCTTCGATAATCCAGAAAGCAGGCTGATGGGGCGGTAGTTTGCTGGATCCCTCAGTGGTTTGCCGGCCTTTGGAAAAACGATGACCCTTGCTTCTTTCCAGGAACTCGGGAAGTGCTGGAGCCTCATGCATGCATTGAAGATCTCTGTGAGATGTTCCATTGATGCTGGTGGGAGGTTCTTGATTGCCACAATGACCCGAGCACGAGAGGGCCGGCATATAAAGACACGGGGGAGGCTCTCTCATTGGACGAAACCTAGGCTGGCGTGCACATCCATTGGAGGGGGAACGATGCTGCTGCCAGCCAATCGGAGCCCTGTGCTGGGCACACCCACCACAACAGAGTAGCTACAGAACCGTTACGGGCCAATAGCGGACAGGGACTGGCAGCAGCTGTTTAACACAGACAGCCTATAAAAGAGAGGGGGTCGGGGGCGGTGACTACTCATTTCTCCCACTCCTCGCAGCGTGGACGTCAGCCGCAGACCATGCCTGAGCCAGCCAAGTCCGCTCCAGCGCCCAAGAAGGGCTCCAAGAAAGCGCTCTCCAAGCCGCCCAAGAAGGACGGGAAGAAGCGCAAGAGGAGCAGGAAAGAGAGCTATGCCATTTACATCTACAAGGTGATGAAGCAGGTGCACCCCGACACCGGCATCTCTTCCAAGGCCATGGGCATCATGAACTCGTTTGTCAATGACATCTTCGAGCGCATCGCCGGGGAAGCCTCCCGCCTGGCCCACTACAACAAGCGCAGGACCATCACCTCCAGGGAGATCCAGACCGCAGTGCGACTCCTGCTGCCTGGTGAGCTGGCCAAGCATGCCGTGTCCGAGGGCACCAAGGCCGTCACCAAGTACACCAGCGCCAAGTGAGAGGGCAGCCACAGCCCTCTGCGGCACAGCTCCCCGCACACAGAAAAACCCAAAGGCTCTTTTAAGAGCCGCTCACCACTTCCACTCAAGAGCTCGCATGCTTTGCCTAGCCCTGCTTTATTCCAGCCCCCGAAAACATAAGGGCAGTAATCTCAAATAGGCACGTCGGCGTAGGCACATGTTTTCTATGCGCTGTGGCGGGAGTCATGCACCCACTGGACACATCCGCTGGGTGGGAAAACTCTGGGGCACAGCTTACTGTACAGGACCGGCGATATCGGGCGGCTCTGCCAGGGAAGCCCACGCAGCAGACATCGCTGTTGATCCTGCTAGGGCAGTTCGGAATCACAGCGCCATAGCCGGCTTCTCCCTCCCGAGGTCGACGGGGAGCAAGTACAGCAGCGTTTGTGGCCAGTCTGTCTGCGTGTGCGGCTTGGGGGAGGGCGGAGAACCGACCATTATCACACAGCGCTTAGAAATGGTTCGAGTCCAGCATCAAGGCGCTATCAAAACGTGACGCGAGGGGGAAGCATCGGTCGGGTTAAGAGCTGGCTGTGCTCCGGCTGAAAGGCACGGGCCGTCACATCAACTCCCGACACCAGCACGCGCACCAATTGAAAGCAACCCAAAGGCAGGCGGGGTAAACTGGTCACTGAAAACAGCCCTGGGGCCAAAGGGCACAGGCAGGCACTGGGGGAGGGGATTGACGTGGACGCCAGCCGCAGCAACAGTCTCGCCTTTTCCCGGTGCTATGTGTGGGAAGGCCACCCCGTCCTGTTTTTGCTTGGAATTCTGGGACTTGTAGTGTTTCTGCATTTCACAAACCGGGAAGAAAAATCAACAATCCAAAGGGGGAGAGGGGGGGGGGGAGACGGGACTGAATATGGCCTTCTCAACCATTGGCCGCTGGAAACTTGAGAGTTCTGCGCATGCCCTGGTAACCTCTCTCTCTCTCTCTCTCTCTCTCTCTCTCTCCCTCCCCCCTCCCCCTACATTCTTTGGGCAGTCGGGATACACAACCTCCTTTGCCTCCGGAAACTCCTAAAGACATTCCTCTTCTCCTCTTCCTACTCTCTCCCTCTGCCCTGCTGACCTCTTCTCTGCTCTATCCCTCTCTCCCTCCTTCTCCACACAACATGCCGACTGGAGGGCAGGCATACCTCAGAGTCTCACAGGTCCCTGGCACCCTCGCCAGTCCTCCAGCACTTGCCTCAGGGCCTGCACTTGCCTCATTGCTACTGCACTTGGTCAATGACCCATGAGAATGGCATCGCTCAGCACTTACCCAGTTTTCTGACTAACTGGGCGCACTATGTTATGTTATGTTACTTGGCATTTTTATAGCGCCTTATGTGTCATTGGTATGACCTCAAGCGCTGGTAGGTTGAACGCCCTCGGGAACCGCAGTTCAGGTCAGTAGAGAGACAGAGTGTCGTACGGTGCGTGGGCGCACCGGATATGTGTGCAGCTGGTGTGGTTGTTGCATGATAGCTGCTTCTTTAGCGGTAGGTGTGGTGCTGTGGAAATCAGTTGGATGTGTTCAGTCTGGAGGGTGGACACCCAGCCTGAGTTCTGGCTGCGTTGGGCCCGAGGAGACGCTTAAGATAGCCGGTATGTGCTCAGCTGGCTGTGTTGTATTAGGATGATGAGGTGTTCGTGGGGTCATGGTAGTATGAGAACAGCTAGGCCGAATGTGTCATAGTATAGCTGTCTTCTAGTTGAATGATGGTGTATAGGCCAGAGTAAGCGTAGTAGTGTGATATGGTGGTTATGGGGAAAGCGCCTGCGACCAAGCACGAGAGTCGGACAGGGGGCGTACATAGCGGCATACGTACATAAAGCGACAGGATGCATAGGATAAACATGCGATGCAGGTACCATGGGAAAACAGGTACATAGCATAAATAGGATGTACAGAGGTATGGTATATAGAGAGATATGCACTCCATCCACTCTGTCCTTTCCATTCACACTATCCTTCGCTTCCACTCCATCCACTTTTTCCATCTGCTCCATCCGTTCCATCCTATGTGGCCCAGCCTATCCCACCCAATTGGTAGGTGCGCCCCCGCCCCTCCTGTCTGGCACGGATTCAGCACCTTCGTTACATAACCTTGCGCTCGCTCAGGGATGTGTCCTGCTGGATTTATGAGGGCGAAGGCCAGGACTTCAAGCCTCAGAATGCAAAGTTAAAACCAGGACTGCACTTGCATCCCCAGACTGGAATGGATATTGTTGGCATGTATGATGTTGGCCCGACAGACCTGATGGCTGCAAGGAGAGAAAAGGGGGCTGGGCCTGGGCCTGGTCCGCCCGCCCGCCTGTCCCAATGGCCAGCGGAGAGTGGAGCAAATGCCACGCTCCTGCCCATCTCAGGGCCCAGCCGAGAGTGGAGCAAATGCCATGCTCCGGGGCTGGCCCGTGGAGCAAAGGCCACGCTCCTGCCCGCCGAGAGTGGAACAAATGCCACCCCCCTGGCCATCTCCGGGGCCTGCAGAGAGTGGAGCAAATACCACCACGCTCCGGGCTGGCCCCGAGGCCACGAACGGCCAGGTTCTATAGGCAGGAAAACAGGGCGTACCTGCAGGCACTTGTTACTCAGAGTGTGCTTTGACCCCTGGCTTCTCGGCGAACGGTGCACTGTGCCGGGCACCCCGAGAGTTCTCGAAGCCTGCTTAGAGCCTCATTGGGATGGCTAGAGTGGCGTGTCTGTCCCCCGAGTTGTTGTGCCGCCCGCCTGGTCTGCAGCTGGGTTCTTCTGGGAGTTATCAGCATAATCCCGCCTTTCCCAGCCAGCTCCACCTAGGCCGCAGTACCTTCTGTCGTTACAAGAGGGCATCGGGGTGCTCTTAGATTCCACATGAGCGTGGAGTCAGGTTACCAGAAGGGAAGAGGGGGGGGCCGGGGGTGTGTGCCCATTTGTAAATACAAAATGACTAAATACTCTCCCTCTAGACCACTGCGCTCCTCTGGCTCTAACTCTCTGTGTGTAAAGCCTTTTGCTAAACAGAGGTCAGGTGGTGGTTCGCTTTCCTCAGCTGGCTCCCTTCCTCTGCGCCTTGAGCAGGATCTTCTTAAATTCCGGAAGCTCCTTAGGCCACAGGCCCCGGGCCGGCACGATAGAGGGCATGGGGGGGGGGGGGGTTAGGCACAGGGTGGGGGCAGAGAAGAGGCTCACGCCGTGGGAGGGCAGCTGCAAGGCGCCTCCACTGTTAATTGTCATGACAACCTGGCCAAAAACACAGGGAGGTGAGAAGGAAATCAGCAGGCGCCGGGAAGGGCCCAGCCCCCAATGGAATGACAAAGGTGAAGGGGGCGGGCGGAATATAAGGAGCCTCTAGGAAGGGAGAGGCACCAACGAAAAGAAAGCACAACTGCCTCGGGTAAAGCTTCCAGAGGAAGGAGAAGGACCGTGTTTTTCATTTTCTCACCCAACCCACCCAGAAAAAGGAGGTACAAAAAGGGCATGGAACGCTGGCTGGCAGGTTCGGTACCCGGCAAAGTCGTAGGCGGCGGCACGTGTCTAAGGAGAGGATGCCAATTGGACTGAAAGAAAGGAACCAGCAAAATAGAGGCGGAAGGTCCGGCTTGCAGGCACGCAAAGGAACAGACTTGCCATGGAAACGAGGCATCACTCACCTTGGACACGGTGTGCCCAAAAGCACACCTTTTGTTATCGTTATGTTTATTATGATTGTCAATAAGAAGTAAATGCCTAAGGCCAAAAATTGTTTTCCACAAAGAATGGTATGTGGAGTTTGTTACTAAATAGGGGCATGAGGGAGAGCTCGGGTGCCCACACTACTTAGCCTAAGACTCTCCTCTTTACCTCCGCCTTCGCTTCTTCTCTCCCTTGCTAATCCCACAGTTGCTGCGATGGGTGTCCTGGGCCCTTATGCATCCTCGGGGCCCTGACCTCCCGCACCCAATCGGCCCAGCTCCTGTCTATCTATCTATCTGCAATTGCACGCACACCCAAACGCCCCGGTCGCTCGCACTCGCACCCCTCACGGCTCCAGGCCGTGTAGCATTCAACATTCCTAGCACTTCATCTCTGGCCCGCCCATGAGCTCAGACTCCACAGCACAGCACGTACCCGCTGCTTCCTTCTTCCCTGCTGCACTTGCACGTTCGGAAGACTCACAAGGCATAGTAGGCCCGTCCTGCTTTACTCTCCCCATCCCCCCAGCCCACTGCTCTTATGTATTGTGTTTTTAATGTATTTCCCACTCCTCCTCCCTCCCTTGCCCTGTGGGCGCTTTGAAACAGTATGTTCTTATTTTACAAGCGCCTAACAAGCAAACAATAAAATAAACGGGCATGTGTTCTCTTGTCGGCACGGTCTGAGCCGAAACAAAGGGCCATCAAGTGGAATGCTAAAGGGGACCCAATTTCTTTTGACGCATTTCCCCATTCTCACAGAAGGCGCCGTTCATGTAAATGTGTGCTAAGAAAGGATTCTGGAATGGCACTGCCGCACAGGGACTGCACGGGGCAGGGTGGGGGTTGTTGTTGTCAGCCTTCCAAGAAAGCGGAGTACAATCGAGCAGCTCTGTTATTGATGGTGTGGGCGGCTCTTAAAAGAGCCTTTGGGTTTGCGCGCTGATGCTGCGGTAGGTAGGTGGGCAGGCAGGCAGGTGATCCTCAACCCCCGAATCCATAAAGAGTGCGTCCCTGGCGCTTCAGGGCATACACCACATCCATGGCGGTGACGGTCTTCCTCTTGGCGTGCTCAGTGTAGGTGATGGCGTCCCGGATCACGTTTTCCAGGAAGACCTTGAGCACACCGCGGGTCTCCTCGTAGATGAGGCCGGAGATGCGCTTGACTCCACCACGGCGGGCCAGGCGGCGGATGGCAGGCTTGGTAATGCCCTGGATGTTGTCCCTGAGCACTTTCCTGTGCCTCTTGGCACCTCCCTTGCCGAGACCTTTGCCTCGTCCAGACATGGCGGCTGCACTTCTACTTCTCCTCGTCGTCGTCACGGGGGAGCTGACTGAGACTGTGTGTGCCGGCGCTTGTTCTTCTTCTTGCTGATAGATTTTTATCCATCAGCGGTGATTTTTTGGATACCGAGGCTTGAGCCTCATTACTCCATCTTCTCGGGTTGAGTGTGTAGTCGTGGGTTTGTATTCTTCTTGGTCTGTGTGGTCTTGTCACAGTAGGGCTGGTTTCACTGGGTCTTCGCAGTGATGGGCCGCGGGTAGCGGTCGAAGGGGTTTGCAGTGGTGGCAGTGAGTCTTCTGATCAGAGGGTTCGGGTTCTGATCCAGTTCTTGGCAGAAGTTCTTACTCAGCTTCGCTAGATGTTCATCCAACATCTCGATGTCCAGGTCTCTGTGAAGGTCTGCTATCCTTGTGAAGATTGGAGCTCCAGATGATATCCGCAGGGCCTTGTTCTGGACTATCTGAAGACTCTTCCGGTGTCGCTCATGGCAGGTCATCCATGCTGGTGAGGCATAAGTCAGGGTTGGTCTGATGATCGCCTTGTAGACGTTGATCTTTGTCCGGAGGGGCATGGACTTGCTCTTCAGGAGTGGGTACAGCGCTGCCATCTTTCCTGTTGCCTTCTGCTGAGTATTCTCGATGTGGCTTTCCCAGTTGAGTTTGCTGTCCAGGGTCACACCGAGGTAGCGGCTGCTGCTCTCCCATTTGATGGTCTCCCCGTTGAGGCTGATGTGTGGGTGCTCCTTGATCTTCTTTCTGGTGAACAGCGTTGCAGTTGTCTTGCTGGTGTTGAGTTCTATCCGCCAGTCGCTGTACCACTTTGCGATGGTATCCAATGAAGCTTGCAGGTTCTTCGCCACTTCCTTTTCGCTGAATGACTGGGAGATGACTGCAACATCGTCTGCATACAGCGCCAGGTTCGTCTTGTGGAGATCTGTCGGGATGTCGTTGGTGAAGAGGTTGAACAGGAAGGGTCCGAGGTTCGATCCCTGTGGCACGCCTGCTCGGATGGGATGTGAAGAGGACATCTCAGACCGCATGGCGACATGGAAGGTGCGGCCTCCCAGGTAGCTTGCAATCGTCTTTACCAGGTAGTTCGGAAATCCCAGGCCAATCATCTTGTGCAGCAATCCCTTGTGCCAGACTCGGTCGAATGCTTTGGCGACATCCAGGAAGACGATTCCTGTGGACTTCTTGATGTTGAATCCGTGGCTGATGGTGTCCACCACTCTCAGTAGCTGATGAGTCGTTGCATGCTCCTTTCGAAATCCAAACTGTTCCTTTGCTAGTAGATTTCTTTCGGAGGTGAAGTCGCTGAGTCGAGCGAGGAGGACCTTCTCCAGGAGCTTCGATAATCCAGAAAGCAGGCTGATGGGGCGGTAGTTTGCTGGATCCCTCAGTGGTTTGCCGGCCTTTGGAAAAACGATGACCCTTGCTTCTTTCCAGGAACTCGGGAAGTGCTGGAGCCTCATGCATGCATTGAAGATCTCTGTGAGATGTTCCATTGATGCTGGTGGGAGGTTCTTGATTGCCACAATGACCCGAGCACGAGAGGGCCGGCATATAAAGACACGGGGGAGGCTCTCTCATTGGACGAAACCTAGGCTGGCGTGCACATCCATTGGAGGGGGAACGATGCTGCTGCCAGCCAATCGGAGCCCTGTGCTGGGCACACCCACCACAACAGAGTAGCTACAGAACCGTTACGGGCCAATAGCGGACAGGGACTGGCAGCAGCTGTTTAACACAGACAGCCTATAAAAGAGAGGGGGTCGGGGGCGGTGACTACTCATTTCTCCCACTCCTCGCAGCGTGGACGTCAGCCGCAGACCATGCCTGAGCCAGCCAAGTCCGCTCCAGCGCCCAAGAAGGGCTCCAAGAAAGCGCTCTCCAAGCCGCCCAAGAAGGACGGGAAGAAGCGCAAGAGGAGCAGGAAAGAGAGCTATGCCATTTACATCTACAAGGTGATGAAGCAGGTGCACCCCGACACCGGCATCTCTTCCAAGGCCATGGGCATCATGAACTCGTTTGTCAATGACATCTTCGAGCGCATCGCCGGGGAAGCCTCCCGCCTGGCCCACTACAACAAGCGCAGGACCATCACCTCCAGGGAGATCCAGACCGCAGTGCGACTCCTGCTGCCTGGTGAGCTGGCCAAGCATGCCGTGTCCGAGGGCACCAAGGCCGTCACCAAGTACACCAGCGCCAAGTGAGAGGGCAGCCACAGCCCTCTGCGGCACAGCTCCCCGCACACACAAAAACCCAAAGGCTCTTTTAAGAGCCGCTCACCACTTCCACTCAAGAGCTCGCATGCTTTGCCTAGCCCTGCTTTATTCCAGCCCCCGAAAACATAAGGGCAGTAATCTCAAATAGGCACGTCGGCGTAGGCACATGTTTTCTATGCGCTGTGGCGGGAGTCATGCACCCACTGGACACATCCGCTGGGTGGGAAAACTCTGGGGCACAGCTTACTGTACAGGACCGGCGATATCGGGCGGCTCTGCCAGGGAAGCCCACGCAGCAGACATCGCTGTTGATCCTGCTAGGGCAGTTCGGAATCACAGCGCCATAGCCGGCTTCTCCCTCCCGAGGTCGACGGGGAGCAAGTACAGCAGCGTTTGTGGCCAGTCTGTCTGCGTGTGCGGCTTGGGGGAGGGCGGAGAACCGACCATTATCACACAGCGCTTAGAAATGGTTCGAGTCCAGCATCAAGGCGCTATCAAAACGTGACGCGAGGGGGAAGCATCGGTCGGGTTAAGAGCTGGCTGTGCTCCGGCTGAAAGGCACGGGCCGTCACATCAACTCCCGACACCAGCACGCACACCAATTGAAAGCAACCCAAAGGCAGGCGGGGTAAACTGGTCACTGAAAACAGCCCTGGGGCCAAAGGGCACAGGCAGGCACTGGGGGAGGGGATTGACGTGGACGCCAGCCGCAGCAACAGTCTCGCCTTTTCCCGGTGCTATGTGTGGGAAGGCCACCCCGTCCTGTTTTTGCTTGGAATTCTGGGACTTGTAGTGTTTCTGCATTTCACAAACTGGGAAGAAAAATCAACAATCCAAAGGGGGAGAGGGGGGGGGGAGACGGGACTGAATATGGCCTTCTCAACCATTGGCCGCTGGAAACTTGAGAGTTCTGCGCATGCCCTGGTAACCTCTCTCTCTCTCTCTCTCTCTCTCTCTCTCTCTCTCTCTCTCTCTCTCTCTCTCTCCCTCCCCCCCCCCTACATTCTTTGGGCAGTCGGGATACACAACCTCCTTTGCCTCCGGAAACTCCTAAAGACATTCCTCTTCTCCTCTTCCTACTCTCTCCCTCTGCCCTGCTGACCTCTTCTCTGCTCTATCCCTCTCTCCCTCCTTCTCCACACAACATGCCGACTGGAGGGCAGGCATACCTCAGAGTCTCACAGGTCCCTGGCACCCTCGCCAGTCCTCCAGCACTTGCCTCAGGGCCTGCACTTGCCTCATCGCTACTGCACTTGGTCAATGACCCATGAGAATGGCATCGCTCAGCACTTACCCAGTTTTCTGACTAACTGGGCGCACTATGTTATGTTATGTTACTTGGCATTTTTATAGCGCCTTATGTGTCATTGGTATGACCTCAAGCGCTGGTAGGTTGAACGCCCTCGGGAACCGCAGTTCAGGTCAGTAGAGAGACAGAGTGTCGTACGGTGCGTGGGCGCACCGGATATGTGTGCAGCTGGTGTGGTTGTTGCATGATAGCTGCTTCTTTAGCGGTAGGTGTGGTGCTGTGGAAATCAGTTGGATGTGTTCAGTCTGGAGGGTGGACACCCAGCCTGAGTTCTGGCTGCGTTAGGCCCGAGGAGACGCTTAAGATAGCCGGTATGTGCTCAGCTAGCTGTGTTGTATTAGGATGATGAGGTGTTCGTGGGGTCATGGTAGTATGAGAACAGCTAGGCCGAATGTGTCATAGTATAGCTGTCTTCTAGTTGAATGATGGTGTATAGGCCAGAGTAAGCGTAGTAGTGTGATATGGTGGTTATCGGGAAAGCGCCTGCGACCAAGCACGAGAGTCGGACAGGGGGCGTACATAGCGGCATACGTACATAAAGCGACAGGATGCATAGGATAAACATGCGATGCAGGTACCATGGGAAAACAGGTACATAGCATAAATAGGATGTACAGAGGTATGGTATATAGAGAGATATGCACTCCACCCACTCTGTCCTTTCCATTCACACTATCCTTCGCTTCCACTCCATCCACTTTTTCCATCTGCTCCATCCGTTCCATCCTATGTGGCCCAGCCTATCCCACCCAATTGGTAGGTGCGCCCCCGCCCCTCCTGTCTGGCACGGATTCAGCACCTTCGTTACATAACCTTGCGCTCGCTCAGGGATGTGTCCTGCTGGATTTATGAGGGCGAAGGCCAGGACTTCAAGCCTCAGAATGCAAAGTTAAAACCAGGACTGCACTTGCATCCCCAGACTGGAATGGATATTGTTGGCATGTATGATGTTGGCCCGACAGACCTGATGGCTGCAAGGAGAGAAAAGGGGGCTGGGCCTGGGCCGCCCGCCCGCCTGTCCCAATGGCCAGCGGAGAGTGGAGCAAATGCCACGCTCCTGCCCATCTCAGGGCCCAGCCGAGAGTGGAGCAAATGCCATGCTCCGGGGCTGGCCCGTGGAGCAAAGGCCACGCTCCTGCCCGCCGAGAGTGGAACAAATGCCACCCCCCTGGCCATCTCCGGGGCCTGCAGAGAGTGGAGCAAATACCACCACGCTCCGGGCTGGCCCCTAGGCCCCGAACGGCCAGGTTCTATAGGCAGGAAAACAGGGCGTACCTGCAGGCACTTGTTACTCAGAGTGTGCTTTGACCCCTGGCTTCTCGGCGAACGGTGCACTGTGCCGGGCACCCCGAGAGTTCTCGAAGCCTGCTTAGAGCCTCATTGGGATGGCTAGAGTGGCGTGTCTGTCCCCCGAGTTGTTGTGCCGCCGCCTGGTCTGCAGCTGGGTTCTTCTGGGAGTTATCAGCATAATCCCGCCTTTCCCAGCCAGCTCCACCTAGGCCGCAGTACCTTCTGTCGTTACAAGAGGGCATCGGGTTGCTCTTAGATTCCACATGAGCGTGGAGTCAGGTTACCAGAAGGGAAGAGGGGGGGGCCGGGGGTGTGTGCCCATTTGTAAATACAAAATGACTAAATACTCTCCCTCTAGACCACTGCGCTCCTCTGGCTCTAACTCTCTGTGTGTAAAGCCTTTTGCTAAACAGAGGTCAGGTGGTGGTTCGCTTTCCTCAGCTGGCTCCCTTCCTCTGCGCCTTGAGCAGGATCTTCTTAAATTCCGGAAGCTCCTTAGGCCACAGGCCCCGGGCCGGCACGATAGAGGGCATGGGGGGGGGGGGTTAGGCACAGGGTGGGGGCAGAGAAGAGGCTCACGCCGTGGGAGGGCAGCTGCAAGGCGCCTCCACTGTTAATTGTCATGACAACCTGGCCAAAAACACAGGGAGGTGAGAAGGAAATCAGCAGGCGCCGGGAAGGGCCCAGCCCCCAATGGAATGACAAAGGTGAAGGGGGCGGGCGGAATATAAGGAGCCTCTAGGAAGGGAGAGGCACCAACGAAAAGAAAGCACAACTGCCTCGGGTAAAGCTTCCAGAGGAAGGAGAAGGACCGTGTTTTTCATTTTCTCACCCAACCCACCCAGAAAAAGGAGGTACAAAAAGGGCATGGAACGCTGGCTGGCAGGTTCGGTACCCGGCAAAGTCGTAGGCGGCGGCACGTGTCTAAGGAGAGGATGCCAATTGGACTGAAAGAAAGGAACCAGCAAAATAGAGGCGGAAGGTCCGGCTTGCAGGCACGCAAAGGAACAGACTTGCCATGGAAACGAGGCATCACTCACCTTGGACACGGTGTGCCCAAAAGCACACCTTTTGTTATCGTTATGTTTATTATGATTGTCAATAAGAAGTAAATGCCTACGGCCAAAAATTGTTTTCCACAAAGAATGGTATGTGGAGTTTGTTACTAAATAGGGGCATGAGGGAGAGCTCGGGTGCCCACACTACTTAGCCTAAGACTCTCCTCTTTACCTCCGCCTTCGCTTCTTCTCTCCCTTGCTAATCCCACAGTTGCTGCGATGGGTGTCCTGGGCCCTTATGCATCCTCGGGGCCCTGACCTCCCGCACCCAATCGGCCCAGCTCCTGTCTATCTATCTATCTGCAATTGCACTCACACCCAAACGCCCCGGTCGCTCGCACTCGCACCCCTCACGGCTCCAGGCCGTGTAGCATTCAACATTCCTAGCACTTCATCTCTGGCCCGCCCATGAGCTCAGACTCCACAGCACAGCACGTACCCCCTGCTTCCTTCTTCCCTGCTGCACTTGCACGTTCGGAAGACTCACAAGGCATAGTAGGCCCGTCCTGCTTTACTCTCCCCATCCCCCCACCCCACTGCTCTTATGTATTGTGTTTTTAATGTATTTCCCACTCCTCCTCCCTCCCTTGCCCTGTGGGCGCTTTGAAACAGTATGTTCTTATTTTACAAGCGCCTAACAAGCAAACAATAAAATAAACGGGCATGTGTTCTCTTGTCGGCACGGTCTGAGCCGAAACAAAGGGCCATCAAGTGGAATGCTAAAGGGGACCCAATTTCTTTTGACGCATTTCCCCATTCTCACAGAAGGCGCCGTTCATGTAAATGTGTGCTAAGAAAGGATTCTGGAATGGCACTGCCGCACAGGGACTGCACGGGGCAGGGTGGGGGTGGTTGTTGTCAGCCTTCCAAGAAAGCGGAGTACAATCGAGCAGCTCTGTTATTGATGGTGTGGGCGGCTCTTAAAAGAGCCTTTGGGTTTGCGCGCTGATGCTGCGGTAGGTAGGTGGGCAGGCAGGCAGGTGATCCTCAACCCCCGAATCCATAAAGAGTGCGTCCCTGGCGCTTCAGGGCATACACCACATCCATGGCGGTGACGGTCTTCCTCTTGGCGTGCTCAGTGTAGGTGACGGCGTCCCGGATCACGTTTTCCAGGAAGACCTTGAGCACACCGCGGGTCTCCTCGTAGATGAGGCCGGAGATGCGCTTGACTCCACCACGGCGGGCCAGGCGGCGGATGGCAGGCTTGGTAATGCCCTGGATGTTGTCCCTGAGCACTTTCCTGTGCCTCTTGGCACCTCCCTTGCCGAGACCTTTCCCTCCTTTGCCTCGTCCAGACATGGCGGCTGCACTTCTACTTCTCCTCGTCGTCGTCACGGGGGAGCTGACTGAGACTGTGTGTGCCGGCAGACAGGGACCGGCTGCTTATATGGACAGAGGGCGGACCATGGGGAGCGCGGCGGGTGTCCGCTCCAGTGCGCAGGGCAGCGTGGGCGGGAGCGCAGCATTTCAAAATGCCCGCGCTTTCCAGCCGTTGCCCCGGAGGGCCTTTGTTCTCTCAGGACTTGCTAAAGGAAAGAGCTTGCTCTTGTGTACAAAGGCCGCTGCCTTTCTGAGAGAGGGCGCGTGCGCGCACACGCACCCCTCCCCCTGCCCTCCCCTCCTCCAATGGACTCCTTTGTGCGCCTCGCATTCGCGCCCTACTTTGCCCCTGCACCCAGAACTTTGCATCGGGGTCGGGAGTATGGCCTTCATTCTACATGGGTTACGAGCAATTTGCGCTGCAGCCTCTCTTTTCTCCGACGCAAGCACATACTCTGTTGGAGCCTACCCCTTGCCAACCCCCCGCCCCCCCCCCCGCCCCTCTGTCCCCTTGCCACGTGGGATTATCTGCAAAGACAAAATGGCGGGGGTGGGGGCGTTGTGTGGGGTCGGTCGGGGAGGGAGGGATACCTGGGGGTCTGTGGCAGGAATTACCCAACGGCCGAAGTCCAGACATGAACTCCTTACAGCATGCTTGTGGGGGCGACCTAGCCTGCTCACCCAAGCGTTACTGCATCGGGGTTGCAGGGCATCGGTCTTTTCGCAAACGCCACGTACGGCTGTTGGGGAGGGGAGGCGAGCCGAATAGGCTTTGCGAGAGGCGAAGGAGAGCGCCCTGCATTTGCCAAGCTTTAGCATGGCTTGGTTTTGTCGGGCAAAGACTAAAGGTGCTCGCTCAGAATTAAAAGGGGGCCGCTGTGCCAGCTCCAAGTGCTGCTGCTACGATATGATATGATATGATATATGATTGATATATACGACAAGGCATTTATAACACGCCGATAGACAAGTGTATAGTGCTGCTTGCCAAGGTGCTGAGCTCTTTGTCGGAGTGTGTGAGCGGCTCTTAAAAGAGCCTTTGTGTTTTTTTTGTTGGGGAGTGTGTAACTTGGGCTGTTACTTGCTGGCTTTGCCCCCTGCCTTGTGGCCCTCTGTCTTCTTGGGCAGCAGCACGGCCTGGATGTTGGGCAGGACACCGCCCTGGGCGATGGTGACTTTGCCCAGCAGCTTGTTGAGCTCCTCGTCGTTGCGGATGGCGAGCTGCAGGTGTCTGGGGATGATGCGGGTCTTCTTGTTGTCCCGGGCGGCGTTGCCGGCCAGCTCGAGGATCTCAGCAGTCAGGTACTCGAGCACGGCAGCCAGATAGACGGGGGCTCCGGCACCCACCCGCTCAGCGTAGCTCCCCTTCCGCAGCAGCCGATGCACACGGCCTACTGGGAACTGCAAGCCCGCCCGGGAGGAGCGAGTCTTGGCCTTAGCGCGGGCCTTCCCTCCTTGCTTTCCTCGTCCAGACATGGTTCGCCGTAAAGTGGGAGCTCGCTCGTCCTACGTTCAAAGAGAAAGCAATGACCCGAGCACGAGAGGGCCGGCATATAAAGACACGGGGGAGGCTCTCTCATTGGACGAAACCTAGGCTGGCGTGCACATCCATTGGAGGGGGAACGATGCTGCTGCCAGCCAATCGGAGCCCTGTGCTGGGCACACCCACCACAACAGAGTAGCTACAGAACCGTTACGGGCCAATAGCGGACAGGGACTGGCAGCAGCTGTTTAACACAGACAGCCTATAAAAGAGAGGGGGTCGGGGGCGGTGACTACTCATTTCTCCCACTCCTCGCAGCGTGGACGTCAGCCGCAGACCATGCCTGAGCCAGCCAAGTCCGCTCCAGCGCCCAAGAAGGGCTCCAAGAAAGCGCTCTCCAAGCCGCCCAAGAAGGACGGGAAGAAGCGCAAGAGGAGCAGGAAAGAGAGCTATGCCATTTACATCTACAAGGTGATGAAGCAGGTGCACCCCGACACCGGCATCTCTTCCAAGGCCATGGGCATCATGAACTCGTTTGTCAATGACATCTTCGAGCGCATCGCCGGGGAAGCCTCCCGCCTGGCCCACTACAACAAGCGCAGGACCATCACCTCCAGGGAGATCCAGACCGCAGTGCGACTCCTGCTGCCTGGTGAGCTGGCCAAGCATGCCGTGTCCGAGGGCACCAAGGCCGTCACCAAGTACACCAGCGCCAAGTGAGAGGGCAGCCACAGCCCTCTGCGGCACAGCTCCCCGCACACAGAAAAACCCAAAGGCTCTTTTAAGAGCCGCTCACCACTTCCACTCAAGAGCTCGCATGCTTTGCCTAGCCCTGCTTTATTCCAGCCCCCGAAAACATAAGGGCAGTAATCTCAAATAGGCACGTCGGCGTAGGCACATGTTTTCTATGCGCTGTGGCGGGAGTCATGCACCCACTGGACACATCCGCTGGGTGGGAAAACTCTGGGGCACAGCTTACTGTACAGGACCGGCGATATCGGGCGGCTCTGCCAGGGAAGCCCACGCAGCAGACATCGCTGTTGATCCTGCTAGGGCAGTTCGGAATCACAGCGCCATAGCCGGCTTCTCCCTCCCGAGGTCGACGGGGAGCAAGTACAGCAGCGTTTGTGGCCAGTCTGTCTGCGTGTGCGGCTTGGGGGAGGGCGGAGAACCGACCATTATCACACAGCGCTTAGAAATGGTTCGAGTCCAGCATCAAGGCGCTATCAAAACGTGACGCGAGGGGGAAGCATCGGTCGGGTTAAGAGCTGGCTGTGCTCCGGCTGAAAGGCACGGGCCGTCACATCAACTCCCGACACCAGCACGCGCACCAATTGAAAGCAACCCAAAGGCAGGCGGGGTAAACTGGTCACTGAAAACAGCCCTGGGGCCAAAGGGCACAGGCAGGCACTGGGGGAGGGGATTGACGTGGACGCCAGCCGCAGCAACAGTCTCGCCTTTTCCCGGTGCTATGTGTGGGAAGGCCACCCCGTCCTGTTTTTGCTTGGAATTCTGGGACTTGTAGTGTTTCTGCATTTCACAAACCGGGAAGAAAAATCAACAATCCAAAGGGGGAGAGGGGGGGGGGGAGACGGGACTGAATATGGCCTTCTCAACCATTGGCCGCTGGAAACTTGAGAGTTCTGCGCATGCCCTGGTAACCTCTCTCTCTCTCTCTCTCTCTCTCTCTCCCTCCCCCCTCCCCCTACATTCTTTGGGCAGTCGGGATACACAACCTCCTTTGCCTCCGGAAACTCCTAAAGACATTCCTCTTCTCCTCTTCCTACTCTCTCCCTCTGCCCTGCTGACCTCTTCTCTGCTCTATCCCTCTCTCCCTCCTTCTCCACACAACATGCCGACTGGAGGGCAGGCATACCTCAGAGTCTCACAGGTCCCTGGCACCCTCGCCAGTCCTCCAGCACTTGCCTCAGGGCCTGCACTTGCCTCATTGCTACTGCACTTGGTCAATGACCCATGAGAATGGCATCGCTCAGCACTTACCCAGTTTTCTGACTAACTGGGCGCACTATGTTATGTTATGTTACTTGGCATTTTTATAGCGCCTTATGTGTCATTGGTATGACCTCAAGCGCTGGTAGGTTGAACGCCCTCGGGAACCGCAGTTCAGGTCAGTAGAGAGACAGAGTGTCGTACGGTGCGTGGGCGCACCGGATATGTGTGCAGCTGGTGTGGTTGTTGCATGATAGCTGCTTCTTTAGCGGTAGGTGTGGTGCTGTGGAAATCAGTTGGATGTGTTCAGTCTGGAGGGTGGACACCCAGCCTGAGTTCTGGCTGCGTTGGGCCCGAGGAGACGCTTAAGATAGCCGGTATGTGCTCAGCTGGCTGTGTTGTATTAGGATGATGAGGTGTTCGTGGGGTCATGGTAGTATGAGAACAGCTAGGCCGAATGTGTCATAGTATAGCTGTCTTCTAGTTGAATGATGGTGTATAGGCCAGAGTAAGCGTAGTAGTGTGATATGGTGGTTATGGGGAAAGCGCCTGCGACCAAGCACGAGAGTCGGACAGGGGGCGTACATAGCGGCATACGTACATAAAGCGACAGGATGCATAGGATAAACATGCGATGCAGGTACCATGGGAAAACAGGTACATAGCATAAATAGGATGTACAGAGGTATGGTATATAGAGAGATATGCACTCCATCCACTCTGTCCTTTCCATTCACACTATCCTTCGCTTCCACTCCATCCACTTTTTCCATCTGCTCCATCCGTTCCATCCTATGTGGCCCAGCCTATCCCACCCAATTGGTAGGTGCGCCCCCGCCCCTCCTGTCTGGCACGGATTCAGCACCTTCGTTACATAACCTTGCGCTCGCTCAGGGATGTGTCCTGCTGGATTTATGAGGGCGAAGGCCAGGACTTCAAGCCTCAGAATGCAAAGTTAAAACCAGGACTGCACTTGCATCCCCAGACTGGAATGGATATTGTTGGCATGTATGATG
Organism: Ambystoma mexicanum; assembly: GCF_040938575.1. Classification (NCBI taxonomy): domain Eukaryota; kingdom Metazoa; phylum Chordata; class Amphibia; order Caudata; family Ambystomatidae; genus Ambystoma; species Ambystoma mexicanum. Next base: position 248,404 of record NW_027182518.1, on the reverse strand, counting down.
TTGGCCCGACAGACCTGATGGCTGCAAGGAGAGAAAAGGGGGCTGGGCCTGGGCCTGGTCCGCCCGCCCGCCTGTCCCAATGGCCAGCGGAGAGTGGAGCAAATGCCACGCTCCTGCCCATCTCAGGGCCCAGCCGAGAGTGGAGCAAATGCCATGCTCCGGGGCTGGCCCGTGGAGCAAAGGCCACGCTCCTGCCCGCCGAGAGTGGAACAAATGCCACCCCCCTGGCCATCTCCGGGGCCTGCAGAGAGTGGAGCAAATACCACCACGCTCCGGGCTGGCCCCGAGGCCCCGAACGGCCACGAACGGCCAGGTTCTATAGGCAGGAAAACAGGGCGTACCTGCAGGCACTTGTTACTCAGAGTGTGCTTTGACCCCTGGCTTCTCGGCGAACGGTGCACTGTGCCGGGCACCCCGAGAGTTCTCGAAGCCTGCTTAGAGCCTCATTGGGATGGCTAGAGTGGCGTGTCTGTCCCCCGAGTTGTTGTGCCGCCCGCCTGGTCTGCAGCTGGGTTCTTCTGGGAGTTATCAGCATAATCCCGCCTTTCCCAGCCAGCTCCACCTAGGCCGCAGTACCTTCTGTCGTTACAAGAGGGCATCGGGGTGCTCTTAGATTCCACATGAGCGTGGAGTCAGGTTACCAGAAGGGAAGAGGGGGGGGCCGGGGGTGTGTGCCCATTTGTAAATACAAAATGACTAAATACTCTCCCTCTAGACCACTGCGCTCCTCTGGCTCTAACTCTCTGTGTGTAAAGCCTTTTGCTAAACAGAGGTCAGGTGGTGGTTCGCTTTCCTCAGCTGGCTCCCTTCCTCTGCGCCTTGAGCAGGATCTTCTTAAATTCCGGAAGCTCCTTAGGCCACAGGCCCCGGGCCGGCACGATAGAGGGCATGGGGGGGGGGGGGTTAGGCACAGGGTGGGGGCAGAGAAGAGGCTCACGCCGTGGGAGGGCAGCTGCAAGGCGCCTCCACTGTTAATTGTCATGACAACCTGGCCAAAAACACAGGGAGGTGAGAAGGAAATCAGCAGGCGCCGGGAAGGGCCCAGCCCCCAATGGAATGACAAAGGTGAAGGGGGCGGGCGGAATATAAGGAGCCTCTAGGAAGGGAGAGGCACCAACGAAAAGAAAGCACAACTGCCTCGGGTAAAGCTTCCAGAGGAAGGAGAAGGACCGTGTTTTTCATTTTCTCACCCAACCCACCCAGAAAAAGGAGGTACAAAAAGGGCATGGAACGCTGGCTGGCAGGTTCGGTACCCGGCAAAGTCGTAGGCGGCGGCACGTGTCTAAGGAGAGGATGCCAATTGGACTGAAAGAAAGGAACCAGCAAAATAGAGGCGGAAGGTCCGGCTTGCAGGCACGCAAAGGAACAGACTTGCCATGGAAACGAGGCATCACTCACCTTGGACACGGTGTGCCCAAAAGCACACCTTTTGTTATCGTTATGTTTATTATGATTGTCAATAAGAAGTAAATGCCTAAGGCCAAAAATTGTTTTCCACAAAGAATGGTATGTGGAGTTTGTTACTAAATAGGGGCATGAGGGAGAGCTCGGGTGCCCACACTACTTAGCCTAAGACTCTCCTCTTTACCTCCGCCTTCGCTTCTTCTCTCCCTTGCTAATCCCACAGTTGCTGCGATGGGTGTCCTGGGCCCTTATGCATCCTCGGGGCCCTGACCTCCCGCACCCAATCGGCCCAGCTCCTGTCTATCTATCTATCTGCAATTGCACGCACACCCAAACGCCCCGGTCGCTCGCACTCGCACCCCTCACGGCTCCAGGCCGTGTAGCATTCAACATTCCTAGCACTTCATCTCTGGCCCGCCCATGAGCTCAGACTCCACAGCACAGCACGTACCCGCTGCTTCCTTCTTCCCTGCTGCACTTGCACGTTCGGAAGACTCACAAGGCATAGTAGGCCCGTCCTGCTTTACTCTCCCCATCCCCCCAGCCCACTGCTCTTATGTATTGTGTTTTTAATGTATTTCCCACTCCTCCTCCCTCCCTTGCCCTGTGGGCGCTTTGAAACAGTATGTTCTTATTTTACAAGCGCCTAACAAGCAAACAATAAAATAAACGGGCATGTGTTCTCTTGTCGGCACGGTCTGAGCCGAAACAAAGGGCCATCAAGTGGAATGCTAAAGGGGACCCAATTTCTTTTGACGCATTTCCCCATTCTCACAGAAGGCGCCGTTCATGTAAATGTGTGCTAAGAAAGGATTCTGGAATGGCACTGCCGCACAGGGACTGCACGGGGCAGGGTGGGGGTTGTTGTTGTCAGCCTTCCAAGAAAGCGGAGTACAATCGAGCAGCTCTGTTATTGATGGTGTGGGCGGCTCTTAAAAGAGCCTTTGGGTTTGCGCGCTGATGCTGCGGTAGGTAGGTGGGCAGGCAGGCAGGTGATCCTCAACCCCCGAATCCATAAAGAGTGCGTCCCTGGCGCTTCAGGGCATACACCACATCCATGGCGGTGACGGTCTTCCTCTTGGCGTGCTCAGTGTAGGTGACGGCGTCCCGGATCACGTTTTCCAGGAAGACCTTGAGCACACCGCGGGTCTCCTCGTAGATGAGGCCGGAGATGCGCTTGACTCCACCACGGCGGGCCAGGCGGCGGATGGCAGGCTTGGTAATGCCCTGGATGTTGTCCCTGAGCACTTTCCTGTGCCTCTTGGCACCTCCCTTGCCGAGACCTTTCCCTCCTTTGCCTCGTCCAGACATGGCGGCTGCACTTCTACTTCTCCTCGTCGTCGTCACGGGGGGAGCTGACTGAGACTGTGTGTGCCGGCAGACAGGGACCGGCTGCTTATATGGACAGAGGGCGGACCATGGGGAGCGCGGCGGGTGTCCGCTCCAGTGCGCAGGGCAGCGTGGGCGGGAGCGCAGCATTTCAAAATGCCCGCGCTTTCCAGCCGTTGCCCCGGAGGGCCTTTGTTCTCTCAGGACTTGCTAAAGGAAAGAGCTTGCTCTTGTGTACAAAGGCCGCTGCCTTTCTGAGAGAGGGCGCGTGCGCGCACACGCACCCCTCCCCCTGCCCTCCCCTCCTCCAATGGACTCCTTTGTGCGCCTCGCATTCGCGCCCTACTTTGCCCCTGCACCCAGAACTTTGCATCGGGGTCGGGAGTATGGCCTTCATTCTACATGGGTTACGAGCAATTTGCGCTGCAGCCTCTCTTTTCTCCGACGCAAGCACATACTCTGTTGGAGCCTACCCTTTGCCAAAACCCCCCCCCCCCCCCCCCGCCCCTCTGTCCCCTTGCCACGTGGGATTATCTGCAAAGACAAAATGGCGGGGGTGGGGGCGTTGTGTGGGGTCGGTCGGTGGGGGGGGGGGGGGATACCTGGGGGTCTGTGGCAGGAATTACCCAACGGCCGAAGTCCAGACATGAACTCCTTACAGCATGCTTGTGGGGGCGACCTAGCCTGCTCACCCAAGCGTTACTGCATCGGGGTTGCAGGGCATCGGTCTTTTCGCAAACGCCACGTACGGCTGTTGGGGAGGGGAGGCGAGCCGAATAGGCTTTGCGAGAGGCGAAGGAGAGCGCCCTGCATTTGCCAAGCTTTAGCATGGCTTGGTTTTGTCGGGCAAAGACTAAAGGTGCTCGCTCAGAATTAAAAGGGGGCCGCTGTGCCAGCTCCAAGTGCTGCTGCTACGATATGATATGATATGATATATGATTGATATATACGACAAGGCATTTATAACACGCCGATAGACAAGTGTATAGTGCTGCTTGCCAAGGTGCTGAGCTCTTTGTCGGAGTGTGTGAGCGGCTCTTAAAAGAGCCTTTGTGTTTTTTTTTGTTGGGGAGTGTGTAACTTGGGCTGTTACTTGCTGGCTTTGCCCCCTGCCTTGTGGCCCTCTGTCTTCTTGGGCAGCAGCACGGCCTGGATGTTGGGCAGGACACCGCCCTGGGCGATGGTGACTTTGCCCAGCAGCTTGTTGAGCTCCTCGTCGTTGCGGATGGCGAGCTGCAGGTGTCTGGGGATGATGCGGGTCTTCTTGTTGTCCCGGGCGGCGTTGCCGGCCAGCTCGAGGATCTCAGCAGTCAGGTACTCGAGCACGGCAGCCAGATAGACGGGGGCTCCGGCACCCACCCGCTCAGCGTAGCTCCCCTTCCGCAGCAGCCGATGCACACGGCCTACTGGGAACTGCAAGCCCGCCCGGGAGGAGCGAGTCTTGGCCTTAGCGCGGGCCTTCCCTCCTTGCTTTCCTCGTCCAGACATGGTTCGCCGTAAAGTGGGAGCTCGCTCGTCCTACGTTCAAAGAGAAAGCAATGACCCGAGCACGAGAGGGCCGGCATATAAAGACACGGGGGAGGCTCTCTCATTGGACGAAACCTAGGCTGGCGTGCACATCCATTGGAGGGGGAACGATGCTGCTGCCAGCCAATCGGAGCCCTGTGCTGGGCACACCCACCACAACAGAGTAGCTACAGAACCGTTACGGGCCAATAGCGGACAGGGACTGGCAGCAGCTGTTTAACACAGACAGCCTATAAAAGAGAGGGGGTCGGGGGCGGTGACTACTCATTTCTCCCACTCCTCGCAGCGTGGACGTCAGCCGCAGACCATGCCTGAGCCAGCCAAGTCCGCTCCAGCGCCCAAGAAGGGCTCCAAGAAAGCGCTCTCCAAGCCGCCCAAGAAGGACGGGAAGAAGCGCAAGAGGAGCAGGAAAGAGAGCTATGCCATTTACATCTACAAGGTGATGAAGCAGGTGCACCCCGACACCGGCATCTCTTCCAAGGCCATGGGCATCATGAACTCGTTTGTCAATGACATCTTCGAGCGCATCGCCGGGGAAGCCTCCCGCCTGGCCCACTACAACAAGCGCAGGACCATCACCTCCAGGGAGATCCAGACCGCAGTGCGACTCCTGCTGCCTGGTGAGCTGGCCAAGCATGCCGTGTCCGAGGGCACCAAGGCCGTCACCAAGTACACCAGCGCCAAGTGAGAGGGCAGCCACAGCCCTCTGCGGCACAGCTCCCCGCACACAGAAAAACCCAAAGGCTCTTTTAAGAGCCGCTCACCACTTCCACTCAAGAGCTCGCATGCTTTGCCTAGCCCTGCTTTATTCCAGCCCCCGAAAACATAAGGGCAGTAATCTCAAATAGGCACGTCGGCGTAGGCACATGTTTTCTATGCGCTGTGGCGGGAGTCATGCACCCACTGGACACATCCGCTGGGTGGGAAAACTCTGGGGCACAGCTTACTGTACAGGACCGGCGATATCGGGCGGCTCTGCCAGGGAAGCCCACGCAGCAGACATCGCTGTTGATCCTGCTAGGGCAGTTCGGAATCACAGCGCCATAGCCGGCTTCTCCCTCCCGAGGTCGACGGGGAGCAAGTACAGCAGCGTTTGTGGCCAGTCTGTCTGCGTGTGCGGCTTGGGGGAGGGCGGAGAACCGACCATTATCACACAGCGCTTAGAAATGGTTCGAGTCCAGCATCAAGGCGCTATCAAAACGTGACGCGAGGGGGAAGCATCGGTCGGGTTAAGAGCTGGCTGTGCTCCGGCTGAAAGGCACGGGCCGTCACATCAACTCCCGACACCAGCACGCGCACCAATTGAAAGCAACCCAAAGGCAGGCGGGGTAAACTGGTCACTGAAAACAGCCCTGGGGCCAAAGGGCACAGGCAGGCACTGGGGGAGGGGATTGACGTGGACGCCAGCCGCAGCAACAGTCTCGCCTTTTCCCGGTGCTATGTGTGGGAAGGCCACCCCGTCCTGTTTTTGCTTGGAATTCTGGGACTTGTAGTGTTTCTGCATTTCACAAACCGGGAAGAAAAATCAACAATCCAAAGGGGGAGAGGGGGGGGGGGAGACGGGACTGAATATGGCCTTCTCAACCATTGGCCGCTGGAAACTTGAGAGTTCTGCGCATGCCCTGGTAACCTCTCTCTCTCTCTCTCTCTCTCTCTCTCCCTCCCCCCTCCCCCTACATTCTTTGGGCAGTCGGGATACACAACCTCCTTTGCCTCCGGAAACTCCTAAAGACATTCCTCTTCTCCTCTTCCTACTCTCTCCCTCTGCCCTGCTGACCTCTTCTCTGCTCTATCCCTCTCTCCCTCCTTCTCCACACAACATGCCGACTGGAGGGCAGGCATACCTCAGAGTCTCACAGGTCCCTGGCACCCTCGCCAGTCCTCCAGCACTTGCCTCAGGGCCTGCACTTGCCTCATTGCTACTGCACTTGGTCAATGACCCATGAGAATGGCATCGCTCAGCACTTACCCAGTTTTCTGACTAACTGGGCGCACTATGTTATGTTATGTTACTTGGCATTTTTATAGCGCCTTATGTGTCATTGGTATGACCTCAAGCGCTGGTAGGTTGAACGCCCTCGGGAACCGCAGTTCAGGTCAGTAGAGAGACAGAGTGTCGTACGGTGCGTGGGCGCACCGGATATGTGTGCAGCTGGTGTGGTTGTTGCATGATAGCTGCTTCTTTAGCGGTAGGTGTGGTGCTGTGGAAATCAGTTGGATGTGTTCAGTCTGGAGGGTGGACACCCAGCCTGAGTTCTGGCTGCGTTGGGCCCGAGGAGACGCTTAAGATAGCCGGTATGTGCTCAGCTGGCTGTGTTGTATTAGGATGATGAGGTGTTCGTGGGGTCATGGTAGTATGAGAACAGCTAGGCCGAATGTGTCATAGTATAGCTGTCTTCTAGTTGAATGATGGTGTATAGGCCAGAGTAAGCGTAGTAGTGTGATATGGTGGTTATGGGGAAAGCGCCTGCGACCAAGCACGAGAGTCGGACAGGGGGCGTACATAGCGGCATACGTACATAAAGCGACAGGATGCATAGGATAAACATGCGATGCAGGTACCATGGGAAAACAGGTACATAGCATAAATAGGATGTACAGAGGTATGGTATATAGAGAGATATGCACTCCATCCACTCTGTCCTTTCCATTCACACTATCCTTCGCTTCCACTCCATCCACTTTTTCCATCTGCTCCATCCGTTCCATCCTATGTGGCCCAGCCTATCCCACCCAATTGGTAGGTGCGCCCCCGCCCCTCCTGTCTGGCACGGATTCAGCACCTTCGTTACATAACCTTGCGCTCGCTCAGGGATGTGTCCTGCTGGATTTATGAGGGCGAAGGCCAGGACTTCAAGCCTCAGAATGCAAAGTTAAAACCAGGACTGCACTTGCATCCCCAGACTGGAATGGATATTGTTGGCATGTATGATGTTGGCCCGACAGACCTGATGGCTGCAAGGAGAGAAAAGGGGGCTGGGCCTGGGCCTGGTCCGCCCGCCCGCCTGTCCCAATGGCCAGCGGAGAGTGGAGCAAATGCCACGCTCCTGCCCATCTCAGGGCCCAGCCGAGAGTGGAGCAAATGCCATGCTCCGGGGCTGGCCCGTGGAGCAAAGGCCACGCTCCTGCCCGCCGAGAGTGGAACAAATGCCACCCCCCTGGCCATCTCCGGGGCCTGCAGAGAGTGGAGCAAATACCACCACGCTCCGGGCTGGCCCCGAGGCCCCGAACGGCCACGAACGGCCAGGTTCTATAGGCAGGAAAACAGGGCGTACCTGCAGGCACTTGTTACTCAGAGTGTGCTTTGACCCCTGGCTTCTCGGCGAACGGTGCACTGTGCCGGGCACCCCGAGAGTTCTCGAAGCCTGCTTAGAGCCTCATTGGGATGGCTAGAGTGGCGTGTCTGTCCCCCGAGTTGTTGTGCCGCCCGCCTGGTCTGCAGCTGGGTTCTTCTGGGAGTTATCAGCATAATCCCGCCTTTCCCAGCCAGCTCCACCTAGGCCGCAGTACCTTCTGTCGTTACAAGAGGGCATCGGGGTGCTCTTAGATTCCACATGAGCGTGGAGTCAGGTTACCAGAAGGGAAGAGGGGGGGGCCGGGGGTGTGTGCCCATTTGTAAATACAAAATGACTAAATACTCTCCCTCTAGACCACTGCGCTCCTCTGGCTCTAACTCTCTGTGTGTAAAGCCTTTTGCTAAACAGAGGTCAGGTGGTGGTTCGCTTTCCTCAGCTGGCTCCCTTCCTCTGCGCCTTGAGCAGGATCTTCTTAAATTCCGGAAGCTCCTTAGGCCACAGGCCCCGGGCCGGCACGATAGAGGGCATGGGGGGGGGGGGTTAGGCACAGGGTGGGGGCAGAGAAGAGGCTCACGCCGTGGGAGGGCAGCTGCAAGGCGCCTCCACTGTTAATTGTCATGACAACCTGGCCAAAAACACAGGGAGGTGAGAAGGAAATCAGCAGGCGCCGGGAAGGGCCCAGCCCCCAATGGAATGACAAAGGTGAAGGGGGCGGGCGGAATATAAGGAGCCTCTAGGAAGGGAGAGGCACCAACGAAAAGAAAGCACAACTGCCTCGGGTAAAGCTTCCAGAGGAAGGAGAAGGACCGTGTTTTTCATTTTCTCACCCAACCCACCCAGAAAAAGGAGGTACAAAAAGGGCATGGAACGCTGGCTGGCAGGTTCGGTACCCGGCAAAGTCGTAGGCGGCGGCACGTGTCTAAGGAGAGGATGCCAATTGGACTGAAAGAAAGGAACCAGCAAAATAGAGGCGGAAGGTCCGGCTTGCAGGCACGCAAAGGAACAGACTTGCCATGGAAACGAGGCATCACTCACCTTGGACACGGTGTGCCCAAAAGCACACCTTTTGTTATCGTTATGTTTATTATGATTGTCAATAAGAAGTAAATGCCTAAGGCCAAAAATTGTTTTCCACAAAGAATGGTATGTGGAGTTTGTTACTAAATAGGGGCATGAGGGAGAGCTCGGGTGCCCACACTACTTAGCCTAAGACTCTCCTCTTTACCTCCGCCTTCGCTTCTTCTCTCCCTTGCTAATCCCACAGTTGCTGCGATGGGTGTCCTGGGCCCTTATGCATCCTCGGGGCCCTGACCTCCCGCACCCAATCGGCCCAGCTCCTGTCTATCTATCTATCTGCAATTGCACGCACACCCAAACGCCCCGGTCGCTCGCACTCGCACCCCTCACGGCTCCAGGCCGTGTAGCATTCAACATTCCTAGCACTTCATCTCTGGCCCGCCCATGAGCTCAGACTCCACAGCACAGCACGTACCCGCTGCTTCCTTCTTCCCTGCTGCACTTGCACGTTCGGAAGACTCACAAGGCATAGTAGGCCCGTCCTGCTTTACTCTCCCCATCCCCCCAGCCCACTGCTCTTATGTATTGTGTTTTTAATGTATTTCCCACTCCTCCTCCCTCCCTTGCCCTGTGGGCGCTTTGAAACAGTATGTTCTTATTTTACAAGCGCCTAACAAGCAAACAATAAAATAAACGGGCATGTGTTCTCTTGTCGGCACGGTCTGAGCCGAAACAAAGGGCCATCAAGTGGAATGCTAAAGGGGACCCAATTTCTTTTGACGCATTTCCCCATTCTCACAGAAGGCGCCGTTCATGTAAATGTGTGCTAAGAAAGGATTCTGGAATGGCACTGCCGCACAGGGACTGCACGGGGCAGGGTGGGGGTTGTTGTTGTCAGCCTTCCAAGAAAGCGGAGTACAATCGAGCAGCTCTGTTATTGATGGTGTGGGCGGCTCTTAAAAGAGCCTTTGGGTTTGCGCGCTGATGCTGCGGTAGGTAGGTGGGCAGGCAGGCAGGTGATCCTCAACCCCCGAATCCATAAAGAGTGCGTCCCTGGCGCTTCAGGGCATACACCACATCCATGGCGGTGACGGTCTTCCTCTTGGCGTGCTCAGTGTAGGTGACGGCGTCCCGGATCACGTTTTCCAGGAAGACCTTGAGCACACCGCGGGTCTCCTCGTAGATGAGGCCGGAGATGCGCTTGACTCCACCACGGCGGGCCAGGCGGCGGATGGCAGGCTTGGTAATGCCCTGGATGTTGTCCCTGAGCACTTTCCTGTGCCTCTTGGCACCTCCCTTGCCGAGACCTTTCCCTCCTTTGCCTCGTCCAGACATGGCGGCTGCACTTCTACTTCTCCTCGTCGTCGTCACGGGGGGAGCTGACTGAGACTGTGTGTGCCGGCTCGCTTGTTCTTCTTCTTGCTGATAGATTTTTATCCATCAGCGGTGATTTTTTGGATACCGAGGCTTGAGCCTCATTACTCCATCTTCTCGGGTTGAGTGTGTAGTCGTGGGTTTGTATTCTTCTTGGTCTGTGTGGTCTTGTCACAGTAGGGCTGGTTTCACTGGGTCTTCGCAGTGATGGGCCGCGGGTAGCGGTCGAAGGGGTTTGCAGTGGTGGCAGTGAGTCTTCTGATCAGAGGGTTCGGGTTCTGATCCAGTTCTTGGCAGAAGTTCTTACTCAGCTTTGCTAGATGTTCATCCAACATCTCGATGTCCAGGTCTCTGTGAAGGTCTGCTATCCTTGTGAAGATTGGAGCTCCAGATGATATCCGCAGGGCCTTGTTCTGGACTATCTGAAGACTCTTCCGGTGTCGCTCATGGCAGGTCATCCATGCTGGTGAGGCATAAGTCAGGGTTGGTCTGATGATCGCCTTGTAGACGTTGATCTTTGTCCGGAGGGGCATGGACTTGCTCTTCAGGAGTGGGTACAGCGCTGCCATCTTTCCTGTTGCCTTCTGCTGAGTATTCTCGATGTGGCTTTCCCAGTTGAGTTTGCTGTCCAGGGTCACACCGAGGTAGCGGCTGCTGCTCTCCCATTTGATGGTCTCCCCGTTGAGGCTGATGTGTGGGTGCTCCTTGATCTTCTTTCTGGTGAACAGCGTTGCAGTTGTCTTGCTGGTGTTGAGTTCTATCCGCCAGTCGCTGTACCACTTTGCGATGGTATCCAATGAAGCTTGCAGGTTCTTCGCCACTTCCTTTTCGCTGAAAGACTGGGAGATTACTGCAACATCGTCTGCATACAGTGCCAGGTTCGTCTTGTGGAGATCTGTCGGGATGTCGTTGGTGAAGAGGTTGAACAGGAAGGGTCCGAGGTTCGATCCCTGTGGCACGCCTGCTCGGATGGGATGTGAAGAGGACATCTCAGACCGCATGGCGACATGGAAGGTGCGGCCTCCCAGGTAGCTTGCAATCGTCTTCACCAGGTAGTTCGGAAATCCCAGGCCAATCATCTTGTGCAGCAGTCCCTTGTGCCAGACTCGGTCGAATGCTTTGGCTACATCCAGGAAGACGATTCCTGTGGACTTCTTGATGTTGAATCCGTGGCTGATGGTGTCCACCACTCTCAGTAGCTGATGAGTCGTTGCATGCTCCTTTCGAAATCCAAACTGTTCCTTTGCTAGTAGATTTCTTTCGGAGGTGAAGTCGCTGAGTCGAGCGAGGAGGACCTTCTCCAGGAGCTTCGATAATCCAGAAAGCAGGCTGATGGGGCGGTAGTTTGCTGGATCCCTCAGTGGTTTGCCGGCCTTTGGAAAAACGATGACCCTTGCTTCTTTCCAGGAACTCGGGAAGTGCTGGAGCCTCATGCATGCATTGAAGATCTCTGTGAGATGTTCCATTGATGCTGGTGGGAGGTTCTTGATTGCCAGGTTGGTTATTCCGTCGCTCCCCGGTGCCTTGCCGTTCGCCAGCTTTTCTGCAAGTCCTGCTACCTCAGAGCTTGTGCACTCCTTGATGTCTTCTGCTCCCAGCCCGGTTCCGTGATCTGCGAGGTACTTCTCAACTGCTTCCTCCACTCCGTCTGAGAGCCTACTTACCTTGTTCGGGGTGAACGAAGCCTCCAGTGTCTCGGCAAGGACCTCTGCCTTGTCCTTGTTGCTGCATGCAAGGTGGGTTCGTCCCTGGATTGGTGGGCTTGGCTCCTTCTTCCCAGTCAGTCGACGAGTCATTCTCCACACCGAGTTGTCAGCCTCCTTCAGCTTGGCTGTTGCAGACTCCCACTTCTCTCCACGGTGCTGTCGGATCTGTTCCCGCAGGAGTCTTGCAAGCGTGTTGTACTTCTGCAGGAGATCAGGTGTGCGGAGCTTCTGCCACTGGCGTCGGGCGCGGTTCTTGTCGGCGATTGACTGTTGGATGCCTCTCGGTAGGTCGTAGATGGAACATCTGGTTGTCTTCTGCTTCGGAACACTGCTCTTGATTGCCTCCTGGACTGCTGTCGTGAAGTCTTCCACGGCAGACAGGGACCGGCTGCTTATATGGACAGAGGGCGGACCATGGGGAGCGCGGCGGGTGTCCGCTCCAGTGCGCAGGGCAGCGTGGGCGGGAGCGCAGCATTTCAAAATGCCCGCGCTTTCCAGCCGTTGCCCCGGAGGGCCTTTGTTCTCTCAGGACTTGCTAAAGGAAAGAGCTTGCTCTTGTGTACAAAGGCCGCTGCCTTTCTGAGAGAGGGCGCGTGCGCGCACACGCACCCCTCCCCCTGCCCTCCCCTCCTCCAATGGACTCCTTTGTGCGCCTCGCATTCGCGCCCTACTTTGCCCCTGCACCCAGAACTTTGCATCGGGGTCGGGAGTATGGCCTTCATTCTACATGGGTTACGAGCAATTTGCGCTGCAGCCTCTCTTTTCTCCGACGCAAGCACATACTCTGTTGGAGCCTACCCTTTGCCAAAACCCCCCCCCCCCCCCCCCGCCCCTCTGTCCCCTTGCCACGTGGGATTATCTGCAAAGACAAAATGGCGGGGGTGGGGGCGTTGTGTGGGGTCGGTCGGTGGGGGGGGGGGGATACCTGGGGGTCTGTGGCAGGAATTACCCAACGGCCGAAGTCCAGACATGAACTCCTTACAGCATGCTTGTGGGGGCGACCTAGCCTGCTCACCCAAGCGTTACTGCATCGGGGTTGCAGGGCATCGGTCTTTTCGCAAACGCCACGTACGGCTGTTGGGGAGGGGAGGCGAGCCGAATAGGCTTTGCGAGAGGCGAAGGAGAGCGCCCTGCATTTGCCAAGCTTTAGCATGGCTTGGTTTTGTCGGGCAAAGACTAAAGGTGCTCGCTCAGAATTAAAAGGGGGCCGCTGTGCCAGCTCCAAGTGCTGCTGCTACGATATGATATGATATGATATATGATTGATATATACGACAAGGCATTTATAACACGCCGATAGACAAGTGTATAGTGCTGCTTGCCAAGGTGCTGAGCTCTTTGTCGGAGTGTGTGAGCGGCTCTTAAAAGAGCCTTTGTGTTTTTTTTTGTTGTGGGGAGTGTGTAACTTGGGCTGTTACTTGCTGGCTTTGCCCCCTGCCTTGTGGCCCTCTGTCTTCTTGGGCAGCAGCACGGCCTGGATGTTGGGCAGGACACCGCCCTGGGCGATGGTGACTTTGCCCAGCAGCTTGTTGAGCTCCTCGTCGTTGCGGATGGCGAGCTGCAGGTGTCTGGGGATGATGCGGGTCTTCTTGTTGTCCCGGGCGGCGTTGCCGGCCAGCTCGAGGATCTCAGCAGTCAGGTACTCGAGCACGGCAGCCAGATAGACGGGGGCTCCGGCACCCACCCGCTCAGCGTAGCTCCCCTTCCGCAGCAGCCGATGCACACGGCCTACTGGGAACTGCAAGCCCGCCCGGGAGGAGCGAGTCTTGGCCTTAGCGCGGGCCTTCCCTCCTTGCTTTCCTCGTCCAGACATGGTTCGCCGTAAAGTGGGAGCTCGCTCGTCCTACGTTCAAAGAGAAAGCAATGACCCGAGCACGAGAGGGCCGGCATATAAAGACACGGGGGAGGCTCTCTCATTGGACGAAACCTAGGCTGGCGTGCACATCCATTGGAGGGGGAACGATGCTGCTGCCAGCCAATCGGAGCCCTGTGCTGGGCACACCCACCACAACAGAGTAGCTACAGAACCGTTACGGGCCAATAGCGGACAGGGACTGGCAGCAGCTGTTTAACACAGACAGCCTATAAAAGAGAGGGGGTCGGGGGCGGTGACTACTCATTTCTCCCACTCCTCGCAGCGTGGACGTCAGCCGCAGACCATGCCTGAGCCAGCCAAGTCCGCTCCAGCGCCCAAGAAGGGCTCCAAGAAAGCGCTCTCCAAGCCGCCCAAGAAGGACGGGAAGAAGCGCAAGAGGAGCAGGAAAGAGAGCTATGCCATTTACATCTACAAGGTGATGAAGCAGGTGCACCCCGACACCGGCATCTCTTCCAAGGCCATGGGCATCATGAACTCGTTTGTCAATGACATCTTCGAGCGCATCGCCGGGGAAGCCTCCCGCCTGGCCCACTACAACAAGCGCAGGACCATCACCTCCAGGGAGATCCAGACCGCAGTGCGACTCCTGCTGCCTGGTGAGCTGGCCAAGCATGCCGTGTCCGAGGGCACCAAGGCCGTCACCAAGTACACCAGCGCCAAGTGAGAGGGCAGCCACAGCCCTCTGCGGCACAGCTCCCCGCACACAGAAAAACCCAAAGGCTCTTTTAAGAGCCGCTCACCACTTCCACTCAAGAGCTCGCATGCTTTGCCTAGCCCTGCTTTATTCCAGCCCCCGAAAACATAAGGGCAGTAATCTCAAATAGGCACGTCGGCGTAGGCACATGTTTTCTATGCGCTGTGGCGGGAGTCATGCACCCACTGGACACATCCGCTGGGTGGGAAAACTCTGGGGCACAGCTTACTGTACAGGACCGGCGATATCGGGCGGCTCTGCCAGGGAAGCCCACGCAGCAGACATCGCTGTTGATCCTGCTAGGGCAGTTCGGAATCACAGCGCCATAGCCGGCTTCTCCCTCCCGAGGTCGACGGGGAGCAAGTACAGCAGCGTTTGTGGCCAGTCTGTCTGCGTGTGCGGCTTGGGGGAGGGCGGAGAACCGACCATTATCACACAGCGCTTAGAAATGGTTCGAGTCCAGCATCAAGGCGCTATCAAAACGTGACGCGAGGGGGAAGCATCGGTCGGGTTAAGAGCTGGCTGTGCTCCGGCTGAAAGGCACGGGCCGTCACATCAACTCCCGACACCAGCACGCGCACCAATTGAAAGCAACCCAAAGGCAGGCGGGGTAAACTGGTCACTGAAAACAGCCCTGGGGCCAAAGGGCACAGGCAGGCACTGGGGGAGGGGATTGACGTGGACGCCAGCCGCAGCAACAGTCTCGCCTTTTCCCGGTGCTATGTGTGGGAAGGCCACCCCGTCCTGTTTTTGCTTGGAATTCTGGGACTTGTAGTGTTTCTGCATTTCACAAACCGGGAAGAAAAATCAACAATCCAAAGGGGGAGAGGGGGGGGGGGAGACGGGACTGAATATGGCCTTCTCAACCATTGGCCGCTGGAAACTTGAGAGTTCTGCGCATGCCCTGGTAACCTCTCTCTCTCTCTCTCTCTCTCTCTCTCCCTCCCCCCTCCCCCTACATTCTTTGGGCAGTCGGGATACACAACCTCCTTTGCCTCCGGAAACTCCTAAAGACATTCCTCTTCTCCTCTTCCTACTCTCTCCCTCTGCCCTGCTGACCTCTTCTCTGCTCTATCCCTCTCTCCCTCCTTCTCCACACAACATGCCGACTGGAGGGCAGGCATACCTCAGAGTCTCACAGGTCCCTGGCACCCTCGCCAGTCCTCCAGCACTTGCCTCAGGGCCTGCACTTGCCTCATTGCTACTGCACTTGGTCAATGACCCATGAGAATGGCATCGCTCAGCACTTACCCAGTTTTCTGACTAACTGGGCGCACTATGTTATGTTATGTTACTTGGCATTTTTATAGCGCCTTATGTGTCATTGGTATGACCTCAAGCGCTGGTAGGTTGAACGCCCTCGGGAACCGCAGTTCAGGTCAGTAGAGAGACAGAGTGTCGTACGGTGCGTGGGCGCACCGGATATGTGTGCAGCTGGTGTGGTTGTTGCATGATAGCTGCTTCTTTAGCGGTAGGTGTGGTGCTGTGGAAATCAGTTGGATGTGTTCAGTCTGGAGGGTGGACACCCAGCCTGAGTTCTGGCTGCGTTGGGCCCGAGGAGACGCTTAAGATAGCCGGTATGTGCTCAGCTGGCTGTGTTGTATTAGGATGATGAGGTGTTCGTGGGGTCATGGTAGTATGAGAACAGCTAGGCCGAATGTGTCATAGTATAGCTGTCTTCTAGTTGAATGATGGTGTATAGGCCAGAGTAAGCGTAGTAGTGTGATATGGTGGTTATGGGGAAAGCGCCTGCGACCAAGCACGAGAGTCGGACAGGGGGCGTACATAGCGGCATACGTACATAAAGCGACAGGATGCATAGGATAAACATGCGATGCAGGTACCATGGGAAAACAGGTACATAGCATAAATAGGATGTACAGAGGTATGGTATATAGAGAGATATGCACTCCATCCACTCTGTCCTTTCCATTCACACTATCCTTCGCTTCCACTCCATCCACTTTTTCCATCTGCTCCATCCGTTCCATCCTATGTGGCCCAGCCTATCCCACCCAATTGGTAGGTGCGCCCCCGCCCCTCCTGTCTGGCACGGATTCAGCACCTTCGTTACATAACCTTGCGCTCGCTCAGGGATGTGTCCTGCTGGATTTATGAGGGCGAAGGCCAGGACTTCAAGCCTCAGAATGCAAAGTTAAAACCAGGACTGCACTTGCATCCCCAGACTGGAATGGATATTGTTGGCATGTATGATGTTGGCCCGACAGACCTGATGGCTGCAAGGAGAGAAAAGGGGGCTGGGCCTGGGCCTGGTCCGCCCGCCCGCCTGTCCCAATGGCCAGCGGAGAGTGGAGCAAATGCCACGCTCCTGCCCATCTCAGGGCCCAGCCGAGAGTGGAGCAAATGCCATGCTCCGGGGCTGGCCCGTGGAGCAAAGGCCACGCTCCTGCCCGCCGAGAGTGGAACAAATGCCACCCCCCTGGCCATCTCCGGGGCCTGCAGAGAGTGGAGCAAATACCACCACGCTCCGGGCTGGCCCCGAGGCCCCGAACGGCCACGAACGGCCAGGTTCTATAGGCAGGAAAACAGGGCGTACCTGCAGGCACTTGTTACTCAGAGTGTGCTTTGACCCCTGGCTTCTCGGCGAACGGTGCACTGTGCCGGGCACCCCGAGAGTTCTCGAAGCCTGCTTAGAGCCTCATTGGGATGGCTAGAGTGGCGTGTCTGTCCCCCGAGTTGTTGTGCCGCCCGCCTGGTCTGCAGCTGGGTTCTTCTGGGAGTTATCAGCATAATCCCGCCTTTCCCAGCCAGCTCCACCTAGGCCGCAGTACCTTCTGTCGTTACAAGAGGGCATCGGGGTGCTCTTAGATTCCACATGAGCGTGGAGTCAGGTTACCAGAAGGGAAGAGGGGGGGGCCGGGGGTGTGTGCCCATTTGTAAATACAAAATGACTAAATACTCTCCCTCTAGACCACTGCGCTCCTCTGGCTCTAACTCTCTGTGTGTAAAGCCTTTTGCTAAACAGAGGTCAGGTGGTGGTTCGCTTTCCTCAGCTGGCTCCCTTCCTCTGCGCCTTGAGCAGGATCTTCTTAAATTCCGGAAGCTCCTTAGGCCACAGGCCCCGGGCCGGCACGATAGAGGGCATGGGGGGGGGGGGGTTAGGCACAGGGTGGGGGCAGAGAAGAGGCTCACGCCGTGGGAGGGCAGCTGCAAGGCGCCTCCACTGTTAATTGTCATGACAACCTGGCCAAAAACACAGGGAGGTGAGAAGGAAATCAGCAGGCGCCGGGAAGGGCCCAGCCCCCAATGGAATGACAAAGGTGAAGGGGGCGGGCGGAATATAAGGAGCCTCTAGGAAGGGAGAGGCACCAACGAAAAGAAAGCACAACTGCCTCGGGTAAAGCTTCCAGAGGAAGGAGAAGGACCGTGTTTTTCATTTTCTCACCCAACCCACCCAGAAAAAGGAGGTACAAAAAGGGCATGGAACGCTGGCTGGCAGGTTCGGTACCCGGCAAAGTCGTAGGCGGCGGCACGTGTCTAAGGAGAGGATGCCAATTGGACTGAAAGAAAGGAACCAGCAAAATAGAGGCGGAAGGTCCGGCTTGCAGGCACGCAAAGGAACAGACTTGCCATGGAAACGAGGCATCACTCACCTTGGACACGGTGTGCCCAAAAGCACACCTTTTGTTATCGTTATGTTTATTATGATTGTCAATAAGAAGTAAATGCCTAAGGCCAAAAATTGTTTTCCACAAAGAATGGTATGTGGAGTTTGTTACTAAATAGGGGCATGAGGGAGAGCTCGGGTGCCCACACTACTTAGCCTAAGACTCTCCTCTTTACCTCCGCCTTCGCTTCTTCTCTCCCTTGCTAATCCCACAGTTGCTGCGATGGGTGTCCTGGGCCCTTATGCATCCTCGGGGCCCTGACCTCCCGCACCCAATCGGCCCAGCTCCTGTCTATCTATCTATCTGCAATTGCACGCACACCCAAACGCCCCGGTCGCTCGCACTCGCACCCCTCACGGCTCCAGGCCGTGTAGCATTCAACATTCCTAGCACTTCATCTCTGGCCCGCCCATGAGCTCAGACTCCACAGCACAGCACGTACCCGCTGCTTCCTTCTTCCCTGCTGCACTTGCACGTTCGGAAGACTCACAAGGCATAGTAGGCCCGTCCTGCTTTACTCTCCCCATCCCCCCAGCCCACTGCTCTTATGTATTGTGTTTTTAATGTATTTCCCACTCCTCCTCCCTCCCTTGCCCTGTGGGCGCTTTGAAACAGTATGTTCTTATTTTACAAGCGCCTAACAAGCAAACAATAAAATAAACGGGCATGTGTTCTCTTGTCGGCACGGTCTGAGCCGAAACAAAGGGCCATCAAGTGGAATGCTAAAGGGGACCCAATTTCTTTTGACGCATTTCCCCATTCTCACAGAAGGCGCCGTTCATGTAAATGTGTGCTAAGAAAGGATTCTGGAATGGCACTGCCGCACAGGGACTGCACGGGGCAGGGTGGGGGTTGTTGTTGTCAGCCTTCCAAGAAAGCGGAGTACAATCGAGCAGCTCTGTTATTGATGGTGTGGGCGGCTCTTAAAAGAGCCTTTGGGTTTGCGCGCTGATGCTGCGGTAGGTAGGTGGGCAGGCAGGCAGGTGATCCTCAACCCCCGAATCCATAAAGAGTGCGTCCCTGGCGCTTCAGGGCATACACCACATCCATGGCGGTGACGGTCTTCCTCTTGGCGTGCTCAGTGTAGGTGACGGCGTCCCGGATCACGTTTTCCAGGAAGACCTTGAGCACACCGCGGGTCTCCTCGTAGATGAGGCCGGAGATGCGCTTGACTCCACCACGGCGGGCCAGGCGGCGGATGGCAGGCTTGGTAATGCCCTGGATGTTGTCCCTGAGCACTTTCCTGTGCCTCTTGGCACCTCCCTTGCCGAGACCTTTCCCTCCTTTGCCTCGTCCAGACATGGCGGCTGCACTTCTACTTCTCCTCGTCGTCGTCACGGGGGGAGCTGACTGAGACTGTGTGTGCCGGCAGACAGGGACCGGCTGCTTATATGGACAGAGGGCGGACCATGGGGAGCGCGGCGGGTGTCCGCTCCAGTGCGCAGGGCAGCGTGGGCGGGAGCGCAGCATTTCAAAATGCCCGCGCTTTCCAGCCGTTGCCCCGGAGGGCCTTTGTTCTCTCAGGACTTGCTAAAGGAAAGAGCTTGCTCTTGTGTACAAAGGCCGCTGCCTTTCTGAGAGAGGGCGCGTGCGCGCACACGCACCCCTCCCCCTGCCCTCCCCTCCTCCAATGGACTCCTTTGTGCGCCTCGCATTCGCGCCCTACTTTGCCCCTGCACCCAGAACTTTGCATCGGGGTCGGGAGTATGGCCTTCATTCTACATGGGTTACGAGCAATTTGCGCTGCAGCCTCTCTTTTCTCCGACGCAAGCACATACTCTGTTGGAGCCTACCCTTTGCCAAAACCCCCCCCCCCCCCCCCCCGCCCCTCTGTCCCCTTGCCACGTGGGATTATCTGCAAAGACAAAATGGCGGGGGTGGGGGCGTTGTGTGGGGTCGGTCGGTGGGGGGGGGGGGGATACCTGGGGGTCTGTGGCAGGAATTACCCAACGGCCGAAGTCCAGACATGAACTCCTTACAGCATGCTTGTGGGGGCGACCTAGCCTGCTCACCCAAGCGTTACTGCATCGGGGTTGCAGGGCATCGGTCTTTTCGCAAACGCCACGTACGGCTGTTGGGGAGGGGAGGCGAGCCGAATAGGCTTTGCGAGAGGCGAAGGAGAGCGCCCTGCATTTGCCAAGCTTTAGCATGGCTTGGTTTTGTCGGGCAAAGACTAAAGGTGCTCGCTCAGAATTAAAAGGGGGCCGCTGTGCCAGCTCCAAGTGCTGCTGCTACGATATGATATGATATGATATATGATTGATATATACGACAAGGCATTTATAACACGCCGATAGACAAGTGTATAGTGCTGCTTGCCAAGGTGCTGAGCTCTTTGTCGGAGTGTGTGAGCGGCTCTTAAAAGAGCCTTTGTGTTTTTTTTTGTTGGGGAGTGTGTAACTTGGGCTGTTACTTGCTGGCTTTGCCCCCTGCCTTGTGGCCCTCTGTCTTCTTGGGCAGCAGCACGGCCTGGATGTTGGGCAGGACACCGCCCTGGGCGATGGTGACTTTGCCCAGCAGCTTGTTGAGCTCCTCGTCGTTGCGGATGGCGAGCTGCAGGTGTCTGGGGATGATGCGGGTCTTCTTGTTGTCCCGGGCGGCGTTGCCGGCCAGCTCGAGGATCTCAGCAGTCAGGTACTCGAGCACGGCAGCCAGATAGACGGGGGCTCCGGCACCCACCCGCTCAGCGTAGCTCCCCTTCCGCAGCAGCCGATGCACACGGCCTACTGGGAACTGCAAGCCCGCCCGGGAGGAGCGAGTCTTGGCCTTAGCGCGGGCCTTCCCTCCTTGCTTTCCTCGTCCAGACATGGTTCGCCGTAAAGTGGGAGCTCGCTCGTCCTACGTTCAAAGAGAAAGCAATGACCCGAGCACGAGAGGGCCGGCATATAAAGACACGGGGGAGGCTCTCTCATTGAACGAAACCTAGGCTGGCGTGCACATCCATTGGAGGGGGAACGATGCTGCTGCCAGCCAATCGGAGCCCTGTGCTGGGCACACCCACCACAACAGAGTAGCTACAGAACCGTTACGGGCCAATAGCGGACAGGGACTGGCAGCAGCTGTTTAACACAGACAGCCTATAAAAGAGAGGGGGTCGGGGGCGGTGACTACTCATTTCTCCCACTCCTCGCAGCGTGGACGTCAGCCGCAGACCATGCCTGAGCCAGCCAAGTCCGCTCCAGCGCCCAAGAAGGGCTCCAAGAAAGCGCTCTCCAAGCCGCCCAAGAAGGACGGGAAGAAGCGCAAGAGGAGCAGGAAAGAGAGCTATGCCATTTACATCTACAAGGTGATGAAGCAGGTGCACCCCGACACCGGCATCTCTTCCAAGGCCATGGGCATCATGAACTCGTTTGTCAATGACATCTTCGAGCGCATCGCCGGGGAAGCCTCCCGCCTGGCCCACTACAACAAGCGCAGGACCATCACCTCCAGGGAGATCCAGACCGCAGTGCGACTCCTGCTGCCTGGTGAGCTGGCCAAGCATGCCGTGTCCGAGGGCACCAAGGCCGTCACCAAGTACACCAGCGCCAAGTGAGAGGGCAGCCACAGCCCTCTGCGGCACAGCTCCCCGCACACAGAAAAACCCAAAGGCTCTTTTAAGAGCCGCTCACCACTTCCACTCAAGAGCTCGCATGCTTTGCCTAGCCCTGCTTTATTCCAGCCCCCGAAAACATAAGGGCAGTAATCTCAAATAGGCACGTCGGCGTAGGCACATGTTTTCTATGCGCTGTGGCGGGAGTCATGCACCCACTGGACACATCCGCTGGGTGGGAAAACTCTGGGGCACAGCTTACTGTACAGGACCGGCGATATCGGGCGGCTCTGCCAGGGAAGCCCACGCAGCAGACATCGCTGTTGATCCTGCTAGGGCAGTTCGGAATCACAGCGCCATAGCCGGCTTCTCCCTCCCGAGGTCGACGGGGAGCAAGTACAGCAGCGTTTGTGGCCAGTCTGTCTGCGTGTGCGGCTTGGGGGAGGGCGGAGAACCGACCATTATCACACAGCGCTTAGAAATGGTTCGAGTCCAGCATCAAGGCGCTATCAAAACGTGACGCGAGGGGGAAGCATCGGTCGGGTTAAGAGCTGGCTGTGCTCCGGCTGAAAGGCACGGGCCGTCACATCAACTCCCGACACCAGCACGCGCACCAATTGAAAGCAACCCAAAGGCAGGCGGGGTAAACTGGTCACTGAAAACAGCCCTGGGGCCAAAGGGCACAGGCAGGCACTGGGGGAGGGGATTGACGTGGACGCCAGCCGCAGCAACAGTCTCGCCTTTTCCCGGTGCTATGTGTGGGAAGGCCACCCCGTCCTGTTTTTGCTTGGAATTCTGGGACTTGTAGTGTTTCTGCATTTCACAAACCGGGAAGAAAAATCAACAATCCAAAGGGGGAGAGGGGGGGGGGGAGACGGGACTGAATATGGCCTTCTCAACCATTGGCCGCTGGAAACTTGAGAGTTCTGCGCATGCCCTGGTAACCTCTCTCTCTCTCTCTCTCTCTCTCTCTCCCTCCCCCCTCCCCCTACATTCTTTGGGCAGTCGGGATACACAACCTCCTTTGCCTCCGGAAACTCCTAAAGACATTCCTCTTCTCCTCTTCCTACTCTCTCCCTCTGCCCTGCTGACCTCTTCTCTGCTCTATCCCTCTCTCCCTCCTTCTCCACACAACATGCCGACTGGAGGGCAGGCATACCTCAGAGTCTCACAGGTCCCTGGCACCCTCGCCAGTCCTCCAGCACTTGCCTCAGGGCCTGCACTTGCCTCATTGCTACTGCACTTGGTCAATGACCCATGAGAATGGCATCGCTCAGCACTTACCCAGTTTTCTGACTAACTGGGCGCACTATGTTATGTTATGTTACTTGGCATTTTTATAGCGCCTTATGTGTCATTGGTATGACCTCAAGCGCTGGTAGGTTGAACGCCCTCGGGAACCGCAGTTCAGGTCAGTAGAGAGACAGAGTGTCGTACGGTGCGTGGGCGCACCGGATATGTGTGCAGCTGGTGTGGTTGTTGCATGATAGCTGCTTCTTTAGCGGTAGGTGTGGTGCTGTGGAAATCAGTTGGATGTGTTCAGTCTGGAGGGTGGACACCCAGCCTGAGTTCTGGCTGCGTTGGGCCCGAGGAGACGCTTAAGATAGCCGGTATGTGCTCAGCTGGCTGTGTTGTATTAGGATGATGAGGTGTTCGTGGGGTCATGGTAGTATGAGAACAGCTAGGCCGAATGTGTCATAGTATAGCTGTCTTCTAGTTGAATGATGGTGTATAGGCCAGAGTAAGCGTAGTAGTGTGATATGGTGGTTATGGGGAAAGCGCCTGCGACCAAGCACGAGAGTCGGACAGGGGGCGTACATAGCGGCATACGTACATAAAGCGACAGGATGCATAGGATAAACATGCGATGCAGGTACCATGGGAAAACAGGTACATAGCATAAATAGGATGTACAGAGGTATGGTATATAGAGAGATATGCACTCCATCCACTCTGTCCTTTCCATTCACACTATCCTTCGCTTCCACTCCATCCACTTTTTCCATCTGCTCCATCCGTTCCATCCTATGTGGCCCAGCCTATCCCACCCAATTGGTAGGTGCGCCCCCGCCCCTCCTGTCTGGCACGGATTCAGCACCTTCGTTACATAACCTTGCGCTCGCTCAGGGATGTGTCCTGCTGGATTTATGAGGGCGAAGGCCAGGACTTCAAGCCTCAGAATGCAAAGTTAAAACCAGGACTGCACTTGCATCCCCAGACTGGAATGGATATTGTTGGCATGTATGATGTTGGCCCGACAGACCTGATGGCTGCAAGGAGAGAAAAGGGGGCTGGGCCTGGGCCTGGTCCGCCCGCCCGCCTGTCCCAATGGCCAGCGGAGAGTGGAGCAAATGCCACGCTCCTGCCCATCTCAGGGCCCAGCCGAGAGTGGAGCAAATGCCATGCTCCGGGGCTGGCCCGTGGAGCAAAGGCCACGCTCCTGCCCGCCGAGAGTGGAACAAATGCCACCCCCCTGGCCATCTCCGGGGCCTGCAGAGAGTGGAGCAAATACCACCACGCTCCGGGCTGGCCCCGAGGCCCCGAACGGCCACGAACGGCCAGGTTCTATAGGCAGGAAAACAGGGCGTACCTGCAGGCACTTGTTACTCAGAGTGTGCTTTGACCCCTGGCTTCTCGGCGAACGGTGCACTGTGCCGGGCACCCCGAGAGTTCTCGAAGCCTGCTTAGAGCCTCATTGGGATGGCTAGAGTGGCGTGTCTGTCCCCCGAGTTGTTGTGCCGCCCGCCTGGTCTGCAGCTGGGTTCTTCTGGGAGTTATCAGCATAATCCCGCCTTTCCCAGCCAGCTCCACCTAGGCCGCAGTACCTTCTGTCGTTACAAGAGGGCATCGGGGTGCTCTTAGATTCCACATGAGCGTGGAGTCAGGTTACCAGAAGGGAAGAGGGGGGGGCCGGGGGTGTGTGCCCATTTGTAAATACAAAATGACTAAATACTCTCCCTCTAGACCACTGCGCTCCTCTGGCTCTAACTCTCTGTGTGTAAAGCCTTTTGCTAAACAGAGGTCAGGTGGTGGTTCGCTTTCCTCAGCTGGCTCCCTTCCTCTGCGCCTTGAGCAGGATCTTCTTAAATTCCGGAAGCTCCTTAGGCCACAGGCCCCGGGCCGGCACGATAGAGGGCATGGGGGGGGGGGGGTTAGGCACAGGGTGGGGGCAGAGAAGAGGCTCACGCCGTGGGAGGGCAGCTGCAAGGCGCCTCCACTGTTAATTGTCATGACAACCTGGCCAAAAACACAGGGAGGTGAGAAGGAAATCAGCAGGCGCCGGGAAGGGCCCAGCCCCCAATGGAATGACAAAGGTGAAGGGGGCGGGCGGAATATAAGGAGCCTCTAGGAAGGGAGAGGCACCAACGAAAAGAAAGCACAACTGCCTCGGGTAAAGCTTCCAGAGGAAGGAGAAGGACCGTGTTTTTCATTTTCTCACCCAACCCACCCAGAAAAAGGAGGTACAAAAAGGGCATGGAACGCTGGCTGGCAGGTTCGGTACCCGGCAAAGTCGTAGGCGGCGGCACGTGTCTAAGGAGAGGATGCCAATTGGACTGAAAGAAAGGAACCAGCAAAATAGAGGCGGAAGGTCCGGCTTGCAGGCACGCAAAGGAACAGACTTGCCATGGAAACGAGGCATCACTCACCTTGGACACGGTGTGCCCAAAAGCACACCTTTTGTTATCGTTATGTTTATTATGATTGTCAATAAGAAGTAAATGCCTAAGGCCAAAAATTGTTTTCCACAAAGAATGGTATGTGGAGTTTGTTACTAAATAGGGGCATGAGGGAGAGCTCGGGTGCCCACACTACTTAGCCTAAGACTCTCCTCTTTACCTCCGCCTTCGCTTCTTCTCTCCCTTGCTAATCCCACAGTTGCTGCGATGGGTGCCCTGGGCCCTTATGCATCCTCGGGGCCCTGACCTCCCGCACCCAATCGGCCCAGCTCCTGTCTATCTATCTATCTGCAATTGCACGCACACCCAAACGCCCCGGTCGCTCGCACTCGCACCCCTCACGGCTCCAGGCCGTGTAGCATTCAACATTCCTAGCACTTCATCTCTGGCCCGCCCATGAGCTCAGACTCCACAGCACAGCACGTACCCGCTGCTTCCTTCTTCCCTGCTGCACTTGCACGTTCGGAAGACTCACAAGGCATAGTAGGCCCGTCCTGCTTTACTCTCCCCATCCCCCCAGCCCACTGCTCTTATGTATTGTGTTTTTAATGTATTTCCCACTCCTCCTCCCTCCCTTGCCCTGTGGGCGCTTTGAAACAGTATGTTCTTATTTTACAAGCGCCTAACAAGCAAACAATAAAATAAACGGGCATGTGTTCTCTTGTCGGCACGGTCTGAGCCGAAACAAAGGGCCATCAAGTGGAATGCTAAAGGGGACCCAATTTCTTTTGACGCATTTCCCCATTCTCACAGAAGGCGCCGTTCATGTAAATGTGTGCTAAGAAAGGATTCTGGAATGGCACTGCCGCACAGGGACTGCACGGGGCAGGGTGGGGGTTGTTGTTGTCAGCCTTCCAAGAAAGCGGAGTACAATCGAGCAGCTCTGTTATTGATGGTGTGGGCGGCTCTTAAAAGAGCCTTTGGGTTTGCGCGCTGATGCTGCGGTAGGTAGGTGGGCAGGCAGGCAGGTGATCCTCAACCCCCGAATCCATAAAGAGTGCGTCCCTGGCGCTTCAGGGCATACACCACATCCATGGCGGTGACGGTCTTCCTCTTGGCGTGCTCAGTGTAGGTGACGGCGTCCCGGATCACGTTTTCCAGGAAGACCTTGAGCACACCGCGGGTCTCCTCGTAGATGAGGCCGGAGATGCGCTTGACTCCACCACGGCGGGCCAGGCGGCGGATGGCAGGCTTGGTAATGCCCTGGATGTTGTCCCTGAGCACTTTCCTGTGCCTCTTGGCACCTCCCTTGCCGAGACCTTTCCCTCCTTTGCCTCGTCCAGACATGGCGGCTGCACTTCTACTTCTCCTCGTCGTCGTCACGGGGGGAGCTGACTGAGACTGTGTGTGCCGGCAGACAGGGACCGGCTGCTTATATGGACAGAGGGCGGACCATGGGGAGCGCGGCGGGTGTCCGCTCCAGTGCGCAGGGCAGCGTGGGCGGGAGCGCAGCATTTCAAAATGCCCGCGCTTTCCAGCCGTTGCCCCGGAGGTCCTTTGTTCTCTCAGGACTTGCTAAAGGAAAGAGCTTGCTCTTGTGTACAAAGGCCGCTGCCTTTCTGAGAG
Source organism: Ambystoma mexicanum (assembly GCF_040938575.1). Classification (NCBI taxonomy): domain Eukaryota; kingdom Metazoa; phylum Chordata; class Amphibia; order Caudata; family Ambystomatidae; genus Ambystoma; species Ambystoma mexicanum. The sequence continues at coordinate 221,777 of NW_027182518.1, read as the reverse complement.
AGGGCGCGTGCGCGCACACGCACCCCTCCCCCTGCCCTCCCCTCCTCCAATGGACTCCTTTGTGCGCCTCGCATTCGCGCCCTACTTTGCCCCTGCACCCAGAACTTTGCATCGGGGTCGGGAGTATGGCCTTCATTCTACATGGGTTACGAGCAATTTGCGCTGCAGCCTCTCTTTTCTCCGACGCAAGCACATACTCTGTTGGAGCCTACCCTTTGCCAAACCCCCCCCCCCCCCCCCCCCCCGCCCCTCTGTCCCCTTGCCACGTGGGATTATCTGCAAAGACAAAATGGCGGGGGTGGGGGCGTTGTGTGGGGTCGGTCGGTGGGGGGGGGGGGGGGGGGATACCTGGGGGTCTGTGGCAGGAATTACCCAACGGCCGAAGTCCAGACATGAACTCCTTACAGCATGCTTGTGGGGGCGACCTAGCCTGCTCACCCAAGCGTTACTGCATCGGGGTTGCAGGGCATCGGTCTTTTCGCAAACGCCACGTACGGCTGTTGGGGAGGGGAGGCGAGCCGAATAGGCTTTGCGAGAGGCGAAGGAGAGCGCCCTGCATTTGCCAAGCTTTAGCATGGCTTGGTTTTGTCGGGCAAAGACTAAAGGTGCTCGCTCAGAATTAAAAGGGGGCCGCTGTGCCAGCTCCAAGTGCTGCTGCTACGATATGATATGATATGATATATGATTGATATATACGACAAGGCATTTATAACACGCCGATAGACAAGTGTATAGTGCTGCTTGCCAAGGTGCTGAGCTCTTTGTCGGAGTGTGTGAGCGGCTCTTAAAAGAGCCTTTGTGTTTTTTTTTGTTGGGGAGTGTGTAACTTGGGCTGTTACTTGCTGGCTTTGCCCCCTGCCTTGTGGCCCTCTGTCTTCTTGGGCAGCAGCACGGCCTGGATGTTGGGCAGGACACCGCCCTGGGCGATGGTGACTTTGCCCAGCAGCTTGTTGAGCTCCTCGTCGTTGCGGATGGCGAGCTGCAGGTGTCTGGGGATGATGCGGGTCTTCTTGTTGTCCCGGGCGGCGTTGCCGGCCAGCTCGAGGATCTCAGCAGTCAGGTACTCGAGCACGGCAGCCAGATAGACGGGGGCTCCGGCACCCACCCGCTCAGCGTAGCTCCCCTTCCGCAGCAGCCGATGCACACGGCCTACTGGGAACTGCAAGCCCGCCCGGGAGGAGCGAGTCTTGGCCTTAGCGCGGGCCTTCCCTCCTTGCTTTCCTCGTCCAGACATGGTTCGCCGTAAAGTGGGAGCTCGCTCGTCCTACGTTCAAAGAGAAAGCAATGACCCGAGCACGAGAGGGCCGGCATATAAAGACACGGGGGAGGCTCTCTCATTGGACGAAACCTAGGCTGGCGTGCACATCCATTGGAGGGGGAACGATGCTGCTGCCAGCCAATCGGAGCCCTGTGCTGGGCACACCCACCACAACAGAGTAGCTACAGAACCGTTACGGGCCAATAGCGGACAGGGACTGGCAGCAGCTGTTTAACACAGACAGCCTATAAAAGAGAGGGGGTCGGGGGCGGTGACTACTCATTTCTCCCACTCCTCGCAGCGTGGACGTCAGCCGCAGACCATGCCTGAGCCAGCCAAGTCCGCTCCAGCGCCCAAGAAGGGCTCCAAGAAAGCGCTCTCCAAGCCGCCCAAGAAGGACGGGAAGAAGCGCAAGAGGAGCAGGAAAGAGAGCTATGCCATTTACATCTACAAGGTGATGAAGCAGGTGCACCCCGACACCGGCATCTCTTCCAAGGCCATGGGCATCATGAACTCGTTTGTCAATGACATCTTCGAGCGCATCGCCGGGGAAGCCTCCCGCCTGGCCCACTACAACAAGCGCAGGACCATCACCTCCAGGGAGATCCAGACCGCAGTGCGACTCCTGCTGCCTGGTGAGCTGGCCAAGCATGCCGTGTCCGAGGGCACCAAGGCCGTCACCAAGTACACCAGCGCCAAGTGAGAGGGCAGCCACAGCCCTCTGCGGCACAGCTCCCCGCACACAGAAAAACCCAAAGGCTCTTTTAAGAGCCGCTCACCACTTCCACTCAAGAGCTCGCATGCTTTGCCTAGCCCTGCTTTATTCCAGCCCCCGAAAACATAAGGGCAGTAATCTCAAATAGGCACGTCGGCGTAGGCACATGTTTTCTATGCGCTGTGGCGGGAGTCATGCACCCACTGGACACATCCGCTGGGTGGGAAAACTCTGGGGCACAGCTTACTGTACAGGACCGGCGATATCGGGCGGCTCTGCCAGGGAAGCCCACGCAGCAGACATCGCTGTTGATCCTGCTAGGGCAGTTCGGAATCACAGCGCCATAGCCGGCTTCTCCCTCCCGAGGTCGACGGGGAGCAAGTACAGCAGCGTTTGTGGCCAGTCTGTCTGCGTGTGCGGCTTGGGGGAGGGCGGAGAACCGACCATTATCACACAGCGCTTAGAAATGGTTCGAGTCCAGCATCAAGGCGCTATCAAAACGTGACGCGAGGGGGAAGCATCGGTCGGGTTAAGAGCTGGCTGTGCTCCGGCTGAAAGGCACGGGCCGTCACATCAACTCCCGACACCAGCACGCGCACCAATTGAAAGCAACCCAAAGGCAGGCGGGGTAAACTGGTCACTGAAAACAGCCCTGGGGCCAAAGGGCACAGGCAGGCACTGGGGGAGGGGATTGACGTGGACGCCAGCCGCAGCAACAGTCTCGCCTTTTCCCGGTGCTATGTGTGGGAAGGCCACCCCGTCCTGTTTTTGCTTGGAATTCTGGGACTTGTAGTGTTTCTGCATTTCACAAACCGGGAAGAAAAATCAACAATCCAAAGGGGGAGAGGGGGGGGGGAGACGGGACTGAATATGGCCTTCTCAACCATTGGCCGCTGGAAACTTGAGAGTTCTGCGCATGCCCTGGTAACCTCTCTCTCTCTCTCTCTCTCTCTCTCTCTCCCTCCCCCCTCCCCCTACATTCTTTGGGCAGTCGGGATACACAACCTCCTTTGCCTCCGGAAACTCCTAAAGACATTCCTCTTCTCCTCTTCCTACTCTCTCCCTCTGCCCTGCTGACCTCTTCTCTGCTCTATCCCTCTCTCCCTCCTTCTCCACACAACATGCCGACTGGAGGGCAGGCATACCTCAGAGTCTCACAGGTCCCTGGCACCCTCGCCAGTCCTCCAGCACTTGCCTCAGGGCCTGCACTTGCCTCATTGCTACTGCACTTGGTCAATGACCCATGAGAATGGCATCGCTCAGCACTTACCCAGTTTTCTGACTAACTGGGCGCACTATGTTATGTTATGTTACTTGGCATTTTTATAGCGCCTTATGTGTCATTGGTATGACCTCAAGCGCTGGTAGGTTGAACGCCCTCGGGAACCGCAGTTCAGGTCAGTAGAGAGACAGAGTGTCGTACGGTGCGTGGGCGCACCGGATATGTGTGCAGCTGGTGTGGTTGTTGCATGATAGCTGCTTCTTTAGCGGTAGGTGTGGTGCTGTGGAAATCAGTTGGATGTGTTCAGTCTGGAGGGTGGACACCCAGCCTGAGTTCTGGCTGCGTTGGGCCCGAGGAGACGCTTAAGATAGCCGGTATGTGCTCAGCTGGCTGTGTTGTATTAGGATGATGAGGTGTTCGTGGGGTCATGGTAGTATGAGAACAGCTAGGCCGAATGTGTCATAGTATAGCTGTCTTCTAGTTGAATGATGGTGTATAGGCCAGAGTAAGCGTAGTAGTGTGATATGGTGGTTATGGGGAAAGCGCCTGCGACCAAGCACGAGAGTCGGACAGGGGGCGTACATAGCGGCATACGTACATAAAGCGACAGGATGCATAGGATAAACATGCGATGCAGGTACCATGGGAAAACAGGTACATAGCATAAATAGGATGTACAGAGGTATGGTATATAGAGAGATATGCACTCCATCCACTCTGTCCTTTCCATTCACACTATCCTTCGCTTCCACTCCATCCACTTTTTCCATCTGCTCCATCCGTTCCATCCTATGTGGCCCAGCCTATCCCACCCAATTGGTAGGTGCGCCCCCGCCCCTCCTGTCTGGCACGGATTCAGCACCTTCGTTACATAACCTTGCGCTCGCTCAGGGATGTGTCCTGCTGGATTTATGAGGGCGAAGGCCAGGACTTCAAGCCTCAGAATGCAAAGTTAAAACCAGGACTGCACTTGCATCCCCAGACTGGAATGGATATTGTTGGCATGTATGATGTTGGCCCGACAGACCTGATGGCTGCAAGGAGAGAAAAGGGGGCTGGGCCTGGGCCTGGTCCGCCCGCCCGCCTGTCCCAATGGCCAGCGGAGAGTGGAGCAAATGCCACGCTCCTGCCCATCTCAGGGCCCAGCCGAGAGTGGAGCAAATGCCATGCTCCGGGGCTGGCCCGTGGAGCAAAGGCCACGCTCCTGCCCGCCGAGAGTGGAACAAATGCCACCCCCCTGGCCATCTCCGGGGCCTGCAGAGAGTGGAGCAAATACCACCACGCTCCGGGCTGGCCCCGAGGCCCCGAACGGCCACGAACGGCCAGGTTCTATAGGCAGGAAAACAGGGCGTACCTGCAGGCACTTGTTACTCAGAGTGTGCTTTGACCCCTGGCTTCTCGGCGAACGGTGCACTGTGCCGGGCACCCCGAGAGTTCTCGAAGCCTGCTTAGAGCCTCATTGGGATGGCTAGAGTGGCGTGTCTGTCCCCCGAGTTGTTGTGCCGCCCGCCTGGTCTGCAGCTGGGTTCTTCTGGGAGTTATCAGCATAATCCCGCCTTTCCCAGCCAGCTCCACCTAGGCCGCAGTACCTTCTGTCGTTACAAGAGGGCATCGGGGTGCTCTTAGATTCCACATGAGCGTGGAGTCAGGTTACCAGAAGGGAAGAGGGGGGGGCCGGGGGTGTGTGCCCATTTGTAAATACAAAATGACTAAATACTCTCCCTCTAGACCACTGCGCTCCTCTGGCTCTAACTCTCTGTGTGTAAAGCCTTTTGCTAAACAGAGGTCAGGTGGTGGTTCGCTTTCCTCAGCTGGCTCCCTTCCTCTGCGCCTTGAGCAGGATCTTCTTAAATTCCGGAAGCTCCTTAGGCCACAGGCCCCGGGCCGGCACGATAGAGGGCATGGGGGGGGGGGGTTAGGCACAGGGTGGGGGCAGAGAAGAGGCTCACGCCGTGGGAGGGCAGCTGCAAGGCGCCTCCACTGTTAATTGTCATGACAACCTGGCCAAAAACACAGGGAGGTGAGAAGGAAATCAGCAGGCGCCGGGAAGGGCCCAGCCCCCAATGGAATGACAAAGGTGAAGGGGGCGGGTGGAATATAAGGAGCCTCTAGGAAGGGAGAGGCACCAACGAAAAGAAAGCACAACTGCCTCGGGTAAAGCTTCCAGAGGAAGGAGAAGGACCGTGTTTTTCATTTTCTCACCCAACCCACCCAGAAAAAGGAGGTACAAAAAGGGCATGGAACGCTGGCTGGCAGGTTCGGTACCCGGCAAAGTCGTAGGCGGCGGCACGTGTCTAAGGAGAGGATGCCAATTGGACTGAAAGAAAGGAACCAGCAAAATAGAGGCGGAAGGTCCGGCTTGCAGGCACGCAAAGGAACAGACTTGCCATGGAAACGAGGCATCACTCACCTTGGACACGGTGTGCCCAAAAGCACACCTTTTGTTATCGTTATGTTTATTATGATTGTCAATAAGAAGTAAATGCCTAAGGCCAAAAATTGTTTTCCACAAAGAATGGTATGTGGAGTTTGTTACTAAATAGGGGCATGAGGGAGAGCTCGGGTGCCCACACTACTTAGCCTAAGACTCTCCTCTTTACCTCCGCCTTCGCTTCTTCTCTCCCTTGCTAATCCCACAGTTGCTGCGATGGGTGCCCTGGGCCCTTATGCATCCTCGGGGCCCTGACCTCCCGCACCCAATCGGCCCAGCTCCTGTCTATCTATCTATCTGCAATTGCACGCACACCCAAACGCCCCGGTCGCTCGCACTCGCACCCCTCACGGCTCCAGGCCGTGTAGCATTCAACATTCCTAGCACTTCATCTCTGGCCCGCCCATGAGCTCAGACTCCACAGCACAGCACGTACCCGCTGCTTCCTTCTTCCCTGCTGCACTTGCACGTTCGGAAGACTCACAAGGCATAGTAGGCCCGTCCTGCTTTACTCTCCCCATCCCCCCAGCCCACTGCTCTTATGTATTGTGTTTTTAATGTATTTCCCACTCCTCCTCCCTCCCTTGCCCTGTGGGCGCTTTGAAACAGTATGTTCTTATTTTACAAGCGCCTAACAAGCAAACAATAAAATAAACGGGCATGTGTTCTCTTGTCGGCACGGTCTGAGCCGAAACAAAGGGCCATCAAGTGGAATGCTAAAGGGGACCCAATTTCTTTTGACGCATTTCCCCATTCTCACAGAAGGCGCCGTTCATGTAAATGTGTGCTAAGAAAGGATTCTGGAATGGCACTGCCGCACAGGGACTGCACGGGGCAGGGTGGGGGTTGTTGTTGTCAGCCTTCCAAGAAAGCGGAGTACAATCGAGCAGCTCTGTTATTGATGGTGTGGGCGGCTCTTAAAAGAGCCTTTGGGTTTGCGCGCTGATGCTGCGGTAGGTAGGTGGGCAGGCAGGCAGGTGATCCTCAACCCCCGAATCCATAAAGAGTGCGTCCCTGGCGCTTCAGGGCATACACCACATCCATGGCGGTGACGGTCTTCCTCTTGGCGTGCTCAGTGTAGGTGACGGCGTCCCGGATCACGTTTTCCAGGAAGACCTTGAGCACACCGCGGGTCTCCTCGTAGATGAGGCCGGAGATGCGCTTGACTCCACCACGGCGGGCCAGGCGGCGGATGGCAGGCTTGGTAATGCCCTGGATGTTGTCCCTGAGCACTTTCCTGTGCCTCTTGGCACCTCCCTTGCCGAGACCTTTCCCTCCTTTGCCTCGTCCAGACATGGCGGCTGCACTTCTACTTCTCCTCGTCGTCGTCACGGGGGGAGCTGACTGAGACTGTGTGTGCCGGCTCGCTTGTTCTTCTTCTTGCTGATAGATTTTTATCCATCAGCGGTGATTTTTTGGATACCGAGGCTTGAGCCTCATTACTCCATCTTCTCGGGTTGAGTGTGTAGTCGTGGGTTTGTATTCTTCTTGGTCTGTGTGGTCTTGTCACAGTAGGGCTGGTTTCACTGGGTCTTCGCAGTGATGGGCCGCGGGTAGCGGTCGAAGGGGTTTGCAGTGGTGGCAGTGAGTCTTCTGATCAGAGGGTTCGGGTTCTGATCCAGTTCTTGGCAGAAGTTCTTACTCAGCTTTGCTAGATGTTCATCCAACATCTCGATGTCCAGGTCTCTGTGAAGGTCTGCTATCCTTGTGAAGATTGGAGCTCCAGATGATATCCGCAGGGCCTTGTTCTGGACTATCTGAAGACTCTTCCGGTGTCGCTCATGGCAGGTCATCCATGCTGGTGAGGCATAAGTCAGGGTTGGTCTGATGATCGCCTTGTAGACGTTGATCTTTGTCCGGAGGGGCATGGACTTGCTCTTCAGGAGTGGGTACAGCGCTGCCATCTTTCCTGTTGCCTTCTGCTGAGTATTCTCGATGTGGCTTTCCCAGTTGAGTTTGCTGTCCAGGGTCACACCGAGGTAGCGGCTGCTGCTCTCCCATTTGATGGTCTCCCCGTTGAGGCTGATGTGTGGGTGCTCCTTGATCTTCTTTCTGGTGAACAGCGTTGCAGTTGTCTTGCTGGTGTTGAGTTCTATCCGCCAGTCGCTGTACCACTTTGCGATGGTATCCAATGAAGCTTGCAGGTTCTTCGCCACTTCCTTTTCGCTGAAAGACTGGGAGATTACTGCAACATCGTCTGCATACAGTGCCAGGTTCGTCTTGTGGAGATCTGTCGGGATGTCGTTGGTGAAGAGGTTGAACAGGAAGGGTCCGAGGTTCGATCCCTGTGGCACGCCTGCTCGGATGGGATGTGAAGAGGACATCTCAGACCGCATGGCGACATGGAAGGTGCGGCCTCCCAGGTAGCTTGCAATCGTCTTCACCAGGTAGTTCGGAAATCCCAGGCCAATCATCTTGTGCAGCAGTCCCTTGTGCCAGACTCGGTCGAATGCTTTGGCTACATCCAGGAAGACGATTCCTGTGGACTTCTTGATGTTGAATCCGTGGCTGATGGTGTCCACCACTCTCAGTAGCTGATGAGTCGTTGCATGCTCCTTTCGAAATCCAAACTGTTCCTTTGCTAGTAGATTTCTTTCGGAGGTGAAGTCGCTGAGTCGAGCGAGGAGGACCTTCTCCAGGAGCTTCGATAATCCAGAAAGCAGGCTGATGGGGCGGTAGTTTGCTGGATCCCTCAGTGGTTTGCCGGCCTTTGGAAAAACGATGACCCTTGCTTCTTTCCAGGAACTCGGGAAGTGCTGGAGCCTCATGCATGCATTGAAGATCTCTGTGAGATGTTCCATTGATGCTGGTGGGAGGTTCTTGATTGCCAGGTTGGTTATTCCGTCGCTCCCCGGTGCCTTGCCGTTCGCCAGCTTTTCTGCAAGTCCTGCTACCTCAGAGCTTGTGCACTCCTTGATGTCTTCTGCTCCCAGCCCGGTTCCGTGATCTGCGAGGTACTTCTCAACTGCTTCCTCCACTCCGTCTGAGAGCCTACTTACCTTGTTCGGGGTGAACGAAGCCTCCAGTGTCTCGGCAAGGACCTCTGCCTTGTCCTTGTTGCTGCATGCAAGGTGGGTTCGTCCCTGGATTGGTGGGCTTGGCTCCTTCTTCCCAGTCAGTCGACGAGTCATTCTCCACACCGAGTTGTCAGCCTCCTTCAGCTTGGCTGTTGCAGACTCCCACTTCTCTCCACGGTGCTGTCGGATCTGTTCCCGCAGGAGTCTTGCAAGCGTGTTGTACTTCTGCAGGAGATCAGGTGTGCGGAGCTTCTGCCACTGGCGTCGGGCGCGGTTCTTGTCGGCGATTGACTGTTGGATGCCTCTCGGTAGGTCGTAGATGGAACATCTGGTTGTCTTCTGCTTCGGAACACTGCTCTTGATTGCCTCCTGGACTGCTGTCGTGAAGTCTTCCACGGCAGACAGGGACCGGCTGCTTATATGGACAGAGGGCGGACCATGGGGAGCGCGGCGGGTGTCCGCTCCAGTGCGCAGGGCAGCGTGGGCGGGAGCGCAGCATTTCAAAATGCCCGCGCTTTCCAGCCGTTGCCCCGGAGGGCCTTTGTTCTCTCAGGACTTGCTAAAGGAAAGAGCTTGCTCTTGTGTACAAAGGCCGCTGCCTTTCTGAGAGAGGGCGCGTGCGCGCACACGCACCCCTCCCCCTGCCCTCCCCTCCTCCAATGGACTCCTTTGTGCGCCTCGCATTCGCGCCCTACTTTGCCCCTGCACCCAGAACTTTGCATCGGGGTCGGGAGTATGGCCTTCATTCTACATGGGTTACGAGCAATTTGCGCTGCAGCCTCTCTTTTCTCCGACGCAAGCACATACTCTGTTGGAGCCTACCCTTTGCCAAAACCCCCCCCCCCCCCCCCCGCCCCTCTGTCCCCTTGCCACGTGGGATTATCTGCAAAGACAAAATGGCGGGGGTGGGGGCGTTGTGTGGGGTCGGTCGGTGGGGGGGGGGGGATACCTGGGGGTCTGTGGCAGGAATTACCCAACGGCCGAAGTCCAGACATGAACTCCTTACAGCATGCTTGTGGGGGCGACCTAGCCTGCTCACCCAAGCGTTACTGCATCGGGGTTGCAGGGCATCGGTCTTTTCGCAAACGCCACGTACGGCTGTTGGGGAGGGGAGGCGAGCCGAATAGGCTTTGCGAGAGGCGAAGGAGAGCGCCCTGCATTTGCCAAGCTTTAGCATGGCTTGGTTTTGTCGGGCAAAGACTAAAGGTGCTCGCTCAGAATTAAAAGGGGGCCGCTGTGCCAGCTCCAAGTGCTGCTGCTACGATATGATATGATATGATATATGATTGATATATACGACAAGGCATTTATAACACGCCGATAGACAAGTGTATAGTGCTGCTTGCCAAGGTGCTGAGCTCTTTGTCGGAGTGTGTGAGCGGCTCTTAAAAGAGCCTTTGTGTTTTTTTTTGTTGGGGAGTGTGTAACTTGGGCTGTTACTTGCTGGCTTTGCCCCCTGCCTTGTGGCCCTCTGTCTTCTTGGGCAGCAGCACGGCCTGGATGTTGGGCAGGACACCGCCCTGGGCGATGGTGACTTTGCCCAGCAGCTTGTTGAGCTCCTCGTCGTTGCGGATGGCGAGCTGCAGGTGTCTGGGGATGATGCGGGTCTTCTTGTTGTCCCGGGCGGCGTTGCCGGCCAGCTCGAGGATCTCAGCAGTCAGGTACTCGAGCACGGCAGCCAGATAGACGGGGGCTCCGGCACCCACCCGCTCAGCGTAGCTCCCCTTCCGCAGCAGCCGATGCACACGGCCTACTGGGAACTGCAAGCCCGCCCGGGAGGAGCGAGTCTTGGCCTTAGCGCGGGCCTTCCCTCCTTGCTTTCCTCGTCCAGACATGGTTCGCCGTAAAGTGGGAGCTCGCTCGTCCTACGTTCAAAGAGAAAGCAATGACCCGAGCACGAGAGGGCCGGCATATAAAGACACGGGGGAGGCTCTCTCATTGGACGAAACCTAGGCTGGCGTGCACATCCATTGGAGGGGGAACGATGCTGCTGCCAGCCAATCGGAGCCCTGTGCTGGGCACACCCACCACAACAGAGTAGCTACAGAACCGTTACGGGCCAATAGCGGACAGGGACTGGCAGCAGCTGTTTAACACAGACAGCCTATAAAAGAGAGGGGGTCGGGGGCGGTGACTACTCATTTCTCCCACTCCTCGCAGCGTGGACGTCAGCCGCAGACCATGCCTGAGCCAGCCAAGTCCGCTCCAGCGCCCAAGAAGGGCTCCAAGAAAGCGCTCTCCAAGCCGCCCAAGAAGGACGGGAAGAAGCGCAAGAGGAGCAGGAAAGAGAGCTATGCCATTTACATCTACAAGGTGATGAAGCAGGTGCACCCCGACACCGGCATCTCTTCCAAGGCCATGGGCATCATGAACTCGTTTGTCAATGACATCTTCGAGCGCATCGCCGGGGAAGCCTCCCGCCTGGCCCACTACAACAAGCGCAGGACCATCACCTCCAGGGAGATCCAGACCGCAGTGCGACTCCTGCTGCCTGGTGAGCTGGCCAAGCATGCCGTGTCCGAGGGCACCAAGGCCGTCACCAAGTACACCAGCGCCAAGTGAGAGGGCAGCCACAGCCCTCTGCGGCACAGCTCCCCGCACACAGAAAAACCCAAAGGCTCTTTTAAGAGCCGCTCACCACTTCCACTCAAGAGCTCGCATGCTTTGCCTAGCCCTGCTTTATTCCAGCCCCCGAAAACATAAGGGCAGTAATCTCAAATAGGCACGTCGGCGTAGGCACATGTTTTCTATGCGCTGTGGCGGGAGTCATGCACCCACTGGACACATCCGCTGGGTGGGAAAACTCTGGGGCACAGCTTACTGTACAGGACCGGCGATATCGGGCGGCTCTGCCAGGGAAGCCCACGCAGCAGACATCGCTGTTGATCCTGCTAGGGCAGTTCGGAATCACAGCGCCATAGCCGGCTTCTCCCTCCCGAGGTCGACGGGGAGCAAGTACAGCAGCGTTTGTGGCCAGTCTGTCTGCGTGTGCGGCTTGGGGGAGGGCGGAGAACCGACCATTATCACACAGCGCTTAGAAATGGTTCGAGTCCAGCATCAAGGCGCTATCAAAACGTGACGCGAGGGGGAAGCATCGGTCGGGTTAAGAGCTGGCTGTGCTCCGGCTGAAAGGCACGGGCCGTCACATCAACTCCCGACACCAGCACGCGCACCAATTGAAAGCAACCCAAAGGCAGGCGGGGTAAACTGGTCACTGAAAACAGCCCTGGGGCCAAAGGGCACAGGCAGGCACTGGGGGAGGGGATTGACGTGGACGCCAGCCGCAGCAACAGTCTCGCCTTTTCCCGGTGCTATGTGTGGGAAGGCCACCCCGTCCTGTTTTTGCTTGGAATTCTGGGACTTGTAGTGTTTCTGCATTTCACAAACCGGGAAGAAAAATCAACAATCCAAAGGGGGAGAGGGGGGGGGGGAGACGGGACTGAATATGGCCTTCTCAACCATTGGCCGCTGGAAACTTGAGAGTTCTGCGCATGCCCTGGTAACCTCTCTCTCTCTCTCTCTCTCTCTCTCTCCCTCCCCCCTCCCCCTACATTCTTTGGGCAGTCGGGATACACAACCTCCTTTGCCTCCGGAAACTCCTAAAGACATTCCTCTTCTCCTCTTCCTACTCTCTCCCTCTGCCCTGCTGACCTCTTCTCTGCTCTATCCCTCTCTCCCTCCTTCTCCACACAACATGCCGACTGGAGGGCAGGCATACCTCAGAGTCTCACAGGTCCCTGGCACCCTCGCCAGTCCTCCAGCACTTGCCTCAGGGCCTGCACTTGCCTCATTGCTACTGCACTTGGTCAATGACCCATGAGAATGGCATCGCTCAGCACTTACCCAGTTTTCTGACTAACTGGGCGCACTATGTTATGTTATGTTACTTGGCATTTTTATAGCGCCTTATGTGTCATTGGTATGACCTCAAGCGCTGGTAGGTTGAACGCCCTCGGGAACCGCAGTTCAGGTCAGTAGAGAGACAGAGTGTCGTACGGTGCGTGGGCGCACCGGATATGTGTGCAGCTGGTGTGGTTGTTGCATGATAGCTGCTTCTTTAGCGGTAGGTGTGGTGCTGTGGAAATCAGTTGGATGTGTTCAGTCTGGAGGGTGGACACCCAGCCTGAGTTCTGGCTGCGTTGGGCCCGAGGAGACGCTTAAGATAGCCGGTATGTGCTCAGCTGGCTGTGTTGTATTAGGATGATGAGGTGTTCGTGGGGTCATGGTAGTATGAGAACAGCTAGGCCGAATGTGTCATAGTATAGCTGTCTTCTAGTTGAATGATGGTGTATAGGCCAGAGTAAGCGTAGTAGTGTGATATGGTGGTTATGGGGAAAGCGCCTGCGACCAAGCACGAGAGTCGGACAGGGGGCGTACATAGCGGCATACGTACATAAAGCGACAGGATGCATAGGATAAACATGCGATGCAGGTACCATGGGAAAACAGGTACATAGCATAAATAGGATGTACAGAGGTATGGTATATAGAGAGATATGCACTCCATCCACTCTGTCCTTTCCATTCACACTATCCTTCGCTTCCACTCCATCCACTTTTTCCATCTGCTCCATCCGTTCCATCCTATGTGGCCCAGCCTATCCCACCCAATTGGTAGGTGCGCCCCCGCCCCTCCTGTCTGGCACGGATTCAGCACCTTCGTTACATAACCTTGCGCTCGCTCAGGGATGTGTCCTGCTGGATTTATGAGGGCGAAGGCCAGGACTTCAAGCCTCAGAATGCAAAGTTAAAACCAGGACTGCACTTGCATCCCCAGACTGGAATGGATATTGTTGGCATGTATGATGTTGGCCCGACAGACCTGATGGCTGCAAGGAGAGAAAAGGGGGCTGGGCCTGGGCCTGGTCCGCCCGCCCGCCTGTCCCAATGGCCAGCGGAGAGTGGAGCAAATGCCACGCTCCTGCCCATCTCAGGGCCCAGCCGAGAGTGGAGCAAATGCCATGCTCCGGGGCTGGCCCGTGGAGCAAAGGCCACGCTCCTGCCCGCCGAGAGTGGAACAAATGCCACCCCCCTGGCCATCTCCGGGGCCTGCAGAGAGTGGAGCAAATACCACCACGCTCCGGGCTGGCCCCGAGGCCCCGAACGGCCACGAACGGCCAGGTTCTATAGGCAGGAAAACAGGGCGTACCTGCAGGCACTTGTTACTCAGAGTGTGCTTTGACCCCTGGCTTCTCGGCGAACGGTGCACTGTGCCGGGCACCCCGAGAGTTCTCGAAGCCTGCTTAGAGCCTCATTGGGATGGCTAGAGTGGCGTGTCTGTCCCCCGAGTTGTTGTGCCGCCCGCCTGGTCTGCAGCTGGGTTCTTCTGGGAGTTATCAGCATAATCCCGCCTTTCCCAGCCAGCTCCACCTAGGCCGCAGTACCTTCTGTCGTTACAAGAGGGCATCGGGGTGCTCTTAGATTCCACATGAGCGTGGAGTCAGGTTACCAGAAGGGAAGAGGGGGGGGCCGGGGGTGTGTGCCCATTTGTAAATACAAAATGACTAAATACTCTCCCTCTAGACCACTGCGCTCCTCTGGCTCTAACTCTCTGTGTGTAAAGCCTTTTGCTAAACAGAGGTCAGGTGGTGGTTCGCTTTCCTCAGCTGGCTCCCTTCCTCTGCGCCTTGAGCAGGATCTTCTTAAATTCCGGAAGCTCCTTAGGCCACAGGCCCCGGGCCGGCACGATAGAGGGCATGGGGGGGGGGGGGTTAGGCACAGGGTGGGGGCAGAGAAGAGGCTCACGCCGTGGGAGGGCAGCTGCAAGGCGCCTCCACTGTTAATTGTCATGACAACCTGGCCAAAAACACAGGGAGGTGAGAAGGAAATCAGCAGGCGCCGGGAAGGGCCCAGCCCCCAATGGAATGACAAAGGTGAAGGGGGCGGGCGGAATATAAGGAGCCTCTAGGAAGGGAGAGGCACCAACGAAAAGAAAGCACAACTGCCTCGGGTAAAGCTTCCAGAGGAAGGAGAAGGACCGTGTTTTTCATTTTCTCACCCAACCCACCCAGAAAAAGGAGGTACAAAAAGGGCATGGAACGCTGGCTGGCAGGTTCGGTACCCGGCAAAGTCGTAGGCGGCGGCACGTGTCTAAGGAGAGGATGCCAATTGGACTGAAAGAAAGGAACCAGCAAAATAGAGGCGGAAGGTCCGGCTTGCAGGCACGCAAAGGAACAGACTTGCCATGGAAACGAGGCATCACTCACCTTGGACACGGTGTGCCCAAAAGCACACCTTTTGTTATCGTTATGTTTATTATGATTGTCAATAAGAAGTAAATGCCTAAGGCCAAAAATTGTTTTCCACAAAGAATGGTATGTGGAGTTTGTTACTAAATAGGGGCATGAGGGAGAGCTCGGGTGCCCACACTACTTAGCCTAAGACTCTCCTCTTTACCTCCGCCTTCGCTTCTTCTCTCCCTTGCTAATCCCACAGTTGCTGCGATGGGTGTCCTGGGCCCTTATGCATCCTCGGGGCCCTGACCTCCCGCACCCAATCGGCCCAGCTCCTGTCTATCTATCTATCTGCAATTGCACGCACACCCAAACGCCCCGGTCGCTCGCACTCGCACCCCTCACGGCTCCAGGCCGTGTAGCATTCAACATTCCTAGCACTTCATCTCTGGCCCGCCCATGAGCTCAGACTCCACAGCACAGCACGTACCCGCTGCTTCCTTCTTCCCTGCTGCACTTGCACGTTCGGAAGACTCACAAGGCATAGTAGGCCCGTCCTGCTTTACTCTCCCCATCCCCCCAGCCCACTGCTCTTATGTATTGTGTTTTTAATGTATTTCCCACTCCTCCTCCCTCCCTTGCCCTGTGGGCGCTTTGAAACAGTATGTTCTTATTTTACAAGCGCCTAACAAGCAAACAATAAAATAAACGGGCATGTGTTCTCTTGTCGGCACGGTCTGAGCCGAAACAAAGGGCCATCAAGTGGAATGCTAAAGGGGACCCAATTTCTTTTGACGCATTTCCCCATTCTCACAGAAGGCGCCGTTCATGTAAATGTGTGCTAAGAAAGGATTCTGGAATGGCACTGCCGCACAGGGACTGCACGGGGCAGGGTGGGGGTTGTTGTTGTCAGCCTTCCAAGAAAGCGGAGTACAATCGAGCAGCTCTGTTATTGATGGTGTGGGCGGCTCTTAAAAGAGCCTTTGGGTTTGCGCGCTGATGCTGCGGTAGGTAGGTGGGCAGGCAGGCAGGTGATCCTCAACCCCCGAATCCATAAAGAGTGCGTCCCTGGCGCTTCAGGGCATACACCACATCCATGGCGGTGACGGTCTTCCTCTTGGCGTGCTCAGTGTAGGTGACGGCGTCCCGGATCACGTTTTCCAGGAAGACCTTGAGCACACCGCGGGTCTCCTCGTAGATGAGGCCGGAGATGCGCTTGACTCCACCACGGCGGGCCAGGCGGCGGATGGCAGGCTTGGTAATGCCCTGGATGTTGTCCCTGAGCACTTTCCTGTGCCTCTTGGCACCTCCCTTGCCGAGACCTTTCCCTCCTTTGCCTCGTCCAGACATGGCGGCTGCACTTCTACTTCTCCTCGTCGTCGTCACGGGGGGAGCTGACTGAGACTGTGTGTGCCGGCAGACAGGGACCGGCTGCTTATATGGACAGAGGGCGGACCATGGGGAGCGCGGCGGGTGTCCGCTCCAGTGCGCAGGGCAGCGTGGGCGGGAGCGCAGCATTTCAAAATGCCCGCGCTTTCCAGCCGTTGCCCCGGAGGGCCTTTGTTCTCTCAGGACTTGCTAAAGGAAAGAGCTTGCTCTTGTGTACAAAGGCCGCTGCCTTTCTGAGAGAGGGCGCGTGCGCGCACACGCACCCCTCCCCCTGCCCTCCCCTCCTCCAATGGACTCCTTTGTGCGCCTCGCATTCGCGCCCTACTTTGCCCCTGCACCCAGAACTTTGCATCGGGGTCGGGAGTATGGCCTTCATTCTACATGGGTTACGAGCAATTTGCGCTGCAGCCTCTCTTTTCTCCGACGCAAGCACATACTCTGTTGGAGCCTACCCTTTGCCAAAACCCCCCCCCCCCCCCCCCCGCCCCTCTGTCCCCTTGCCACGTGGGATTATCTGCAAAGACAAAATGGCGGGGGTGGGGGCGTTGTGTGGGGTCGGTCGGTGGGGGGGGGGGGGATACCTGGGGGTCTGTGGCAGGAATTACCCAACGGCCGAAGTCCAGACATGAACTCCTTACAGCATGCTTGTGGGGGCGACCTAGCCTGCTCACCCAAGCGTTACTGCATCGGGGTTGCAGGGCATCGGTCTTTTCGCAAACGCCACGTACGGCTGTTGGGGAGGGGAGGCGAGCCGAATAGGCTTTGCGAGAGGCGAAGGAGAGCGCCCTGCATTTGCCAAGCTTTAGCATGGCTTGGTTTTGTCGGGCAAAGACTAAAGGTGCTCGCTCAGAATTAAAAGGGGGCCGCTGTGCCAGCTCCAAGTGCTGCTGCTACGATATGATATGATATGATATATGATTGATATATACGACAAGGCATTTATAACACGCCGATAGACAAGTGTATAGTGCTGCTTGCCAAGGTGCTGAGCTCTTTGTCGGAGTGTGTGAGCGGCTCTTAAAAGAGCCTTTGTGTTTTTTTTTGTTGGGGAGTGTGTAACTTGGGCTGTTACTTGCTGGCTTTGCCCCCTGCCTTGTGGCCCTCTGTCTTCTTGGGCAGCAGCACGGCCTGGATGTTGGGCAGGACACCGCCCTGGGCGATGGTGACTTTGCCCAGCAGCTTGTTGAGCTCCTCGTCGTTGCGGATGGCGAGCTGCAGGTGTCTGGGGATGATGCGGGTCTTCTTGTTGTCCCGGGCGGCGTTGCCGGCCAGCTCGAGGATCTCAGCAGTCAGGTACTCGAGCACGGCAGCCAGATAGACGGGGGCTCCGGCACCCACCCGCTCAGCGTAGCTCCCCTTCCGCAGCAGCCGATGCACACGGCCTACTGGGAACTGCAAGCCCGCCCGGGAGGAGCGAGTCTTGGCCTTAGCGCGGGCCTTCCCTCCTTGCTTTCCTCGTCCAGACATGGTTCGCCGTAAAGTGGGAGCTCGCTCGTCCTACGTTCAAAGAGAAAGCAATGACCCGAGCACGAGAGGGCCGGCATATAAAGACACGGGGGAGGCTCTCTCATTGAACGAAACCTAGGCTGGCGTGCACATCCATTGGAGGGGGAACGATGCTGCTGCCAGCCAATCGGAGCCCTGTGCTGGGCACACCCACCACAACAGAGTAGCTACAGAACCGTTACGGGCCAATAGCGGACAGGGACTGGCAGCAGCTGTTTAACACAGACAGCCTATAAAAGAGAGGGGGTCGGGGGCGGTGACTACTCATTTCTCCCACTCCTCGCAGCGTGGACGTCAGCCGCAGACCATGCCTGAGCCAGCCAAGTCCGCTCCAGCGCCCAAGAAGGGCTCCAAGAAAGCGCTCTCCAAGCCGCCCAAGAAGGACGGGAAGAAGCGCAAGAGGAGCAGGAAAGAGAGCTATGCCATTTACATCTACAAGGTGATGAAGCAGGTGCACCCCGACACCGGCATCTCTTCCAAGGCCATGGGCATCATGAACTCGTTTGTCAATGACATCTTCGAGCGCATCGCCGGGGAAGCCTCCCGCCTGGCCCACTACAACAAGCGCAGGACCATCACCTCCAGGGAGATCCAGACCGCAGTGCGACTCCTGCTGCCTGGTGAGCTGGCCAAGCATGCCGTGTCCGAGGGCACCAAGGCCGTCACCAAGTACACCAGCGCCAAGTGAGAGGGCAGCCACAGCCCTCTGCGGCACAGCTCCCCGCACACAGAAAAACCCAAAGGCTCTTTTAAGAGCCGCTCACCACTTCCACTCAAGAGCTCGCATGCTTTGCCTAGCCCTGCTTTATTCCAGCCCCCGAAAACATAAGGGCAGTAATCTCAAATAGGCACGTCGGCGTAGGCACATGTTTTCTATGCGCTGTGGCGGGAGTCATGCACCCACTGGACACATCCGCTGGGTGGGAAAACTCTGGGGCACAGCTTACTGTACAGGACCGGCGATATCGGGCGGCTCTGCCAGGGAAGCCCACGCAGCAGACATCGCTGTTGATCCTGCTAGGGCAGTTCGGAATCACAGCGCCATAGCCGGCTTCTCCCTCCCGAGGTCGACGGGGAGCAAGTACAGCAGCGTTTGTGGCCAGTCTGTCTGCGTGTGCGGCTTGGGGGAGGGCGGAGAACCGACCATTATCACACAGCGCTTAGAAATGGTTCGAGTCCAGCATCAAGGCGCTATCAAAACGTGACGCGAGGGGGAAGCATCGGTCGGGTTAAGAGCTGGCTGTGCTCCGGCTGAAAGGCACGGGCCGTCACATCAACTCCCGACACCAGCACGCGCACCAATTGAAAGCAACCCAAAGGCAGGCGGGGTAAACTGGTCACTGAAAACAGCCCTGGGGCCAAAGGGCACAGGCAGGCACTGGGGGAGGGGATTGACGTGGACGCCAGCCGCAGCAACAGTCTCGCCTTTTCCCGGTGCTATGTGTGGGAAGGCCACCCCGTCCTGTTTTTGCTTGGAATTCTGGGACTTGTAGTGTTTCTGCATTTCACAAACCGGGAAGAAAAATCAACAATCCAAAGGGGGAGAGGGGGGGGGGGAGACGGGACTGAATATGGCCTTCTCAACCATTGGCCGCTGGAAACTTGAGAGTTCTGCGCATGCCCTGGTAACCTCTCTCTCTCTCTCTCTCTCTCTCTCTCCCTCCCCCCTCCCCCTACATTCTTTGGGCAGTCGGGATACACAACCTCCTTTGCCTCCGGAAACTCCTAAAGACATTCCTCTTCTCCTCTTCCTACTCTCTCCCTCTGCCCTGCTGACCTCTTCTCTGCTCTATCCCTCTCTCCCTCCTTCTCCACACAACATGCCGACTGGAGGGCAGGCATACCTCAGAGTCTCACAGGTCCCTGGCACCCTCGCCAGTCCTCCAGCACTTGCCTCAGGGCCTGCACTTGCCTCATTGCTACTGCACTTGGTCAATGACCCATGAGAATGGCATCGCTCAGCACTTACCCAGTTTTCTGACTAACTGGGCGCACTATGTTATGTTATGTTACTTGGCATTTTTATAGCGCCTTATGTGTCATTGGTATGACCTCAAGCGCTGGTAGGTTGAACGCCCTCGGGAACCGCAGTTCAGGTCAGTAGAGAGACAGAGTGTCGTACGGTGCGTGGGCGCACCGGATATGTGTGCAGCTGGTGTGGTTGTTGCATGATAGCTGCTTCTTTAGCGGTAGGTGTGGTGCTGTGGAAATCAGTTGGATGTGTTCAGTCTGGAGGGTGGACACCCAGCCTGAGTTCTGGCTGCGTTGGGCCCGAGGAGACGCTTAAGATAGCCGGTATGTGCTCAGCTGGCTGTGTTGTATTAGGATGATGAGGTGTTCGTGGGGTCATGGTAGTATGAGAACAGCTAGGCCGAATGTGTCATAGTATAGCTGTCTTCTAGTTGAATGATGGTGTATAGGCCAGAGTAAGCGTAGTAGTGTGATATGGTGGTTATGGGGAAAGCGCCTGCGACCAAGCACGAGAGTCGGACAGGGGGCGTACATAGCGGCATACGTACATAAAGCGACAGGATGCATAGGATAAACATGCGATGCAGGTACCATGGGAAAACAGGTACATAGCATAAATAGGATGTACAGAGGTATGGTATATAGAGAGATATGCACTCCATCCACTCTGTCCTTTCCATTCACACTATCCTTCGCTTCCACTCCATCCACTTTTTCCATCTGCTCCATCCGTTCCATCCTATGTGGCCCAGCCTATCCCACCCAATTGGTAGGTGCGCCCCCGCCCCTCCTGTCTGGCACGGATTCAGCACCTTCGTTACATAACCTTGCGCTCGCTCAGGGATGTGTCCTGCTGGATTTATGAGGGCGAAGGCCAGGACTTCAAGCCTCAGAATGCAAAGTTAAAACCAGGACTGCACTTGCATCCCCAGACTGGAATGGATATTGTTGGCATGTATGATGTTGGCCCGACAGACCTGATGGCTGCAAGGAGAGAAAAGGGGGCTGGGCCTGGGCCTGGTCCGCCCGCCCGCCTGTCCCAATGGCCAGCGGAGAGTGGAGCAAATGCCACGCTCCTGCCCATCTCAGGGCCCAGCCGAGAGTGGAGCAAATGCCATGCTCCGGGGCTGGCCCGTGGAGCAAAGGCCACGCTCCTGCCCGCCGAGAGTGGAACAAATGCCACCCCCCTGGCCATCTCCGGGGCCTGCAGAGAGTGGAGCAAATACCACCACGCTCCGGGCTGGCCCCGAGGCCCCGAACGGCCACGAACGGCCAGGTTCTATAGGCAGGAAAACAGGGCGTACCTGCAGGCACTTGTTACTCAGAGTGTGCTTTGACCCCTGGCTTCTCGGCGAACGGTGCACTGTGCCGGGCACCCCGAGAGTTCTCGAAGCCTGCTTAGAGCCTCATTGGGATGGCTAGAGTGGCGTGTCTGTCCCCCGAGTTGTTGTGCCGCCCGCCTGGTCTGCAGCTGGGTTCTTCTGGGAGTTATCAGCATAATCCCGCCTTTCCCAGCCAGCTCCACCTAGGCCGCAGTACCTTCTGTCGTTACAAGAGGGCATCGGGGTGCTCTTAGATTCCACATGAGCGTGGAGTCAGGTTACCAGAAGGGAAGAGGGGGGGGCCGGGGGTGTGTGCCCATTTGTAAATACAAAATGACTAAATACTCTCCCTCTAGACCACTGCGCTCCTCTGGCTCTAACTCTCTGTGTGTAAAGCCTTTTGCTAAACAGAGGTCAGGTGGTGGTTCGCTTTCCTCAGCTGGCTCCCTTCCTCTGCGCCTTGAGCAGGATCTTCTTAAATTCCGGAAGCTCCTTAGGCCACAGGCCCCGGGCCGGCACGATAGAGGGCATGGGGGGGGGGGGGTTAGGCACAGGGTGGGGGCAGAGAAGAGGCTCACGCCGTGGGAGGGCAGCTGCAAGGCGCCTCCACTGTTAATTGTCATGACAACCTGGCCAAAAACACAGGGAGGTGAGAAGGAAATCAGCAGGCGCCGGGAAGGGCCCAGCCCCCAATGGAATGACAAAGGTGAAGGGGGCGGGCGGAATATAAGGAGCCTCTAGGAAGGGAGAGGCACCAACGAAAAGAAAGCACAACTGCCTCGGGTAAAGCTTCCAGAGGAAGGAGAAGGACCGTGTTTTTCATTTTCTCACCCAACCCACCCAGAAAAAGGAGGTACAAAAAGGGCATGGAACGCTGGCTGGCAGGTTCGGTACCCGGCAAAGTCGTAGGCGGCGGCACGTGTCTAAGGAGAGGATGCCAATTGGACTGAAAGAAAGGAACCAGCAAAATAGAGGCGGAAGGTCCGGCTTGCAGGCACGCAAAGGAACAGACTTGCCATGGAAACGAGGCATCACTCACCTTGGACACGGTGTGCCCAAAAGCACACCTTTTGTTATCGTTATGTTTATTATGATTGTCAATAAGAAGTAAATGCCTAAGGCCAAAAATTGTTTTCCACAAAGAATGGTATGTGGAGTTTGTTACTAAATAGGGGCATGAGGGAGAGCTCGGGTGCCCACACTACTTAGCCTAAGACTCTCCTCTTTACCTCCGCCTTCGCTTCTTCTCTCCCTTGCTAATCCCACAGTTGCTGCGATGGGTGCCCTGGGCCCTTATGCATCCTCGGGGCCCTGACCTCCCGCACCCAATCGGCCCAGCTCCTGTCTATCTATCTATCTGCAATTGCACGCACACCCAAACGCCCCGGTCGCTCGCACTCGCACCCCTCACGGCTCCAGGCCGTGTAGCATTCAACATTCCTAGCACTTCATCTCTGGCCCGCCCATGAGCTCAGACTCCACAGCACAGCACGTACCCGCTGCTTCCTTCTTCCCTGCTGCACTTGCACGTTCGGAAGACTCACAAGGCATAGTAGGCCCGTCCTGCTTTACTCTCCCCATCCCCCCAGCCCACTGCTCTTATGTATTGTGTTTTTAATGTATTTCCCACTCCTCCTCCCTCCCTTGCCCTGTGGGCGCTTTGAAACAGTATGTTCTTATTTTACAAGCGCCTAACAAGCAAACAATAAAATAAACGGGCATGTGTTCTCTTGTCGGCACGGTCTGAGCCGAAACAAAGGGCCATCAAGTGGAATGCTAAAGGGGACCCAATTTCTTTTGACGCATTTCCCCATTCTCACAGAAGGCGCCGTTCATGTAAATGTGTGCTAAGAAAGGATTCTGGAATGGCACTGCCGCACAGGGACTGCACGGGGCAGGGTGGGGGTTGTTGTTGTCAGCCTTCCAAGAAAGCGGAGTACAATCGAGCAGCTCTGTTATTGATGGTGTGGGCGGCTCTTAAAAGAGCCTTTGGGTTTGCGCGCTGATGCTGCGGTAGGTAGGTGGGCAGGCAGGCAGGTGATCCTCAACCCCCGAATCCATAAAGAGTGCGTCCCTGGCGCTTCAGGGCATACACCACATCCATGGCGGTGACGGTCTTCCTCTTGGCGTGCTCAGTGTAGGTGACGGCGTCCCGGATCACGTTTTCCAGGAAGACCTTGAGCACACCGCGGGTCTCCTCGTAGATGAGGCCGGAGATGCGCTTGACTCCACCACGGCGGGCCAGGCGGCGGATGGCAGGCTTGGTAATGCCCTGGATGTTGTCCCTGAGCACTTTCCTGTGCCTCTTGGCACCTCCCTTGCCGAGACCTTTCCCTCCTTTGCCTCGTCCAGACATGGCGGCTGCACTTCTACTTCTCCTCGTCGTCGTCACGGGGGGAGCTGACTGAGACTGTGTGTGCCGGCAGACAGGGACCGGCTGCTTATATGGACAGAGGGCGGACCATGGGGAGCGCGGCGGGTGTCCGCTCCAGTGCGCAGGGCAGCGTGGGCGGGAGCGCAGCATTTCAAAATGCCCGCGCTTTCCAGCCGTTGCCCCGGAGGTCCTTTGTTCTCTCAGGACTTGCTAAAGGAAAGAGCTTGCTCTTGTGTACAAAGGCCGCTGCCTTTCTGAGAGAGGGCGCGTGCGCGCACACGCACCCCTCCCCCTGCCCTCCCCTCCTCCAATGGACTCCTTTGTGCGCCTCGCATTCGCGCCCTACTTTGCCCCTGCACCCAGAACTTTGCATCGGGGTCGGGAGTATGGCCTTCATTCTACATGGGTTACGAGCAATTTGCGCTGCAGCCTCTCTTTTCTCCGACGCAAGCACATACTCTGTTGGAGCCTACCCTTTGCCAAACCCCCCCCCCCCCCCCCCCCCCGCCCCTCTGTCCCCTTGCCACGTGGGATTATCTGCAAAGACAAAATGGCGGGGGTGGGGGCGTTGTGTGGGGTCGGTCGGTGGGGGGGGGGGGGGGGGGATACCTGGGGGTCTGTGGCAGGAATTACCCAACGGCCGAAGTCCAGACATGAACTCCTTACAGCATGCTTGTGGGGGCGACCTAGCCTGCTCACCCAAGCGTTACTGCATCGGGGTTGCAGGGCATCGGTCTTTTCGCAAACGCCACGTACGGCTGTTGGGGAGGGGAGGCGAGCCGAATAGGCTTTGCGAGAGGCGAAGGAGAGCGCCCTGCATTTGCCAAGCTTTAGCATGGCTTGGTTTTGTCGGGCAAAGACTAAAGGTGCTCGCTCAGAATTAAAAGGGGGCCGCTGTGCCAGCTCCAAGTGCTGCTGCTACGATATGATATGATATGATATATGATTGATATATACGACAAGGCATTTATAACACGCCGATAGACAAGTGTATAGTGCTGCTTGCCAAGGTGCTGAGCTCTTTGTCGGAGTGTGTGAGCGGCTCTTAAAAGAGCCTTTGTGTTTTTTTTTGTTGGGGAGTGTGTAACTTGGGCTGTTACTTGCTGGCTTTGCCCCCTGCCTTGTGGCCCTCTGTCTTCTTGGGCAGCAGCACGGCCTGGATGTTGGGCAGGACACCGCCCTGGGCGATGGTGACTTTGCCCAGCAGCTTGTTGAGCTCCTCGTCGTTGCGGATGGCGAGCTGCAGGTGTCTGGGGATGATGCGGGTCTTCTTGTTGTCCCGGGCGGCGTTGCCGGCCAGCTCGAGGATCTCAGCAGTCAGGTACTCGAGCACGGCAGCCAGATAGACGGGGGCTCCGGCACCCACCCGCTCAGCGTAGCTCCCCTTCCGCAGCAGCCGATGCACACGGCCTACTGGGAACTGCAAGCCCGCCCGGGAGGAGCGAGTCTTGGCCTTAGCGCGGGCCTTCCCTCCTTGCTTTCCTCGTCCAGACATGGTTCGCCGTAAAGTGGGAGCTCGCTCGTCCTACGTTCAAAGAGAAAGCAATGACCCGAGCACGAGAGGGCCGGCATATAAAGACACGGGGGAGGCTCTCTCATTGGACGAAACCTAGGCTGGCGTGCACATCCATTGGAGGGGGAACGATGCTGCTGCCAGCCAATCGGAGCCCTGTGCTGGGCACACCCACCACAACAGAGTAGCTACAGAACCGTTACGGGCCAATAGCGGACAGGGACTGGCAGCAGCTGTTTAACACAGACAGCCTATAAAAGAGAGGGGGTCGGGGGCGGTGACTACTCATTTCTCCCACTCCTCGCAGCGTGGACGTCAGCCGCAGACCATGCCTGAGCCAGCCAAGTCCGCTCCAGCGCCCAAGAAGGGCTCCAAGAAAGCGCTCTCCAAGCCGCCCAAGAAGGACGGGAAGAAGCGCAAGAGGAGCAGGAAAGAGAGCTATGCCATTTACATCTACAAGGTGATGAAGCAGGTGCACCCCGACACCGGCATCTCTTCCAAGGCCATGGGCATCATGAACTCGTTTGTCAATGACATCTTCGAGCGCATCGCCGGGGAAGCCTCCCGCCTGGCCCACTACAACAAGCGCAGGACCATCACCTCCAGGGAGATCCAGACCGCAGTGCGACTCCTGCTGCCTGGTGAGCTGGCCAAGCATGCCGTGTCCGAGGGCACCAAGGCCGTCACCAAGTACACCAGCGCCAAGTGAGAGGGCAGCCACAGCCCTCTGCGGCACAGCTCCCCGCACACAGAAAAACCCAAAGGCTCTTTTAAGAGCCGCTCACCACTTCCACTCAAGAGCTCGCATGCTTTGCCTAGCCCTGCTTTATTCCAGCCCCCGAAAACATAAGGGCAGTAATCTCAAATAGGCACGTCGGCGTAGGCACATGTTTTCTATGCGCTGTGGCGGGAGTCATGCACCCACTGGACACATCCGCTGGGTGGGAAAACTCTGGGGCACAGCTTACTGTACAGGACCGGCGATATCGGGCGGCTCTGCCAGGGAAGCCCACGCAGCAGACATCGCTGTTGATCCTGCTAGGGCAGTTCGGAATCACAGCGCCATAGCCGGCTTCTCCCTCCCGAGGTCGACGGGGAGCAAGTACAGCAGCGTTTGTGGCCAGTCTGTCTGCGTGTGCGGCTTGGGGGAGGGCGGAGAACCGACCATTATCACACAGCGCTTAGAAATGGTTCGAGTCCAGCATCAAGGCGCTATCAAAACGTGACGCGAGGGGGAAGCATCGGTCGGGTTAAGAGCTGGCTGTGCTCCGGCTGAAAGGCACGGGCCGTCACATCAACTCCCGACACCAGCACGCGCACCAATTGAAAGCAACCCAAAGGCAGGCGGGGTAAACTGGTCACTGAAAACAGCCCTGGGGCCAAAGGGCACAGGCAGGCACTGGGGGAGGGGATTGACGTGGACGCCAGCCGCAGCAACAGTCTCGCCTTTTCCCGGTGCTATGTGTGGGAAGGCCACCCCGTCCTGTTTTTGCTTGGAATTCTGGGACTTGTAGTGTTTCTGCATTTCACAAACCGGGAAGAAAAATCAACAATCCAAAGGGGGAGAGGGGGGGGGGGAGACGGGACTGAATATGGCCTTCTCAACCATTGGCCGCTGGAAACTTGAGAGTTCTGCGCATGCCCTGGTAACCTCTCTCTCTCTCTCTCTCTCTCTCTCTCTCCTCCCCCCTCCCCCTACATTCTTTGGGCAGTCGGGATACACAACCTCCTTTGCCTCCGGAAACTCCTAAAGACATTCCTCTTCTCCTCTTCCTACTCTCTCCCTCTGCCCTGCTGACCTCTTCTCTGCTCTATCCCTCTCTCCCTCCTTCTCCACACAACATGCCGACTGGAGGGCAGGCATACCTCAGAGTCTCACAGGTCCCTGGCACCCTCGCCAGTCCTCCAGCACTTGCCTCAGGGCCTGCACTTGCCTCATTGCTACTGCACTTGGTCAATGACCCATGAGAATGGCATCGCTCAGCACTTACCCAGTTTTCTGACTAACTGGGCGCACTATGTTATGTTATGTTACTTGGCATTTTTATAGCGCCTTATGTGTCATTGGTATGACCTCAAGCGCTGGTAGGTTGAACGCCCTCGGGAACCGCAGTTCAGGTCAGTAGAGAGACAGAGTGTCGTACGGTGCGTGGGCGCACCGGATATGTGTGCAGCTGGTGTGGTTGTTGCATGATAGCTGCTTCTTTAGCGGTAGGTGTGGTGCTGTGGAAATCAGTTGGATGTGTTCAGTCTGGAGGGTGGACACCCAGCCTGAGTTCTGGCTGCGTTGGGCCCGAGGAGACGCTTAAGATAGCCGGTATGTGCTCAGCTGGCTGTGTTGTATTAGGATGATGAGGTGTTCGTGGGGTCATGGTAGTATGAGAACAGCTAGGCCGAATGTGTCATAGTATAGCTGTCTTCTAGTTGAATGATGGTGTATAGGCCAGAGTAAGCGTAGTAGTGTGATATGGTGGTTATGGGGAAAGCGCCTGCGACCAAGCACGAGAGTCGGACAGGGGGCGTACATAGCGGCATACGTACATAAAGCGACAGGATGCATAGGATAAACATGCGATGCAGGTACCATGGGAAAACAGGTACATAGCATAAATAGGATGTACAGAGGTATGGTATATAGAGAGATATGCACTCCATCCACTCTGTCCTTTCCATTCACACTATCCTTCGCTTCCACTCCATCCACTTTTTCCATCTGCTCCATCCGTTCCATCCTATGTGGCCCAGCCTATCCCACCCAATTGGTAGGTGCGCCCCCGCCCCTCCTGTCTGGCACGGATTCAGCACCTTCGTTACATAACCTTGCGCTCGCTCAGGGATGTGTCCTGCTGGATTTATGAGGGCGAAGGCCAGGACTTCAAGCCTCAGAATGCAAAGTTAAAACCAGGACTGCACTTGCATCCCCAGACTGGAATGGATATTGTTGGCATGTATGATGTTGGCCCGACAGACCTGATGGCTGCAAGGAGAGAAAAGGGGGCTGGGCCTGGGCCTGGTCCGCCCGCCCGCCTGTCCCAATGGCCAGCGGAGAGTGGAGCAAATGCCACGCTCCTGCCCATCTCAGGGCCCAGCCGAGAGTGGAGCAAATGCCATGCTCCGGGGCTGGCCCGTGGAGCAAAGGCCACGCTCCTGCCCGCCGAGAGTGGAACAAATGCCACCCCCCTGGCCATCTCCGGGGCCTGCAGAGAGTGGAGCAAATACCACCACGCTCCGGGCTGGCCCCGAGGCCCCGAACGGCCACGAACGGCCAGGTTCTATAGGCAGGAAAACAGGGCGTACCTGCAGGCACTTGTTACTCAGAGTGTGCTTTGACCCCTGGCTTCTCGGCGAACGGTGCACTGTGCCGGGCACCCCGAGAGTTCTCGAAGCCTGCTTAGAGCCTCATTGGGATGGCTAGAGTGGCGTGTCTGTCCCCCGAGTTGTTGTGCCGCCCGCCTGGTCTGCAGCTGGGTTCTTCTGGGAGTTATCAGCATAATCCCGCCTTTCCCAGCCAGCTCCACCTAGGCCGCAGTACCTTCTGTCGTTACAAGAGGGCATCGGGGTGCTCTTAGATTCCACATGAGCGTGGAGTCAGGTTACCAGAAGGGAAGAGGGGGGGGCCGGGGGTGTGTGCCCATTTGTAAATACAAAATGACTAAATACTCTCCCTCTAGACCACTGCGCTCCTCTGGCTCTAACTCTCTGTGTGTAAAGCCTTTTGCTAAACAGAGGTCAGGTGGTGGTTCGCTTTCCTCAGCTGGCTCCCTTCCTCTGCGCCTTGAGCAGGATCTTCTTAAATTCCGGAAGCTCCTTAGGCCACAGGCCCCGGGCCGGCACGATAGAGGGCATGGGGGGGGGGGGTTAGGCACAGGGTGGGGGCAGAGAAGAGGCTCACGCCGTGGGAGGGCAGCTGCAAGGCGCCTCCACTGTTAATTGTCATGACAACCTGGCCAAAAACACAGGGAGGTGAGAAGGAAATCAGCAGGCGCCGGGAAGGGCCCAGCCCCCAATGGAATGACAAAGGTGAAGGGGGCGGGTGGAATATAAGGAGCCTCTAGGAAGGGAGAGGCACCAACGAAAAGAAAGCACAACTGCCTCGGGTAAAGCTTCCAGAGGAAGGAGAAGGACCGTGTTTTTCATTTTCTCACCCAACCCACCCAGAAAAAGGAGGTACAAAAAGGGCATGGAACGCTGGCTGGCAGGTTCGGTACCCGGCAAAGTCGTAGGCGGCGGCACGTGTCTAAGGAGAGGATGCCAATTGGACTGAAAGAAAGGAACCAGCAAAATAGAGGCGGAAGGTCCGGCTTGCAGGCACGCAAAGGAACAGACTTGCCATGGAAACGAGGCATCACTCACCTTGGACACGGTGTGCCCAAAAGCACACCTTTTGTTATCGTTATGTTTATTATGATTGTCAATAAGAAGTAAATGCCTAAGGCCAAAAATTGTTTTCCACAAAGAATGGTATGTGGAGTTTGTTACTAAATAGGGGCATGAGGGAGAGCTCGGGTGCCCACACTACTTAGCCTAAGACTCTCCTCTTTACCTCCGCCTTCGCTTCTTCTCTCCCTTGCTAATCCCACAGTTGCTGCGATGGGTGCCCTGGGCCCTTATGCATCCTCGGGGCCCTGACCTCCCGCACCCAATCGGCCCAGCTCCTGTCTATCTATCTATCTGCAATTGCACGCACACCCAAACGCCCCGGTCGCTCGCACTCGCACCCCTCACGGCTCCAGGCCGTGTAGCATTCAACATTCCTAGCACTTCATCTCTGGCCCGCCCATGAGCTCAGACTCCACAGCACAGCACGTACCCGCTGCTTCCTTCTTCCCTGCTGCACTTGCACGTTCGGAAGACTCACAAGGCATAGTAGGCCCGTCCTGCTTTACTCTCCCCATCCCCCCAGCCCACTGCTCTTATGTATTGTGTTTTTAATGTATTTCCCACTCCTCCTCCCTCCCTTGCCCTGTGGGCGCTTTGAAACAGTATGTTCTTATTTTACAAGCGCCTAACAAGCAAACAATAAAATAAACGGGCATGTGTTCTCTTGTCGGCACGGTCTGAGCCGAAACAAAGGGCCATCAAGTGGAATGCTAAAGGGGACCCAATTTCTTTTGACGCATTTCCCCATTCTCACAGAAGGCGCCGTTCATGTAAATGTGTGCTAAGAAAGGATTCTGGAATGGCACTGCCGCACAGGGACTGCACGGGGCAGGGTGGGGGTTGTTGTTGTCAGCCTTCCAAGAAAGCGGAGTACAATCGAGCAGCTCTGTTATTGATGGTGTGGGCGGCTCTTAAAAGAGCCTTTGGGTTTGCGCGCTGATGCTGCGGTAGGTAGGTGGGCAGGCAGGCAGGTGATCCTCAACCCCCGAATCCATAAAGAGTGCGTCCCTGGCGCTTCAGGGCATACACCACATCCATGGCGGTGACGGTCTTCCTCTTGGCGTGCTCAGTGTAGGTGACGGCGTCCCGGATCACGTTTTCCAGGAAGACCTTGAGCACACCGCGGGTCTCCTCGTAGATGAGGCCGGAGATGCGCTTGACTCCACCACGGCGGGCCAGGCGGCGGATGGCAGGCTTGGTAATGCCCTGGATGTTGTCCCTGAGCACTTTCCTGTGCCTCTTGGCACCTCCCTTGCCGAGACCTTTCCCTCCTTTGCCTCGTCCAGACATGGCGGCTGCACTTCTACTTCTCCTCGTCGTCGTCACGGGGGGAGCTGACTGAGACTGTGTGTGCCGGCAGACAGGGACCGGCTGCTTATATGGACAGAGGGCGGACCATGGGGAGCGCGGCGGGTGTCCGCTCCAGTGCGCAGGGCAGCGTGGGCGGGAGCGCAGCATTTCAAAATGCCCGCGCTTTCCAGCCGTTGCCCCGGAGGGCCTTTGTTCTCTCAGGACTTGCTAAAGGAAAGAGCTTGCTCTTGTGTACAAAGGCCGCTGCCTTTCTGAGAGAGGGCGCGTGCGCGCACACGCACCCCTCCCCCTGCCCTCCCCTCCTCCAATGGACTCCTTTGTGCGCCTCGCATTCGCGCCCTACTTTGCCCCTGCACCCAGAACTTTGCATCGGGGTCGGGAGTATGGCCTTCATTCTACATGGGTTACGAGCAATTTGCGCTGCAGCCTCTCTTTTCTCCGACGCAAGCACATACTCTGTTGGAGCCTACCCTTTGCCAAACCCCCCCCCCCCCCCCCCGCCCCTCTGTCCCCTTGCCACGTGGGATTATCTGCAAAGACAAAATGGCGGGGGTGGGGGCGTTGTGTGGGGTCGGTCGGTGGGGGGGGGGGGGGGGATACCTGGGGGTCTGTGGCAGGAATTACCCAACGGCCGAAGTCCAGACATGAACTCCTTACAGCATGCTTGTGGGGGCGACCTAGCCTGCTCACCCAAGCGTTACTGCATCGGGGTTGCAGGGCATCGGTCTTTTCGCAAACGCCACGTACGGCTGTTGGGGAGGGGAGGCGAGCCGAATAGGCTTTGCGAGAGGCGAAGGAGAGCGCCCTGCATTTGCCAAGCTTTAGCATGGCTTGGTTTTGTCGGGCAAAGACTAAAGGTGCTCGCTCAGAATTAAAAGGGGGCCGCTGTGCCAGCTCCAAGTGCTGCTGCTACTTGACGTGGACGCCAGCCGCAGCAACAGTCTCGCCTTTTCCCGGTGCTATGTGTGGGAAGGCCACCCCGTCCTGTTTTTGCTTGGAATTCTGGGACTTGTAGTGTTTCTGCATTTCACAAACCGGGAAGAAAAATCAACAATCCAAAGGGGGAGAGGGGGGGGGGGAGACGGGACTGAATATGGCCTTCTCAACCATTGGCCGCTGGAAACTTGAGAGTTCTGCGCATGCCCTGGTAACCTCTCTCTCTCTCTCTCTCTCTCTCTCTCCCTCCCCCCTCCCCCTACATTCTTTGGGCAGTCGGGATACACAACCTCCTTTGCCTCCGGAAACTCCTAAAGACATTCCTCTTCTCCTCTTCCTACTCTCTCCCTCTGCCCTGCTGACCTCTTCTCTGCTCTATCCCTCTCTCCCTCCTTCTCCACACAACATGCCGACTGGAGGGCAGGCATACCTCAGAGTCTCACAGGTCCCTGGCACCCTCGCCAGTCCTCCAGCACTTGCCTCAGGGCCTGCACTTGCCTCATTGCTACTGCACTTGGTCAATGACCCATGAGAATGGCATCGCTCAGCACTTACCCAGTTTTCTGACTAACTGGGCGCACTATGTTATGTTATGTTACTTGGCATTTTTATAGCGCCTTATGTGTCATTGGTATGACCTCAAGCGCTGGTAGGTTGAACGCCCTCGGGAACCGCAGTTCAGGTCAGTAGAGAGACAGAGTGTCGTACGGTGCGTGGGCGCACCGGATATGTGTGCAGCTGGTGTGGTTGTTGCATGATAGCTGCTTCTTTAGCGGTAGGTGTGGTGCTGTGGAAATCAGTTGGATGTGTTCAGTCTGGAGGGTGGACACCCAGCCTGAGTTCTGGCTGCGTTGGGCCCGAGGAGACGCTTAAGATAGCCGGTATGTGCTCAGCTGGCTGTGTTGTATTAGGATGATGAGGTGTTCGTGGGGTCATGGTAGTATGAGAACAGCTAGGCCGAATGTGTCATAGTATAGCTGTCTTCTAGTTGAATGATGGTGTATAGGCCAGAGTAAGCGTAGTAGTGTGATATGGTGGTTATGGGGAAAGCGCCTGCGACCAAGCACGAGAGTCGGACAGGGGGCGTACATAGCGGCATACGTACATAAAGCGACAGGATGCATAGGATAAACATGCGATGCAGGTACCATGGGAAAACAGGTACATAGCATAAATAGGATGTACAGAGGTATGGTATATAGAGAGATATGCACTCCATCCACTCTGTCCTTTCCATTCACACTATCCTTCGCTTCCACTCCATCCACTTTTTCCATCTGCTCCATCCGTTCCATCCTATGTGGCCCAGCCTATCCCACCCAATTGGTAGGTGCGCCCCCGCCCCTCCTGTCTGGCACGGATTCAGCACCTTCGTTACATAACCTTGCGCTCGCTCAGGGATGTGTCCTGCTGGATTTATGAGGGCGAAGGCCAGGACTTCAAGCCTCAGAATGCAAAGTTAAAACCAGGACTGCACTTGCATCCCCAGACTGGAATGGATATTGTTGGCATGTATGATGTTGGCCCGACAGACCTGATGGCTGCAAGGAGAGAAAAGGGGGCTGGGCCTGGGCCTGGTCCGCCCGCCCGCCTGTCCCAATGGCCAGCGGAGAGTGGAGCAAATGCCACGCTCCTGCCCATCTCAGGGCCCAGCCGAGAGTGGAGCAAATGCCATGCTCCGGGGCTGGCCCGTGGAGCAAAGGCCACGCTCCTGCCCGCCGAGAGTGGAACAAATGCCACCCCCCTGGCCATCTCCGGGGCCTGCAGAGAGTGGAGCAAATACCACCACGCTCCGGGCTGGCCCCGAGGCCCCGAACGGCCACGAACGGCCAGGTTCTATAGGCAGGAAAACAGGGCGTACCTGCAGGCACTTGTTACTCAGAGTGTGCTTTGACCCCTGGCTTCTCGGCGAACGGTGCACTGTGCCGGGCACCCCGAGAGTTCTCGAAGCCTGCTTAGAGCCTCATTGGGATGGCTAGAGTGGCGTGTCTGTCCCCCGAGTTGTTGTGCCGCCCGCCTGGTCTGCAGCTGGGTTCTTCTGGGAGTTATCAGCATAATCCCGCCTTTCCCAGCCAGCTCCACCTAGGCCGCAGTACCTTCTGTCGTTACAAGAGGGCATCGGGGTGCTCTTAGATTCCACATGAGCGTGGAGTCAGGTTACCAGAAGGGAAGAGGGGGGGGCCGGGGGTGTGTGCCCATTTGTAAATACAAAATGACTAAATACTCTCCCTCTAGACCACTGCGCTCCTCTGGCTCTAACTCTCTGTGTGTAAAGCCTTTTGCTAAACAGAGGTCAGGTGGTGGTTCGCTTTCCTCAGCTGGCTCCCTTCCTCTGCGCCTTGAGCAGGATCTTCTTAAATTCCGGAAGCTCCTTAGGCCACAGGCCCCGGGCCGGCACGATAGAGGGCATGGGGGGGGGGGGTTAGGCACAGGGTGGGGGCAGAGAAGAGGCTCACGCCGTGGGAGGGCAGCTGCAAGGCGCCTCCACTGTTAATTGTCATGACAACCTGGCCAAAAACACAGGGAGGTGAGAAGGAAATCAGCAGGCGCCGGGAAGGGCCCAGCCCCCAATGGAATGACAAAGGTGAAGGGGGCGGGCGGAATATAAGGAGCCTCTAGGAAGGGAGAGGCACCAACGAAAAGAAAGCACAACTGCCTCGGGTAAAGCTTCCAGAGGAAGGAGAAGGACCGTGTTTTTCATTTTCTCACCCAACCCACCCAGAAAAAGGAGGTACAAAAAGGGCATGGAACGCTGGCTGGCAGGTTCGGTACCCGGCAAAGTCGTAGGCGGCGGCACGTGTCTAAGGAGAGGATGCCAATTGGACTGAAAGAAAGGAACCAGCAAAATAGAGGCGGAAGGTCCGGCTTGCAGGCACGCAAAGGAACAGACTTGCCATGGAAACGAGGCATCACTCACCTTGGACACGGTGTGCCCAAAAGCACACCTTTTGTTATCGTTATGTTTATTATGATTGTCAATAAGAAGTAAATGCCTAAGGCCAAAAATTGTTTTCCACAAAGAATGGTATGTGGAGTTTGTTACTAAATAGGGGCATGAGGGAGAGCTCGGGTGCCCACACTACTTAGCCTAAGACTCTCCTCTTTACCTCCGCCTTCGCTTCTTCTCTCCCTTGCTAATCCCACAGTTGCTGCGATGGGTGTCCTGGGCCCTTATGCATCCTCGGGGCCCTGACCTCCCGCACCCAATCGGCCCAGCTCCTGTCTATCTATCTATCTGCAATTGCACGCACACCCAAACGCCCCGGTCGCTCGCACTCGCACCCCTCACGGCTCCAGGCCGTGTAGCATTCAACATTCCTAGCACTTCATCTCTGGCCCGCCCATGAGCTCAGACTCCACAGCACAGCACGTACCCGCTGCTTCCTTCTTCCCTGCTGCACTTGCACGTTCGGAAGACTCACAAGGCATAGTAGGCCCGTCCTGCTTTACTCTCCCCATCCCCCCAGCCCACTGCTCTTATGTATTGTGTTTTTAATGTATTTCCCACTCCTCCTCCCTCCCTTGCCCTGTGGGCGCTTTGAAACAGTATGTTCTTATTTTACAAGCGCCTAACAAGCAAACAATAAAATAAACGGGCATGTGTTCTCTTGTCGGCACGGTCTGAGCCGAAACAAAGGGCCATCAAGTGGAATGCTAAAGGGGACCCAATTTCTTTTGACGCATTTCCCCATTCTCACAGAAGGCGCCGTTCATGTAAATGTGTGCTAAGAAAGGATTCTGGAATGGCACTGCCGCACAGGGACTGCACGGGGCAGGGTGGGGGTTGTTGTTGTCAGCCTTCCAAGAAAGCGGAGTACAATCGAGCAGCTCTGTTATTGATGGTGTGGGCGGCTCTTAAAAGAGCCTTTGGGTTTGCGCGCTGATGCTGCGGTAGGTAGGTGGGCAGGCAGGCAGGTGATCCTCAACCCCCGAATCCATAAAGAGTGCGTCCCTGGCGCTTCAGGGCATACACCACATCCATGGCGGTGACGGTCTTCCTCTTGGCGTGCTCAGTGTAGGTGACGGCGTCCCGGATCACGTTTTCCAGGAAGACCTTGAGCACACCGCGGGTCTCCTCGTAGATGAGGCCGGAGATGCGCTTGACTCCACCACGGCGGGCCAGGCGGCGGATGGCAGGCTTGGTAATGCCCTGGATGTTGTCCCTGAGCACTTTCCTGTGCCTCTTGGCACCTCCCTTGCCGAGACCTTTCCCTCCTTTGCCTCGTCCAGACATGGCGGCTGCACTTCTACTTCTCCTCGTCGTCGTCACGGGGGGAGCTGACTGAGACTGTGTGTGCCGGCAGACAGGGACCGGCTGCTTATATGGACAGAGGGCGGACCATGGGGAGCGCGGCGGGTGTCCGCTCCAGTGCGCAGGGCAGCGTGGGCGGGAGCGCAGCATTTCAAAATGCCCGCGCTTTCCAGCCGTTGCCCCGGAGGGCCTTTGTTCTCTCAGGACTTGCTAAAGGAAAGAGCTTGCTCTTGTGTACAAAGGCCGCTGCCTTTCTGAGAGAGGGCGCGTGCGCGCACACGCACCCCTCCCCCTGCCCTCCCCTCCTCCAATGGACTCCTTTGTGCGCCTCGCATTCGCGCCCTACTTTGCCCCTGCACCCAGAACTTTGCATCGGGGTCGGGAGTATGGCCTTCATTCTACATGGGTTACGAGCAATTTGCGCTGCAGCCTCTCTTTTCTCCGACGCAAGCACATACTCTGTTGGAGCCTACCCTTTGCCAAACCCCCCCCCCCCCCCCCCCCCCGCCCCTCTGTCCCCTTGCCACGTGGGATTATCTGCAAAGACAAAATGGCGGGGGTGGGGGCGTTGTGTGGGGTCGGTCGGTGGGGGGGGGGGGGGGATACCTGGGGGTCTGTGGCAGGAATTACCCAACGGCCGAAGTCCAGACATGAACTCCTTACAGCATGCTTGTGGGGGCGACCTAGCCTGCTCACCCAAGCGTTACTGCATCGGGGTTGCAGGGCATCGGTCTTTTCGCAAACGCCACGTACGGCTGTTGGGGAGGGGAGGCGAGCCGAATAGGCTTTGCGAGAGGCGAAGGAGAGCGCCCTGCATTTGCCAAGCTTTAGCATGGCTTGGTTTTGTCGGGCAAAGACTAAAGGTGCTCGCTCAGAATTAAAAGGGGGCCGCTGTGCCAGCTCCAAGTGCTGCTGCTACGATATGATATGATATGATATATGATTGATATATACGACAAGGCATTTATAACACGCCGATAGACAAGTGTATAGTGCTGCTTGCCAAGGTGCTGAGCTCTTTGTCGGAGTGTGTGAGCGGCTCTTAAAAGAGCCTTTGTGTTTTTTTTTGTTGGGGAGTGTGTAACTTGGGCTGTTACTTGCTGGCTTTGCCCCCTGCCTTGTGGCCCTCTGTCTTCTTGGGCAGCAGCACGGCCTGGATGTTGGGCAGGACACCGCCCTGGGCGATGGTGACTTTGCCCAGCAGCTTGTTGAGCTCCTCGTCGTTGCGGATGGCGAGCTGCAGGTGTCTGGGGATGATGCGGGTCTTCTTGTTGTCCCGGGCGGCGTTGCCGGCCAGCTCGAGGATCTCAGCAGTCAGGTACTCGAGCACGGCAGCCAGATAGACGGGGGCTCCGGCACCCACCCGCTCAGCGTAGCTCCCCTTCCGCAGCAGCCGATGCACACGGCCTACTGGGAACTGCAAGCCCGCCCGGGAGGAGCGAGTCTTGGCCTTAGCGCGGGCCTTCCCTCCTTGCTTTCCTCGTCCAGACATGGTTCGCCGTAAAGTGGGAGCTCGCTCGTCCTACGTTCAAAGAGAAAGCAATGACCCGAGCACGAGAGGGCCGGCATATAAAGACACGGGGGAGGCTCTCTCATTGGACGAAACCTAGGCTGGCGTGCACATCCATTGGAGGGGGAACGATGCTGCTGCCAGCCAATCGGAGCCCTGTGCTGGGCACACCCACCACAACAGAGTAGCTACAGAACCGTTACGGGCCAATAGCGGACAGGGACTGGCAGCAGCTGTTTAACACAGACAGCCTATAAAAGAGAGGGGGTCGGGGGCGGTGACTACTCATTTCTCCCACTCCTCGCAGCGTGGACGTCAGCCGCAGACCATGCCTGAGCCAGCCAAGTCCGCTCCAGCGCCCAAGAAGGGCTCCAAGAAAGCGCTCTCCAAGCCGCCCAAGAAGGACGGGAAGAAGCGCAAGAGGAGCAGGAAAGAGAGCTATGCCATTTACATCTACAAGGTGATGAAGCAGGTGCACCCCGACACCGGCATCTCTTCCAAGGCCATGGGCATCATGAACTCGTTTGTCAATGACATCTTCGAGCGCATCGCCGGGGAAGCCTCCCGCCTGGCCCACTACAACAAGCGCAGGACCATCACCTCCAGGGAGATCCAGACCGCAGTGCGACTCCTGCTGCCTGGTGAGCTGGCCAAGCATGCCGTGTCCGAGGGCACCAAGGCCGTCACCAAGTACACCAGCGCCAAGTGAGAGGGCAGCCACAGCCCTCTGCGGCACAGCTCCCCGCACACAGAAAAACCCAAAGGCTCTTTTAAGAGCCGCTCACCACTTCCACTCAAGAGCTCGCATGCTTTGCCTAGCCCTGCTTTATTCCAGCCCCCGAAAACATAAGGGCAGTAATCTCAAATAGGCACGTCGGCGTAGGCACATGTTTTCTATGCGCTGTGGCGGGAGTCATGCACCCACTGGACACATCCGCTGGGTGGGAAAACTCTGGGGCACAGCTTACTGTACAGGACCGGCGATATCGGGCGGCTCTGCCAGGGAAGCCCACGCAGCAGACATCGCTGTTGATCCTGCTAGGGCAGTTCGGAATCACAGCGCCATAGCCGGCTTCTCCCTCCCGAGGTCGACGGGGAGCAAGTACAGCAGCGTTTGTGGCCAGTCTGTCTGCGTGTGCGGCTTGGGGGAGGGCGGAGAACCGACCATTATCACACAGCGCTTAGAAATGGTTCGAGTCCAGCATCAAGGCGCTATCAAAACGTGACGCGAGGGGGAAGCATCGGTCGGGTTAAGAGCTGGCTGTGCTCCGGCTGAAAGGCACGGGCCGTCACATCAACTCCCGACACCAGCACGCGCACCAATTGAAAGCAACCCAAAGGCAGGCGGGGTAAACGGGTCACTGAAAACAGCCCTGGGGCCAAAGGGCACAGGCAGGCACTGGGGGAGGGGATTGACGTGGACGCCAGCCGCAGCAACAGTCTCGCCTTTTCCCGGTGCTATGTGTGGGAAGGCCACCCCGTCCTGTTTTTGCTTGGAATTCTGGGACTTGTAGTGTTTCTGCATTTCACAAACCGGGAAGAAAAATCAACAATCCAAAGGGGGAGAGGGGGGGGGGGGAGACGGGACTGAATATGGCCTTCTCAACCATTGGCCGCTGGAAACTTGAGAGTTCTGCGCATGCCCTGGTAACCTCTCTCTCTCTCTCTCTCTCTCTCTCTCCCTCCCCCCTCCCCCTACATTCTTTGGGCAGTCGGGATACACAACCTCCTTTGCCTCCGGAAACTCCTAAAGACATTCCTCTTCTCCTCTTCCTACTCTCTCCCTCTGCCCTGCTGACCTCTTCTCTGCTCTATCCCTCTCTCCCTCCTTCTCCACACAACATGCCGACTGGAGGGCAGGCATACCTCAGAGTCTCACAGGTCCCTGGCACCCTCGCCAGTCCTCCAGCACTTGCCTCAGGGCCTGCACTTGCCTCATTGCTACTGCACTTGGTCAATGACCCATGAGAATGGCATCGCTCAGCACTTACCCAGTTTTCTGACTAACTGGGCGCACTATGTTATGTTATGTTACTTGGCATTTTTATAGCGCCTTATGTGTCATTGGTATGACCTCAAGCGCTGGTAGGTTGAACGCCCTCGGGAACCGCAGTTCAGGTCAGTAGAGAGACAGAGTGTCGTACGGTGCGTGGGCGCACCGGATATGTGTGCAGCTGGTGTGGTTGTTGCATGATAGCTGCTTCTTTAGCGGTAGGTGTGGTGCTGTGGAAATCAGTTGGATGTGTTCAGTCTGGAGGGTGGACACCCAGCCTGAGTTCTGGCTGCGTTGGGCCCGAGGAGACGCTTAAGATAGCCGGTATGTGCTCAGCTGGCTGTGTTGTATTAGGATGATGAGGTGTTCGTGGGGTCATGGTAGTATGAGAACAGCTAGGCCGAATGTGTCATAGTATAGCTGTCTTCTAGTTGAATGATGGTGTATAGGCCAGAGTAAGCGTAGTAGTGTGATATGGTGGTTATGGGGAAAGCGCCTGCGACCAAGCACGAGAGTCGGACAGGGGGCGTACATAGCGGCATACGTACATAAAGCGACAGGATGCATAGGATAAACATGCGATGCAGGTACCATGGGAAAACAGGTACATAGCATAAATAGGATGTACAGAGGTATGGTATATAGAGAGATATGCACTCCATCCACTCTGTCCTTTCCATTCACACTATCCTTCGCTTCCACTCCATCCACTTTTTCCATCTGCTCCATCCGTTCCATCCTATGTGGCCCAGCCTATCCCACCCAATTGGTAGGTGCGCCCCCGCCCCTCCTGTCTGGCACGGATTCAGCACCTTCGTTACATAACCTTGCGCTCGCTCAGGGATGTGTCCTGCTGGATTTATGAGGGCGAAGGCCAGGACTTCAAGCCTCAGAATGCAAAGTTAAAACCAGGACTGCACTTGCATCCCCAGACTGGAATGGATATTGTTGGCATGTATGATGTTGGCCCGACAGACCTGATGGCTGCAAGGAGAGAAAAGGGGGCTGGGCCTGGGCCTGGTCCGCCCGCCCGCCTGTCCCAATGGCCAGCGGAGAGTGGAGCAAATGCCACGCTCCTGCCCATCTCAGGGCCCAGCCGAGAGTGGAGCAAATGCCATGCTCCGGGGCTGGCCCGTGGAGCAAAGGCCACGCTCCTGCCCGCCGAGAGTGGAACAAATGCCACCCCCCTGGCCATCTCCGGGGCCTGCAGAGAGTGGAGCAAATACCACCACGCTCCGGGCTGGCCCCGAGGCCCCGAACGGCCACGAACGGCCAGGTTCTATAGGCAGGAAAACAGGGCGTACCTGCAGGCACTTGTTACTCAGAGTGTGCTTTGACCCCTGGCTTCTCGGCGAACGGTGCACTGTGCCGGGCACCCCGAGAGTTCTCGAAGCCTGCTTAGAGCCTC
This sequence comes from Ambystoma mexicanum, assembly GCF_040938575.1. Classification (NCBI taxonomy): domain Eukaryota; kingdom Metazoa; phylum Chordata; class Amphibia; order Caudata; family Ambystomatidae; genus Ambystoma; species Ambystoma mexicanum. Next base: position 181,096 of record NW_027182518.1, on the reverse strand, counting down.
ATTGGGATGGCTAGAGTGGCGTGTCTGTCCCCCGAGTTGTTGTGCCGCCCGCCTGGTCTGCAGCTGGGTTCTTCTGGGAGTTATCAGCATAATCCCGCCTTTCCCAGCCAGCTCCACCTAGGCCGCAGTACCTTCTGTCGTTACAAGAGGGCATCGGGGTGCTCTTAGATTCCACATGAGCGTGGAGTCAGGTTACCAGAAGGGAAGAGGGGGGGGGCCGGGGGTGTGTGCCCATTTGTAAATACAAAATGACTAAATACTCTCCCTCTAGACCACTGCGCTCCTCTGGCTCTAACTCTCTGTGTGTAAAGCCTTTTGCTAAACAGAGGTCAGGTGGTGGTTCGCTTTCCTCAGCTGGCTCCCTTCCTCTGCGCCTTGAGCAGGATCTTCTTAAATTCCGGAAGCTCCTTAGGCCACAGGCCCCGGGCCGGCACGATAGAGGGCATGGGGGGGGGGGGGTTAGGCACAGGGTGGGGGCAGAGAAGAGGCTCACGCCGTGGGAGGGCAGCTGCAAGGCGCCTCCACTGTTAATTGTCATGACAACCTGGCCAAAAACACAGGGAGGTGAGAAGGAAATCAGCAGGCGCCGGGAAGGGCCCAGCCCCCAATGGAATGACAAAGGTGAAGGGGGCGGGCGGAATATAAGGAGCCTCTAGGAAGGGAGAGGCACCAACGAAAAGAAAGCACAACTGCCTCGGGTAAAGCTTCCAGAGGAAGGAGAAGGACCGTGTTTTTCATTTTCTCACCCAACCCACCCAGAAAAAGGAGGTACAAAAGGGCATGGAACGCTGGCTGGCAGGTTCGGTACCCGGCAAAGTCGTAGGCGGCGGCACGTGTCTAAGGAGAGGATGCCAATTGGGACTGAAAGAAAGGAACCAGCAAAATAGAGGCGGAAGGTCCGGCTTGCAGGCACGCAAAGGAACAGACTTGCCATGGAAACGAGGCATCACTCACCTTGGACACGGTGTGCCCAAAAGCACACCTTTTGTTATCGTTATGTTTATTATGATTGTCAATAAGAAGTAAATGCCTAAGGCCAAAAATTGTTTTCCACAAAGAATTATGTGGAGTTTGTTACTAAATAGGGGCATGAGGGAGAGCTCGGGTGCCCACACTACTTAGCCTAAGACTCTCCTCTTTACCTCCGCCTTCGCTTCTTCTCTCCCTTGCTAATCCCACAGTTGCTGCGATGGGTGTCCTGGGCCCTTATGCATCCTCGGGGCCCTGACCTCCCGCACCCAATCGGCCCAGCTCCTGTCTATCTATCTATCTGCAATTGCACGCACACCCAAACGCCCCGGTCGCTCGCACTCGCACCCCTCACGGCTCCAGGCCGTGTAGCATTCAACATTCCTAGCACTTCATCTCTGGCCCGCCCATGAGCTCAGACTCCACAGCACAGCACGTACCCGCTGCTTCCTTCTTCCCTGCTGCACTTGCACGTTCGGAAGACTCACAAGGCATAGTAGGCCCGTCCTGCTTTACTCTCCCCATCCCCCCAGCCCACTGCTCTTATGTATTGTGTTTTTAATGTATTTCCCACTCCTCCTCCCTCCCTTGCCCTGTGGGCGCTTTGAAACAGTATGTTCTTATTTTACAAGCGCCTAACAAGCAAACAATAAAATAAACGGGCATGTGTTCTCTTGTCGGCACGGTCTGAGCCGAAACAAAGGGCCATCAAGTGGAATGCTAAAGGGGACCCAATTTCTTTTGACGCATTTCCCCATTCTCACAGAAGGCGCCGTTCATGTAAATGTGTGCTAAGAAAGGATTCTGGAATGGCACTGCCGCACAGGGACTGCACGGGGCAGGGTGGGGGTTGTTGTTGTCAGCCTTCCAAGAAAGCGGAGTACAATCGAGCAGCTCTGTTATTGATGGTGTGGGCGGCTCTTAAAAGAGCCTTTGGGTTTGCGCGCTGATGCTGCGGTAGGTAGGTGGGCAGGCAGGCAGGTGATCCTCAACCCCCGAATCCATAAAGAGTGCGTCCCTGGCGCTTCAGGGCATACACCACATCCATGGCGGTGACGGTCTTCCTCTTGGCGTGCTCAGTGTAGGTGACGGCGTCCCGGATCACGTTTTCCAGGAAGACCTTGAGCACACCGCGGGTCTCCTCGTAGATGAGGCCGGAGATGCGCTTGACTCCACCACGGCGGGCCAGGCGGCGGATGGCAGGCTTGGTAATGCCCTGGATGTTGTCCCTGAGCACTTTCCTGTGCCTCTTGGCACCTCCCTTGCCGAGACCTTTCCCTCCTTTGCCTCGTCCAGACATGGCGGCTGCACTTCTACTTCTCCTCGTCGTCGTCACGGGGGGAGCTGACTGAGACTGTGTGTGCCGGCAGACAGGGACCGGCTGCTTATATGGACAGAGGGCGGACCATGGGGAGCGCGGCGGGTGTCCGCTCCAGTGCGCAGGGCAGCGTGGGCGGGAGCGCAGCATTTCAAAATGCCCGCGCTTTCCAGCCGTTGCCCCGGAGGGCCTTTGTTCTCTCAGGACTTGCTAAAGGAAAGAGCTTGCTCTTGTGTACAAAGGCCGCTGCCTTTCTGAGAGAGGGCGCGTGCGCGCACACGCACCCCTCCCCCTGCCCTCCCCTCCTCCAATGGACTCCTTTGTGCGCCTCGCATTCGCGCCCTACTTTGCCCCTGCACCCAGAACTTTGCATCGGGGTCGGGAGTATGGCCTTCATTCTACATGGGTTACGAGCAATTTGCGCTGCAGCCTCTCTTTTCTCCGACGCAAGCACATACTCTGTTGGAGCCTACCCTTTGCCAAAACCCCCCCCCCCCCCCCGCCCCTCTGTCCCCTTGCCACGTGGGATTATCTGCAAAGACAAAATGGCGGGGGTGGGGGCGTTGTGTGGGGTCGGTCGGTGGGGGGGGGGGGGGGATACCTGGGGGTCTGTGGCAGGAATTACCCAACGGCCGAAGTCCAGACATGAACTCCTTACAGCATGCTTGTGGGGGCGACCTAGCCTGCTCACCCAAGCGTTACTGCATCGGGGTTGCAGGGCATCGGTCTTTTCGCAAACGCCACGTACGGCTGTTGGGGAGGGGAGGCGAGCCGAATAGGCTTTGCGAGAGGCGAAGGAGAGCGCCCTGCATTTGCCAAGCTTTAGCATGGCTTGGTTTTGTCGGGCAAAGACTAAAGGTGCTCGCTCAGAATTAAAAGGGGGCCGCTGTGCCAGCTCCAAGTGCTGCTGCTACGATATGATATGATATGATATATGATTGATATATACGACAAGGCATTTATAACACGCCGATAGACAAGTGTATAGTGCTGCTTGCCAAGGTGCTGAGCTCTTTGTCGGAGTGTGTGAGCGGCTCTTAAAAGAGCCTTTGTGTTTTTTTTTGTTGGGGAGTGTGTAACTTGGGCTGTTACTTGCTGGCTTTGCCCCCTGCCTTGTGGCCCTCTGTCTTCTTGGGCAGCAGCACGGCCTGGATGTTGGGCAGGACACCGCCCTGGGCGATGGTGACTTTGCCCAGCAGCTTGTTGAGCTCCTCGTCGTTGCGGATGGCGAGCTGCAGGTGTCTGGGGATGATGCGGGTCTTCTTGTTGTCCCGGGCGGCGTTGCCGGCCAGCTCGAGGATCTCAGCAGTCAGGTACTCGAGCACGGCAGCCAGATAGACGGGGGCTCCGGCACCCACCCGCTCAGCGTAGCTCCCCTTCCGCAGCAGCCGATGCACACGGCCTACTGGGAACTGCAAGCCCGCCCGGGAGGAGCGAGTCTTGGCCTTAGCGCGGGCCTTCCCTCCTTGCTTTCCTCGTCCAGACATGGTTCGCCGTAAAGTGGGAGCTCGCTCGTCCTACGTTCAAAGAGAAAGCAATGACCCGAGCACGAGAGGGCCGGCATATAAAGACACGGGGGAGGCTCTCTCATTGGACGAAACCTAGGCTGGCGTGCACATCCATTGGAGGGGGAACGATGCTGCTGCCAGCCAATCGGAGCCCTGTGCTGGGCACACCCACCACAACAGAGTAGCTACAGAACCGTTACGGGCCAATAGCGGACAGGGACTGGCAGCAGCTGTTTAACACAGACAGCCTATAAAAGAGAGGGGGTCGGGGGCGGTGACTACTCATTTCTCCCACTCCTCGCAGCGTGGACGTCAGCCGCAGACCATGCCTGAGCCAGCCAAGTCCGCTCCAGCGCCCAAGAAGGGCTCCAAGAAAGCGCTCTCCAAGCCGCCCAAGAAGGACGGGAAGAAGCGCAAGAGGAGCAGGAAAGAGAGCTATGCCATTTACATCTACAAGGTGATGAAGCAGGTGCACCCCGACACCGGCATCTCTTCCAAGGCCATGGGCATCATGAACTCGTTTGTCAATGACATCTTCGAGCGCATCGCCGGGGAAGCCTCCCGCCTGGCCCACTACAACAAGCGCAGGACCATCACCTCCAGGGAGATCCAGACCGCAGTGCGACTCCTGCTGCCTGGTGAGCTGGCCAAGCATGCCGTGTCCGAGGGCACCAAGGCCGTCACCAAGTACACCAGCGCCAAGTGAGAGGGCAGCCACAGCCCTCTGCGGCACAGCTCCCCGCACACAGAAAAACCCAAAGGCTCTTTTAAGAGCCGCTCACCACTTCCACTCAAGAGCTCGCATGCTTTGCCTAGCCCTGCTTTATTCCAGCCCCCGAAAACATAAGGGCAGTAATCTCAAATAGGCACGTCGGCGTAGGCACATGTTTTCTATGCGCTGTGGCGGGAGTCATGCACCCACTGGACACATCCGCTGGGTGGGAAAACTCTGGGGCACAGCTTACTGTACAGGACCGGCGATATCGGGCGGCTCTGCCAGGGAAGCCCACGCAGCAGACATCGCTGTTGATCCTGCTAGGGCAGTTCGGAATCACAGCGCCATAGCCGGCTTCTCCCTCCCGAGGTCGACGGGGAGCAAGTACAGCAGCGTTTGTGGCCAGTCTGTCTGCGTGTGCGGCTTGGGGGAGGGCGGAGAACCGACCATTATCACACAGCGCTTAGAAATGGTTCGAGTCCAGCATCAAGGCGCTATCAAAACGTGACGCGAGGGGGAAGCATCGGTCGGGTTAAGAGCTGGCTGTGCTCCGGCTGAAAGGCACGGGCCGTCACATCAACTCCCGACACCAGCACGCGCACCAATTGAAAGCAACCCAAAGGCAGGCGGGGTAAACGGGTCACTGAAAACAGCCCTGGGGCCAAAGGGCACAGGCAGGCACTGGGGGAGGGGATTGACGTGGACGCCAGCCGCAGCAACAGTCTCGCCTTTTCCCGGTGCTATGTGTGGGAAGGCCACCCCGTCCTGTTTTTGCTTGGAATTCTGGGACTTGTAGTGTTTCTGCATTTCACAAACCGGGAAGAAAAATCAACAATCCAAAGGGGGAGAGGGGGGGGGGGGAGACGGGACTGAATATGGCCTTCTCAACCATTGGCCGCTGGAAACTTGAGAGTTCTGCGCATGCCCTGGTAACCTCTCTCTCTCTCTCTCTCTCTCTCTCCCTCCCCCCTCCCCCTACATTCTTTGGGCAGTCGGGATACACAACCTCCTTTGCCTCCGGAAACTCCTAAAGACATTCCTCTTCTCCTCTTCCTACTCTCTCCCTCTGCCCTGCTGACCTCTTCTCTGCTCTATCCCTCTCTCCCTCCTTCTCCACACAACATGCCGACTGGAGGGCAGGCATACCTCAGAGTCTCACAGGTCCCTGGCACCCTCGCCAGTCCTCCAGCACTTGCCTCAGGGCCTGCACTTGCCTCATTGCTACTGCACTTGGTCAATGACCCATGAGAATGGCATCGCTCAGCACTTACCCAGTTTTCTGACTAACTGGGCGCACTATGTTATGTTATGTTACTTGGCATTTTTATAGCGCCTTATGTGTCATTGGTATGACCTCAAGCGCTGGTAGGTTGAACGCCCTCGGGAACCGCAGTTCAGGTCAGTAGAGAGACAGAGTGTCGTACGGTGCGTGGGCGCACCGGATATGTGTGCAGCTGGTGTGGTTGTTGCATGATAGCTGCTTCTTTAGCGGTAGGTGTGGTGCTGTGGAAATCAGTTGGATGTGTTCAGTCTGGAGGGTGGACACCCAGCCTGAGTTCTGGCTGCGTTGGGCCCGAGGAGACGCTTAAGATAGCCGGTATGTGCTCAGCTGGCTGTGTTGTATTAGGATGATGAGGTGTTCGTGGGGTCATGGTAGTATGAGAACAGCTAGGCCGAATGTGTCATAGTATAGCTGTCTTCTAGTTGAATGATGGTGTATAGGCCAGAGTAAGCGTAGTAGTGTGATATGGTGGTTATGGGGAAAGCGCCTGCGACCAAGCACGAGAGTCGGACAGGGGGCGTACATAGCGGCATACGTACATAAAGCGACAGGATGCATAGGATAAACATGCGATGCAGGTACCATGGGAAAACAGGTACATAGCATAAATAGGATGTACAGAGGTATGGTATATAGAGAGATATGCACTCCATCCACTCTGTCCTTTCCATTCACACTATCCTTCGCTTCCACTCCATCCACTTTTTCCATCTGCTCCATCCGTTCCATCCTATGTGGCCCAGCCTATCCCACCCAATTGGTAGGTGCGCCCCCGCCCCTCCTGTCTGGCACGGATTCAGCACCTTCGTTACATAACCTTGCGCTCGCTCAGGGATGTGTCCTGCTGGATTTATGAGGGCGAAGGCCAGGACTTCAAGCCTCAGAATGCAAAGTTAAAACCAGGACTGCACTTGCATCCCCAGACTGGAATGGATATTGTTGGCATGTATGATGTTGGCCCGACAGACCTGATGGCTGCAAGGAGAGAAAAGGGGGCTGGGCCTGGGCCTGGTCCGCCCGCCCGCCTGTCCCAATGGCCAGCGGAGAGTGGAGCAAATGCCACGCTCCTGCCCATCTCAGGGCCCAGCCGAGAGTGGAGCAAATGCCATGCTCCGGGGCTGGCCCGTGGAGCAAAGGCCACGCTCCTGCCCGCCGAGAGTGGAACAAATGCCACCCCCCTGGCCATCTCCGGGGCCTGCAGAGAGTGGAGCAAATACCACCACGCTCCGGGCTGGCCCCGAGGCCCCGAACGGCCACGAACGGCCAGGTTCTATAGGCAGGAAAACAGGGCGTACCTGCAGGCACTTGTTACTCAGAGTGTGCTTTGACCCCTGGCTTCTCGGCGAACGGTGCACTGTGCCGGGCACCCCGAGAGTTCTCGAAGCCTGCTTAGAGCCTCATTGGGATGGCTAGAGTGGCGTGTCTGTCCCCCGAGTTGTTGTGCCGCCCGCCTGGTCTGCAGCTGGGTTCTTCTGGGAGTTATCAGCATAATCCCGCCTTTCCCAGCCAGCTCCACCTAGGCCGCAGTACCTTCTGTCGTTACAAGAGGGCATCGGGGTGCTCTTAGATTCCACATGAGCGTGGAGTCAGGTTACCAGAAGGGAAGAGGGGGGGGCCGGGGGTGTGTGCCCATTTGTAAATACAAAATGACTAAATACTCTCCCTCTAGACCACTGCGCTCCTCTGGCTCTAACTCTCTGTGTGTAAAGCCTTTTGCTAAACAGAGGTCAGGTGGTGGTTCGCTTTCCTCAGCTGGCTCCCTTCCTCTGCGCCTTGAGCAGGATCTTCTTAAATTCCGGAAGCTCCTTAGGCCACAGGCCCCGGGCCGGCACGATAGAGGGCATGGGGGGGGGGGGGTTAGGCACAGGGTGGGGGCAGAGAAGAGGCTCACGCCGTGGGAGGGCAGCTGCAAGGCGCCTCCACTGTTAATTGTCATGACAACCTGGCCAAAAACACAGGGAGGTGAGAAGGAAATCAGCAGGCGCCGGGAAGGGCCCAGCCCCCAATGGAATGACAAAGGTGAAGGGGGCGGGCGGAATATAAGGAGCCTCTAGGAAGGGAGAGGCACCAACGAAAAGAAAGCACAACTGCCTCGGGTAAAGCTTCCAGAGGAAGGAGAAGGACCGTGTTTTTCATTTTCTCACCCAACCCACCCAGAAAAAGGAGGTACAAAAAGGGCATGGAACGCTGGCTGGCAGGTTCGGTACCCGGCAAAGTCGTAGGCGGCGGCACGTGTCTAAGGAGAGGATGCCAATTGGACTGAAAGAAAGGAACCAGCAAAATAGAGGCGGAAGGTCCGGCTTGCAGGCACGCAAAGGAACAGACTTGCCATGGAAACGAGGCATCACTCACCTTGGACACGGTGTGCCCAAAAGCACACCTTTTGTTATCGTTATGTTTATTATGATTGTCAATAAGAAGTAAATGCCTAAGGCCAAAAATTGTTTTCCACAAAGAATGGTATGTGGAGTTTGTTACTAAATAGGGGCATGAGGGAGAGCTCGGGTGCCCACACTACTTAGCCTAAGACTCTCCTCTTTACCTCCGCCTTCGCTTCTTCTCTCCCTTGCTAATCCCACAGTTGCTGCGATGGGTGTCCTGGGCCCTTATGCATCCTCGGGGCCCTGACCTCCCGCACCCAATCGGCCCAGCTCCTGTCTATCTATCTATCTGCAATTGCACGCACACCCAAACGCCCCGGTCGCTCGCACTCGCACCCCTCACGGCTCCAGGCCGTGTAGCATTCAACATTCCTAGCACTTCATCTCTGGCCCGCCCATGAGCTCAGACTCCACAGCACAGCACGTACCCGCTGCTTCCTTCTTCCCTGCTGCACTTGCACGTTCGGAAGACTCACAAGGCATAGTAGGCCCGTCCTGCTTTACTCTCCCCATCCCCCCAGCCCACTGCTCTTATGTATTGTGTTTTTAATGTATTTCCCACTCCTCCTCCCTCCCTTGCCCTGTGGGCGCTTTGAAACAGTATGTTCTTATTTTACAAGCGCCTAACAAGCAAACAATAAAATAAACGGGCATGTGTTCTCTTGTCGGCACGGTCTGAGCCGAAACAAAGGGCCATCAAGTGGAATGCTAAAGGGGACCCAATTTCTTTTGACGCATTTCCCCATTCTCACAGAAGGCGCCGTTCATGTAAATGTGTGCTAAGAAAGGATTCTGGAATGGCACTGCCGCACAGGGACTGCACGGGGCAGGGTGGGGGTTGTTGTTGTCAGCCTTCCAAGAAAGCGGAGTACAATCGAGCAGCTCTGTTATTGATGGTGTGGGCGGCTCTTAAAAGAGCCTTTGGGTTTGCGCGCTGATGCTGCGGTAGGTAGGTGGGCAGGCAGGCAGGTGATCCTCAACCCCCGAATCCATAAAGAGTGCGTCCCTGGCGCTTCAGGGCATACACCACATCCATGGCGGTGACGGTCTTCCTCTTGGCGTGCTCAGTGTAGGTGACGGCGTCCCGGATCACGTTTTCCAGGAAGACCTTGAGCACACCGCGGGTCTCCTCGTAGATGAGGCCGGAGATGCGCTTGACTCCACCACGGCGGGCCAGGCGGCGGATGGCAGGCTTGGTAATGCCCTGGATGTTGTCCCTGAGCACTTTCCTGTGCCTCTTGGCACCTCCCTTGCCGAGACCTTTCCCTCCTTTGCCTCGTCCAGACATGGCGGCTGCACTTCTACTTCTCCTCGTCGTCGTCACGGGGGGAGCTGACTGAGACTGTGTGTGCCGGCAGACAGGGACCGGCTGCTTATATGGACAGAGGGCGGACCATGGGGAGCGCGGCGGGTGTCCGCTCCAGTGCGCAGGGCAGCGTGGGCGGGAGCGCAGCATTTCAAAATGCCCGCGCTTTCCAGCCGTTGCCCCGGAGGGCCTTTGTTCTCTCAGGACTTGCTAAAGGAAAGAGCTTGCTCTTGTGTACAAAGGCCGCTGCCTTTCTGAGAGAGGGCGCGTGCGCGCACACGCACCCCTCCCCCTGCCCTCCCCTCCTCCAATGGACTCCTTTGTGCGCCTCGCATTCGCGCCCTACTTTGCCCCTGCACCCAGAACTTTGCATCGGGGTCGGGAGTATGGCCTTCATTCTACATGGGTTACGAGCAATTTGCGCTGCAGCCTCTCTTTTCTCCGACGCAAGCACATACTCTGTTGGAGCCTACCCTTTGCCAAAACCCCCCCCCCCCCCCCCGCCCCTCTGTCCCCTTGCCACGTGGGATTATCTGCAAAGACAAAATGGCGGGGGTGGGGGCGTTGTGTGGGGTCGGTCGGTGGGGGGGGGGGGGGGATACCTGGGGGTCTGTGGCAGGAATTACCCAACGGCCGAAGTCCAGACATGAACTCCTTACAGCATGCTTGTGGGGGCGACCTAGCCTGCTCACCCAAGCGTTACTGCATCGGGGTTGCAGGGCATCGGTCTTTTCGCAAACGCCACGTACGGCTGTTGGGGAGGGGAGGCGAGCCGAATAGGCTTTGCGAGAGGCGAAGGAGAGCGCCCTGCATTTGCCAAGCTTTAGCATGGCTTGGTTTTGTCGGGCAAAGACTAAAGGTGCTCGCTCAGAATTAAAAGGGGGCCGCTGTGCCAGCTCCAAGTGCTGCTGCTACGATATGATATGATATGATATATGATTGATATATACGACAAGGCATTTATAACACGCCGATAGACAAGTGTATAGTGCTGCTTGCCAAGGTGCTGAGCTCTTTGTCGGAGTGTGTGAGCGGCTCTTAAAAGAGCCTTTGTGTTTTTTTTTGTTGGGGAGTGTGTAACTTGGGCTGTTACTTGCTGGCTTTGCCCCCTGCCTTGTGGCCCTCTGTCTTCTTGGGCAGCAGCACGGCCTGGATGTTGGGCAGGACACCGCCCCTGGGCGATGGTGACTTTGCCCAGCAGCTTGTTGAGCTCCTCGTCGTTGCGGATGGCGAGCTGCAGGTGTCTGGGGATGATGCGGGTCTTCTTGTTGTCCCGGGCGGCGTTGCCGGCCAGCTCGAGGATCTCAGCAGTCAGGTACTCGAGCACGGCAGCCAGATAGACGGGGGCTCCGGCACCCACCCGCTCAGCGTAGCTCCCCTTCCGCAGCAGCCGATGCACACGGCCTACTGGGAACTGCAAGCCCGCCCGGGAGGAGCGAGTCTTGGCCTTAGCGCGGGCCTTCCCTCCTTGCTTTCCTCGTCCAGACATGGTTCGCCGTAAAGTGGGAGCTCGCTCGTCCTACGTTCAAAGAGAAAGCAATGACCCGAGCACGAGAGGGCCGGCATATAAAGACACGGGGGAGGCTCTCTCATTGGACGAAACCTAGGCTGGCGTGCACATCCATTGGAGGGGGAACGATGCTGCTGCCAGCCAATCGGAGCCCTGTGCTGGGCACACCCACCACAACAGAGTAGCTACAGAACCGTTACGGGCCAATAGCGGACAGGGACTGGCAGCAGCTGTTTAACACAGACAGCCTATAAAAGAGAGGGGTTCGGGGGCGGTGACTACTCATTTCTCCCACTCCTCGCAGCGTGGACGTCAGCCGCAGACCATGCCTGAGCCAGCCAAGTCCGCTCCAGCGCCCAAGAAGGGCTCCAAGAAAGCGCTCTCCAAGCCGCCCAAGAAGGACGGGAAGAAGCGCAAGAGGAGCAGGAAAGAGAGCTATGCCATTTACATCTACAAGGTGATGAAGCAGGTGCACCCCGACACCGGCATCTCTTCCAAGGCCATGGGCATCATGAACTCGTTTGTCAATGACATCTTCGAGCGCATCGCCGGGGAAGCCTCCCGCCTGGCCCACTACAACAAGCGCAGGACCATCACCTCCAGGGAGATCCAGACCGCAGTGCGACTCCTGCTGCCTGGTGAGCTGGCCAAGCATGCCGTGTCCGAGGGCACCAAGGCCGTCACCAAGTACACCAGCGCCAAGTGAGAGGGCAGCCACAGCCCTCTGCGGCACAGCTCCCCGCACACAGAAAAACCCAAAGGCTCTTTTAAGAGCCGCTCACCACTTCCACTCAAGAGCTCGCATGCTTTGCCTAGCCCTGCTTTATTCCAGCCCCCGAAAACATAAGGGCAGTAATCTCAAATAGGCACGTCGGCGTAGGCACATGTTTTCTATGCGCTGTGGCGGGAGTCATGCACCCACTGGACACATCCGCTGGGTGGGAAAACTCTGGGGCACAGCTTACTGTACAGGACCGGCGATATCGGGCGGCTCTGCCAGGGAAGCCCACGCAGCAGACATCGCTGTTGATCCTGCTAGGGCAGTTCGGAATCACAGCGCCATAGCCGGCTTCTCCCTCCCGAGGTCGACGGGGAGCAAGTACAGCAGCGTTTGTGGCCAGTCTGTCTGCGTGTGCGGCTTGGGGGAGGGCGGAGAACCGACCATTATCACACAGCGCTTAGAAATGGTTCGAGTCCAGCATCAAGGCGCTATCAAAACGTGACGCGAGGGGGAAGCATCGGTCGGGTTAAGAGCTGGCTGTGCTCCGGCTGAAAGGCACGGGCCGTCACATCAACTCCCGACACCAGCACGCGCACCAATTGAAAGCAACCCAAAGGCAGGCGGGGTAAACGGGTCACTGAAAACAGCCCTGGGGCCAAAGGGCACAGGCAGGCACTGGGGGAGGGGATTGACGTGGACGCCAGCCGCAGCAACAGTCTCGCCTTTTCCCGGTGCTATGTGTGGGAAGGCCACCCCGTCCTGTTTTTGCTTGGAATTCTGGGACTTGTAGTGTTTCTGCATTTCACAAACCGGGAAGAAAAATCAACAATCCAAAGGGGGAGAGGGGGGGGGGGGAGACGGGACTGAATATGGCCTTCTCAACCATTGGCCGCTGGAAACTTGAGAGTTCTGCGCATGCCCTGGTAACCTCTCTCTCTCTCTCTCTCTCTCTCTCTCCCTCCCCCCTCCCCCTACATTCTTTGGGCAGTCGGGATACACAACCTCCTTTGCCTCCGGAAACTCCTAAAGACATTCCTCTTCTCCTCTTCCTACTCTCTCCCTCTGCCCTGCTGACCTCTTCTCTGCACTATCCCTCTCTCCCTCCTTCTCCACACAACATGCCGACTGGAGGGCAGGCATACCTCAGAGTCTCACAGGTCCCTGGCACCCTCGCCAGTCCTCCAGCACTTGCCTCAGGGCCTGCACTTGCCTCATTGCTACTGCACTTGGTCAATGACCCATGAGAATGGCATCGCTCAGCACTTACCCAGTTTTCTGACTAACTGGGCGCACTATGTTATGTTATGTTACTTGGCATTTTTATAGCGCCTTATGTGTCATTGGTATGACCTCAAGCGCTGGTAGGTTGAACGCCCTCGGGAACCGCAGTTCAGGTCAGTAGAGAGACAGAGTGTCGTACGGTGCGTGGGCGCACCGGATATGTGTGCAGCTGGTGTGGTTGTTGCATGATAGCTGCTTCTTTAGCGGTAGGTGTGGTGCTGTGGAAATCAGTTGGATGTGTTCAGTCTGGAGGGTGGACACCCAGCCTGAGTTCTGGCTGCGTTGGGCCCGAGGAGACGCTTAAGATAGCCGGTATGTGCTCAGCTGGCTGTGTTGTATTAGGATGATGAGGTGTTCGTGGGGTCATGGTAGTATGAGAACAGCTAGGCCGAATGTGTCATAGTATAGCTGTCTTCTAGTTGAATGATGGTGTATAGGCCAGAGTAAGCGTAGTAGTGTGATATGGTGGTTATGGGGAAAGCGCCTGCGACCAAGCACGAGAGTCGGACAGGGGGCGTACATAGCGGCATACGTACATAAAGCGACAGGATGCATAGGATAAACATGCGATGCAGGTACCATGGGAAAACAGGTACATAGCATAAATAGGATGTACAGAGGTATGGTATATAGAGAGATATGCACTCCATCCACTCTGTCCTTTCCATTCACACTATCCTTCGCTTCCACTCCATCCACTTTTTCCATCTGCTCCATCCGTTCCATCCTATGTGGCCCAGCCTATCCCACCCAATTGGTAGGTGCGCCCCCGCCCCTCCTGTCTGGCACGGATTCAGCACCTTCGTTACATAACCTTGCGCTCGCTCAGGGATGTGTCCTGCTGGATTTATGAGGGCGAAGGCCAGGACTTCAAGCCTCAGAATGCAAAGTTAAAACCAGGACTGCACTTGCATCCCCAGACTGGAATGGATATTGTTGGCATGTATGATGTTGGCCCGACAGACCTGATGGCTGCAAGGAGAGAAAAGGGGGCTGGGCCTGGGCCTGGTCCGCCCGCCCGCCTGTCCCAATGGCCAGCGGAGAGTGGAGCAAATGCCACGCTCCTGCCCATCTCAGGGCCCAGCCGAGAGTGGAGCAAATGCCATGCTCCGGGGCTGGCCCGTGGAGCAAAGGCCACGCTCCTGCCCGCCGAGAGTGGAACAAATGCCACCCCCCTGGCCATCTCCGGGGCCTGCAGAGAGTGGAGCAAATACCACCACGCTCCGGGCTGGCCCCGAGGCCCCGAACGGCCACGAACGGCCAGGTTCTATAGGCAGGAAAACAGGGCGTACCTGCAGGCACTTGTTACTCAGAGTGTGCTTTGACCCCTGGCTTCTCGGCGAACGGTGCACTGTGCCGGGCACCCCGAGAGTTCTCGAAGCCTGCTTAGAGCCTCATTGGGATGGCTAGAGTGGCGTGTCTGTCCCCCGAGTTGTTGTGCCGCCCGCCTGGTCTGCAGCTGGGTTCTTCTGGGAGTTATCAGCATAATCCCGCCTTTCCCAGCCAGCTCCACCTAGGCCGCAGTACCTTCTGTCGTTACAAGAGGGCATCGGGGTGCTCTTAGATTCCACATGAGCGTGGAGTCAGGTTACCAGAAGGGAAGAGGGGGGGGCCGGGGGTGTGTGCCCATTTGTAAATACAAAATGACTAAATACTCTCCCTCTAGACCACTGCGCTCCTCTGGCTCTAACTCTCTGTGTGTAAAGCCTTTTGCTAAACAGAGGTCAGGTGGTGGTTCGCTTTCCTCAGCTGGCTCCCTTCCTCTGCGCCTTGAGCAGGATCTTCTTAAATTCCGGAAGCTCCTTAGGCCACAGGCCCCGGGCCGGCACGATAGAGGGCATGGGGGGGGGGGGGTTAGGCACAGGGTGGGGGCAGAGAAGAGGCTCACGCCGTGGGAGGGCAGCTGCAAGGCGCCTCCACTGTTAATTGTCATGACAACCTGGCCAAAAACACAGGGAGGTGAGAAGGAAATCAGCAGGCGCCGGGAAGGGCCCAGCCCCCAATGGAATGACAAAGGTGAAGGGGGCGGGCGGAATATAAGGAGCCTCTAGGAAGGGAGAGGCACCAACGAAAAGAAAGCACAACTGCCTCGGGTAAAGCTTCCAGAGGAAGGAGAAGGACCGTGTTTTTCATTTTCTCACCCAACCCACCCAGAAAAAGGAGGTACAAAAAGGGCATGGAACGCTGGCTGGCAGGTTCGGTACCCGGCAAAGTCGTAGGCGGCGGCACGTGTCTAAGGAGAGGATGCCAATTGGACTGAAAGAAAGGAACCAGCAAAATAGAGGCGGAAGGTCCGGCTTGCAGGCACGCAAAGGAACAGACTTGCCATGGAAACGAGGCATCACTCACCTTGGACACGGTGTGCCCAAAAGCACACCTTTTGTTATCGTTATGTTTATTATGATTGTCAATAAGAAGTAAATGCCTAAGGCCAAAAATTGTTTTCCACAAAGAATGGTATGTGGAGTTTGTTACTAAATAGGGGCATGAGGGAGAGCTCGGGTGCCCACACTACTTAGCCTAAGACTCTCCTCTTTACCTCCGCCTTCGCTTCTTCTCTCCCTTGCTAATCCCACAGTTGCTGCGATGGGTGTCCTGGGCCCTTATGCATCCTCGGGGCCCTGACCTCCCGCACCCAATCGGCCCAGCTCCTGTCTATCTATCTATCTGCAATTGCACGCACACCCAAACGCCCCGGTCGCTCGCACTCGCACCCCTCACGGCTCCAGGCCGTGTAGCATTCAACATTCCTAGCACTTCATCTCTGGCCCGCCCATGAGCTCAGACTCCACAGCACAGCACGTACCCGCTGCTTCCTTCTTCCCTGCTGCACTTGCACGTTCGGAAGACTCACAAGGCATAGTAGGCCCGTCCTGCTTTACTCTCCCCATCCCCCCAGCCCACTGCTCTTATGTATTGTGTTTTTAATGTATTTCCCACTCCTCCTCCCTCCCTTGCCCTGTGGGCGCTTTGAAACAGTATGTTCTTATTTTACAAGCGCCTAACAAGCAAACAATAAAATAAACGGGCATGTGTTCTCTTGTCGGCACGGTCTGAGCCGAAACAAAGGGCCATCAAGTGGAATGCTAAAGGGGACCCAATTTCTTTTGACGCATTTCCCCATTCTCACAGAAGGCGCCGTTCATGTAAATGTGTGCTAAGAAAGGATTCTGGAATGGCACTGCCGCACAGGGACTGCACGGGGCAGGGTGGGGGTTGTTGTTGTCAGCCTTCCAAGAAAGCGGAGTACAATCGAGCAGCTCTGTTATTGATGGTGTGGGCGGCTCTTAAAAGAGCCTTTGGGTTTGCGCGCTGATGCTGCGGTAGGTAGGTGGGCAGGCAGGCAGGTGATCCTCAACCCCCGAATCCATAAAGAGTGCGTCCCTGGCGCTTCAGGGCATACACCACATCCATGGCGGTGACGGTCTTCCTCTTGGCGTGCTCAGTGTAGGTGACGGCGTCCCGGATCACGTTTTCCAGGAAGACCTTGAGCACACCGCGGGTCTCCTCGTAGATGAGGCCGGAGATGCGCTTGACTCCACCACGGCGGGCCAGGCGGCGGATGGCAGGCTTGGTAATGCCCTGGATGTTGTCCCTGAGCACTTTCCTGTGCCTCTTGGCACCTCCCTTGCCGAGACCTTTCCCTCCTTTGCCTCGTCCAGACATGGCGGCTGCACTTCTACTTCTCCTCGTCGTCGTCACGGGGGGAGCTGACTGAGACTGTGTGTGCCGGCAGACAGGGACCGGCTGCTTATATGGACAGAGGGCGGACCATGGGGAGCGCGGCGGGTGTCCGCTCCAGTGCGCAGGGCAGCGTGGGCGGGAGCGCAGCATTTCAAAATGCCCGCGCTTTCCAGCCGTTGCCCCGGAGGGCCTTTGTTCTCTCAGGACTTGCTAAAGGAAAGAGCTTGCTCTTGTGTACAAAGGCCGCTGCCTTTCTGAGAGAGGGCGCGTGCGCGCACACGCACCCCTCCCCCTGCCCTCCCCTCCTCCAATGGACTCCTTTGTGCGCCTCGCATTCGCGCCCTACTTTGCCCCTGCACCCAGAACTTTGCATCGGGGTCGGGAGTATGGCCTTCATTCTACATGGGTTACGAGCAATTTGCGCTGCAGCCTCTCTTTTCTCCGACGCAAGCACATACTCTGTTGGAGCCTACCCTTTGCCAAAACCCCCCCCCCCCCCCCCCCCCTCTGTCCCCTTGCCACGTGGGATTATCTGCAAAGACAAAATGGCGGGGGTGGGGGCGTTGTGTGGGGTCGGTCGGTGGGGGGGGGGGGGGGGGATACCTGGGGGTCTGTGGCAGGAATTACCCAACGGCCGAAGTCCAGACATGAACTCCTTACAGCATGCTTGTGGGGGCGACCTAGCCTGCTCACCCAAGCGTTACTGCATCGGGGTTGCAGGGCATCGGTCTTTTCGCAAACGCCACGTACGGCTGTTGGGGAGGGGAGGCGAGCCGAATAGGCTTTGCGAGAGGCGAAGGAGAGCGCCCTGCATTTGCCAAGCTTTAGCATGGCTTGGTTTTGTCGGGCAAAGACTAAAGGTGCTCGCTCAGAATTAAAAGGGGGCCGCTGTGCCAGCTCCAAGTGCTGCTGCTACGATATGATATGATATGATATATGATTGATATATACGACAAGGCATTTATAACACGCCGATAGACAAGTGTATAGTGCTGCTTGCCAAGGTGCTGAGCTCTTTGTCGGAGTGTGTGAGCGGCTCTTAAAAGAGCCTTTGTGTTTTTTTTTGTTGGGGAGTGTGTAACTTGGGCTGTTACTTGCTGGCTTTGCCCCCTGCCTTGTGGCCCTCTGTCTTCTTGGGCAGCAGCACGGCCTGGATGTTGGGCAGGACACCGCCCTGGGCGATGGTGACTTTGCCCAGCAGCTTGTTGAGCTCCTCGTCGTTGCGGATGGCGAGCTGCAGGTGTCTGGGGATGATGCGGGTCTTCTTGTTGTCCCGGGCGGCGTTGCCGGCCAGCTCGAGGATCTCAGCAGTCAGGTACTCGAGCACGGCAGCCAGATAGACGGGGGCTCCGGCACCCACCCGCTCAGCGTAGCTCCCCTTCCGCAGCAGCCGATGCACACGGCCTACTGGGAACTGCAAGCCCGCCCGGGAGGAGCGAGTCTTGGCCTTAGCGCGGGCCTTCCCTCCTTGCTTTCCTCGTCCAGACATGGTTCGCCGTAAAGTGGGAGCTCGCTCGTCCTACGTTCAAAGAGAAAGCAATGACCCGAGCACGAGAGGGCCGGCATATAAAGACACGGGGGAGGCTCTCTCATTGGACGAAACCTAGGCTGGCGTGCACATCCATTGGAGGGGGAACGATGCTGCTGCCAGCCAATCGGAGCCCTGTGCTGGGCACACCCACCACAACAGAGTAGCTACAGAACCGTTACGGGCCAATAGCGGACAGGGACTGGCAGCAGCTGTTTAACACAGACAGCCTATAAAAGAGAGGGGGTCGGGGGCGGTGACTACTCATTTCTCCCACTCCTCGCAGCGTGGACGTCAGCCGCAGACCATGCCTGAGCCAGCCAAGTCCGCTCCAGCGCCCAAGAAGGGCTCCAAGAAAGCGCTCTCCAAGCCGCCCAAGAAGGACGGGAAGAAGCGCAAGAGGAGCAGGAAAGAGAGCTATGCCATTTACATCTACAAGGTGATGAAGCAGGTGCACCCCGACACCGGCATCTCTTCCAAGGCCATGGGCATCATGAACTCGTTTGTCAATGACATCTTCGAGCGCATCGCCGGGGAAGCCTCCCGCCTGGCCCACTACAACAAGCGCAGGACCATCACCTCCAGGGAGATCCAGACCGCAGTGCGACTCCTGCTGCCTGGTGAGCTGGCCAAGCATGCCGTGTCCGAGGGCACCAAGGCCGTCACCAAGTACACCAGCGCCAAGTGAGAGGGCAGCCACAGCCCTCTGCGGCACAGCTCCCCGCACACAGAAAAACCCAAAGGCTCTTTTAAGAGCCGCTCACCACTTCCACTCAAGAGCTCGCATGCTTTGCCTAGCCCTGCTTTATTCCAGCCCCCGAAAACATAAGGGCAGTAATCTCAAATAGGCACGTCGGCGTAGGCACATGTTTTCTATGCGCTGTGGCGGGAGTCATGCACCCACTGGACACATCCGCTGGGTGGGAAAACTCTGGGGCACAGCTTACTGTACAGGACCGGCGATATCGGGCGGCTCTGCCAGGGAAGCCCACGCAGCAGACATCGCTGTTGATCCTGCTAGGGCAGTTCGGAATCACAGCGCCATAGCCGGCTTCTCCCTCCCGAGGTCGACGGGGAGCAAGTACAGCAGCGTTTGTGGCCAGTCTGTCTGCGTGTGCGGCTTGGGGGAGGGCGGAGAACCGACCATTATCACACAGCGCTTAGAAATGGTTCGAGTCCAGCATCAAGGCGCTATCAAAACGTGACGCGAGGGGGAAGCATCGGTCGGGTTAAGAGCTGGCTGTGCTCCGGCTGAAAGGCACGGGCCGTCACATCAACTCCCGACACCAGCACGCGCACCAATTGAAAGCAACCCAAAGGCAGGCGGGGTAAACGGGTCACTGAAAACAGCCCTGGGGCCAAAGGGCACAGGCAGGCACTGGGGGAGGGGATTGACGTGGACGCCAGCCGCAGCAACAGTCTCGCCTTTTCCCGGTGCTATGTGTGGGAAGGCCACCCCGTCCTGTTTTTGCTTGGAATTCTGGGACTTGTAGTGTTTCTGCATTTCACAAACCGGGAAGAAAAATCAACAATCCAAAGGGGGAGAGGGGGGGGGGGGAGACGGGACTGAATATGGCCTTCTCAACCATTGGCCGCTGGAAACTTGAGAGTTCTGCGCATGCCCTGGTAACCTCTCTCTCTCTCTCTCTCTCTCTCTCTCCCTCCCCCCTCCCCCTACATTCTTTGGGCAGTCGGGATACACAACCTCCTTTGCCTCCGGAAACTCCTAAAGACATTCCTCTTCTCCTCTTCCTACTCTCTCCCTCTGCCCTGCTGACCTCTTCTCTGCTCTATCCCTCTCTCCCTCCTTCTCCACACAACATGCCGACTGGAGGGCAGGCATACCTCAGAGTCTCACAGGTCCCTGGCACCCTCGCCAGTCCTCCAGCACTTGCCTCAGGGCCTGCACTTGCCTCATTGCTACTGCACTTGGTCAATGACCCATGAGAATGGCATCGCTCAGCACTTACCCAGTTTTCTGACTAACTGGGCGCACTATGTTATGTTATGTTACTTGGCATTTTTATAGCGCCTTATGTGTCATTGGTATGACCTCAAGCGCTGGTAGGTTGAACGCCCTCGGGAACCGCAGTTCAGGTCAGTAGAGAGACAGAGTGTCGTACGGTGCGTGGGCGCACCGGATATGTGTGCAGCTGGTGTGGTTGTTGCATGATAGCTGCTTCTTTAGCGGTAGGTGTGGTGCTGTGGAAATCAGTTGGATGTGTTCAGTCTGGAGGGTGGACACCCAGCCTGAGTTCTGGCTGCGTTGGGCCCGAGGAGACGCTTAAGATAGCCGGTATGTGCTCAGCTGGCTGTGTTGTATTAGGATGATGAGGTGTTCGTGGGGTCATGGTAGTATGAGAACAGCTAGGCCGAATGTGTCATAGTATAGCTGTCTTCTAGTTGAATGATGGTGTATAGGCCAGAGTAAGCGTAGTAGTGTGATATGGTGGTTATGGGGAAAGCGCCTGCGACCAAGCACGAGAGTCGGACAGGGGGCGTACATAGCGGCATACGTACATAAAGCGACAGGATGCATAGGATAAACATGCGATGCAGGTACCATGGGAAAACAGGTACATAGCATAAATAGGATGTACAGAGGTATGGTATATAGAGAGATATGCACTCCATCCACTCTGTCCTTTCCATTCACACTATCCTTCGCTTCCACTCCATCCACTTTTTCCATCTGCTCCATCCGTTCCATCCTATGTGGCCCAGCCTATCCCACCCAATTGGTAGGTGCGCCCCCGCCCCTCCTGTCTGGCACGGATTCAGCACCTTCGTTACATAACCTTGCGCTCGCTCAGGGATGTGTCCTGCTGGATTTATGAGGGCGAAGGCCAGGACTTCAAGCCTCAGAATGCAAAGTTAAAACCAGGACTGCACTTGCATCCCCAGACTGGAATGGATATTGTTGGCATGTATGATGTTGGCCCGACAGACCTGATGGCTGCAAGGAGAGAAAAGGGGGCTGGGCCTGGGCCTGGTCCGCCCGCCCGCCTGTCCCAATGGCCAGCGGAGAGTGGAGCAAATGCCACGCTCCTGCCCATCTCAGGGCCCAGCCGAGAGTGGAGCAAATGCCATGCTCCGGGGCTGGCCCGTGGAGCAAAGGCCACGCTCCTGCCCGCCGAGAGTGGAACAAATGCCACCCCCCTGGCCATCTCCGGGGCCTGCAGAGAGTGGAGCAAATACCACCACGCTCCGGGCTGGCCCCGAGGCCCCGAACGGCCACGAACGGCCAGGTTCTATAGGCAGGAAAACAGGGCGTACCTGCAGGCACTTGTTACTCAGAGTGTGCTTTGACCCCTGGCTTCTCGGCGAACGGTGCACTGTGCCGGGCACCCCGAGAGTTCTCGAAGCCTGCTTAGAGCCTCATTGGGATGGCTAGAGTGGCGTGTCTGTCCCCCGAGTTGTTGTGCCGCCCGCCTGGTCTGCAGCTGGGTTCTTCTGGGAGTTATCAGCATAATCCCGCCTTTCCCAGCCAGCTCCACCTAGGCCGCAGTACCTTCTGTCGTTACAAGAGGGCATCGGGGTGCTCTTAGATTCCACATGAGCGTGGAGTCAGGTTACCAGAAGGGAAGAGGGGGGGGCCGGGGGTGTGTGCCCATTTGTAAATACAAAATGACTAAATACTCTCCCTCTAGACCACTGCGCTCCTCTGGCTCTAACTCTCTGTGTGTAAAGCCTTTTGCTAAACAGAGGTCAGGTGGTGGTTCGCTTTCCTCAGCTGGCTCCCTTCCTCTGCGCCTTGAGCAGGATCTTCTTAAATTCCGGAAGCTCCTTAGGCCACAGGCCCCGGGCCGGCACGATAGAGGGCATGGGGGGGGGGGGGTTAGGCACAGGGTGGGGGCAGAGAAGAGGCTCACGCCGTGGGAGGGCAGCTGCAAGGCGCCTCCACTGTTAATTGTCATGACAACCTGGCCAAAAACACAGGGAGGTGAGAAGGAAATCAGCAGGCGCCGGGAAGGGCCCAGCCCCCAATGGAATGACAAAGGTGAAGGGGGCGGGCGGAATATAAGGAGCCTCTAGGAAGGGAGAGGCACCAACGAAAAGAAAGCACAACTGCCTCGGGTAAAGCTTCCAGAGGAAGGAGAAGGACCGTGTTTTTCATTTTCTCACCCAACCCACCCAGAAAAAGGAGGTACAAAAAGGGCATGGAACGCTGGCTGGCAGGTTCGGTACCCGGCAAAGTCGTAGGCGGCGGCACGTGTCTAAGGAGAGGATGCCAATTGGACTGAAAGAAAGGAACCAGCAAAATAGAGGCGGAAGGTCCGGCTTGCAGGCACGCAAAGGAACAGACTTGCCATGGAAACGAGGCATCACTCACCTTGGACACGGTGTGCCCAAAAGCACACCTTTTGTTATCGTTATGTTTATTATGATTGTCAATAAGAAGTAAATGCCTAAGGCCAAAAATTGTTTTCCACAAAGAATGGTATGTGGAGTTTGTTACTAAATAGGGGCATGAGGGAGAGCTCGGGTGCCCACACTACTTA
Organism: Ambystoma mexicanum; assembly: GCF_040938575.1. Taxonomy (NCBI): domain Eukaryota; kingdom Metazoa; phylum Chordata; class Amphibia; order Caudata; family Ambystomatidae; genus Ambystoma; species Ambystoma mexicanum. The sequence continues at coordinate 158,391 of NW_027182518.1, read as the reverse complement.
GCCTAAGACTCTCCTCTTTACCTCCGCCTTCGCTTCTTCTCTCCCTTGCTAATCCCACAGTTGCTGCGATGGGTGTCCTGGGCCCTTATGCATCCTCGGGGCCCTGACCTCCCGCACCCAATCGGCCCAGCTCCTGTCTATCTATCTATCTGCAATTGCACGCACACCCAAACGCCCCGGTCGCTCGCACTCGCACCCCTCACGGCTCCAGGCCGTGTAGCATTCAACATTCCTAGCACTTCATCTCTGGCCCGCCCATGAGCTCAGACTCCACAGCACAGCACGTACCCGCTGCTTCCTTCTTCCCTGCTGCACTTGCACGTTCGGAAGACTCACAAGGCATAGTAGGCCCGTCCTGCTTTACTCTCCCCATCCCCCCAGCCCACTGCTCTTATGTATTGTGTTTTTAATGTATTTCCCACTCCTCCTCCCTCCCTTGCCCTGTGGGCGCTTTGAAACAGTATGTTCTTATTTTACAAGCGCCTAACAAGCAAACAATAAAATAAACGGGCATGTGTTCTCTTGTCGGCACGGTCTGAGCCGAAACAAAGGGCCATCAAGTGGAATGCTAAAGGGGACCCAATTTCTTTTGACGCATTTCCCCATTCTCACAGAAGGCGCCGTTCATGTAAATGTGTGCTAAGAAAGGATTCTGGAATGGCACTGCCGCACAGGGACTGCACGGGGCAGGGTGGGGGTTGTTGTTGTCAGCCTTCCAAGAAAGCGGAGTACAATCGAGCAGCTCTGTTATTGATGGTGTGGGCGGCTCTTAAAAGAGCCTTTGGGTTTGCGCGCTGATGCTGCGGTAGGTAGGTGGGCAGGCAGGCAGGTGATCCTCAACCCCCGAATCCATAAAGAGTGCGTCCCTGGCGCTTCAGGGCATACACCACATCCATGGCGGTGACGGTCTTCCTCTTGGCGTGCTCAGTGTAGGTGACGGCGTCCCGGATCACGTTTTCCAGGAAGACCTTGAGCACACCGCGGGTCTCCTCGTAGATGAGGCCGGAGATGCGCTTGACTCCACCACGGCGGGCCAGGCGGCGGATGGCAGGCTTGGTAATGCCCTGGATGTTGTCCCTGAGCACTTTCCTGTGCCTCTTGGCACCTCCCTTGCCGAGACCTTTCCCTCCTTTGCCTCGTCCAGACATGGCGGCTGCACTTCTACTTCTCCTCGTCGTCGTCACGGGGGGAGCTGACTGAGACTGTGTGTGCCGGCAGACAGGGACCGGCTGCTTATATGGACAGAGGGCGGACCATGGGGAGCGCGGCGGGTGTCCGCTCCAGTGCGCAGGGCAGCGTGGGCGGGAGCGCAGCATTTCAAAATGCCCGCGCTTTCCAGCCGTTGCCCCGGAGGGCCTTTGTTCTCTCAGGACTTGCTAAAGGAAAGAGCTTGCTCTTGTGTACAAAGGCCGCTGCCTTTCTGAGAGAGGGCGCGTGCGCGCACACGCACCCCTCCCCCTGCCCTCCCCTCCTCCAATGGACTCCTTTGTGCGCCTCGCATTCGCGCCCTACTTTGCCCCTGCACCCAGAACTTTGCATCGGGGTCGGGAGTATGGCCTTCATTCTACATGGGTTACGAGCAATTTGCGCTGCAGCCTCTCTTTTCTCCGACGCAAGCACATACTCTGTTGGAGCCTACCCTTTGCCAAAACCCCCCCCCCCCCCCCCCCCCTCTGTCCCCTTGCCACGTGGGATTATCTGCAAAGACAAAATGGCGGGGGTGGGGGCGTTGTGTGGGGTCGGTCGGTGGGGGGGGGGGGGGGGGATACCTGGGGGTCTGTGGCAGGAATTACCCAACGGCCGAAGTCCAGACATGAACTCCTTACAGCATGCTTGTGGGGGCGACCTAGCCTGCTCACCCAAGCGTTACTGCATCGGGGTTGCAGGGCATCGGTCTTTTCGCAAACGCCACGTACGGCTGTTGGGGAGGGGAGGCGAGCCGAATAGGCTTTGCGAGAGGCGAAGGAGAGCGCCCTGCATTTGCCAAGCTTTAGCATGGCTTGGTTTTGTCGGGCAAAGACTAAAGGTGCTCGCTCAGAATTAAAAGGGGGCCGCTGTGCCAGCTCCAAGTGCTGCTGCTACGATATGATATGATATGATATATGATTGATATATACGACAAGGCATTTATAACACGCCGATAGACAAGTGTATAGTGCTGCTTGCCAAGGTGCTGAGCTCTTTGTCGGAGTGTGTGAGCGGCTCTTAAAAGAGCCTTTGTGTTTTTTTTTGTTGGGGAGTGTGTAACTTGGGCTGTTACTTGCTGGCTTTGCCCCCTGCCTTGTGGCCCTCTGTCTTCTTGGGCAGCAGCACGGCCTGGATGTTGGGCAGGACACCGCCCTGGGCGATGGTGACTTTGCCCAGCAGCTTGTTGAGCTCCTCGTCGTTGCGGATGGCGAGCTGCAGGTGTCTGGGGATGATGCGGGTCTTCTTGTTGTCCCGGGCGGCGTTGCCGGCCAGCTCGAGGATCTCAGCAGTCAGGTACTCGAGCACGGCAGCCAGATAGACGGGGGCTCCGGCACCCACCCGCTCAGCGTAGCTCCCCTTCCGCAGCAGCCGATGCACACGGCCTACTGGGAACTGCAAGCCCGCCCGGGAGGAGCGAGTCTTGGCCTTAGCGCGGGCCTTCCCTCCTTGCTTTCCTCGTCCAGACATGGTTCGCCGTAAAGTGGGAGCTCGCTCGTCCTACGTTCAAAGAGAAAGCAATGACCCGAGCACGAGAGGGCCGGCATATAAAGACACGGGGGAGGCTCTCTCATTGGACGAAACCTAGGCTGGCGTGCACATCCATTGGAGGGGGAACGATGCTGCTGCCAGCCAATCGGAGCCCTGTGCTGGGCACACCCACCACAACAGAGTAGCTACAGAACCGTTACGGGCCAATAGCGGACAGGGACTGGCAGCAGCTGTTTAACACAGACAGCCTATAAAAGAGAGGGGGTCGGGGGCGGTGACTACTCATTTCTCCCACTCCTCGCAGCGTGGACGTCAGCCGCAGACCATGCCTGAGCCAGCCAAGTCCGCTCCAGCGCCCAAGAAGGGCTCCAAGAAAGCGCTCTCCAAGCCGCCCAAGAAGGACGGGAAGAAGCGCAAGAGGAGCAGGAAAGAGAGCTATGCCATTTACATCTACAAGGTGATGAAGCAGGTGCACCCCGACACCGGCATCTCTTCCAAGGCCATGGGCATCATGAACTCGTTTGTCAATGACATCTTCGAGCGCATCGCCGGGGAAGCCTCCCGCCTGGCCCACTACAACAAGCGCAGGACCATCACCTCCAGGGAGATCCAGACCGCAGTGCGACTCCTGCTGCCTGGTGAGCTGGCCAAGCATGCCGTGTCCGAGGGCACCAAGGCCGTCACCAAGTACACCAGCGCCAAGTGAGAGGGCAGCCACAGCCCTCTGCGGCACAGCTCCCCGCACACAGAAAAACCCAAAGGCTCTTTTAAGAGCCGCTCACCACTTCCACTCAAGAGCTCGCATGCTTTGCCTAGCCCTGCTTTATTCCAGCCCCCGAAAACATAAGGGCAGTAATCTCAAATAGGCACGTCGGCGTAGGCACATGTTTTCTATGCGCTGTGGCGGGAGTCATGCACCCACTGGACACATCCGCTGGGTGGGAAAACTCTGGGGCACAGCTTACTGTACAGGACCGGCGATATCGGGCGGCTCTGCCAGGGAAGCCCACGCAGCAGACATCGCTGTTGATCCTGCTAGGGCAGTTCGGAATCACAGCGCCATAGCCGGCTTCTCCCTCCCGAGGTCGACGGGGAGCAAGTACAGCAGCGTTTGTGGCCAGTCTGTCTGCGTGTGCGGCTTGGGGGAGGGCGGAGAACCGACCATTATCACACAGCGCTTAGAAATGGTTCGAGTCCAGCATCAAGGCGCTATCAAAACGTGACGCGAGGGGGAAGCATCGGTCGGGTTAAGAGCTGGCTGTGCTCCGGCTGAAAGGCACGGGCCGTCACATCAACTCCCGACACCAGCACGCGCACCAATTGAAAGCAACCCAAAGGCAGGCGGGGTAAACGGGTCACTGAAAACAGCCCTGGGGCCAAAGGGCACAGGCAGGCACTGGGGGAGGGGATTGACGTGGACGCCAGCCGCAGCAACAGTCTCGCCTTTTCCCGGTGCTATGTGTGGGAAGGCCACCCCGTCCTGTTTTTGCTTGGAATTCTGGGACTTGTAGTGTTTCTGCATTTCACAAACCGGGAAGAAAAATCAACAATCCAAAGGGGGAGAGGGGGGGGGGGGAGACGGGACTGAATATGGCCTTCTCAACCATTGGCCGCTGGAAACTTGAGAGTTCTGCGCATGCCCTGGTAACCTCTCTCTCTCTCTCTCTCTCTCTCTCTCCCTCCCCCCTCCCCCTACATTCTTTGGGCAGTCGGGATACACAACCTCCTTTGCCTCCGGAAACTCCTAAAGACATTCCTCTTCTCCTCTTCCTACTCTCTCCCTCTGCCCTGCTGACCTCTTCTCTGCTCTATCCCTCTCTCCCTCCTTCTCCACACAACATGCCGACTGGAGGGCAGGCATACCTCAGAGTCTCACAGGTCCCTGGCACCCTCGCCAGTCCTCCAGCACTTGCCTCAGGGCCTGCACTTGCCTCATTGCTACTGCACTTGGTCAATGACCCATGAGAATGGCATCGCTCAGCACTTACCCAGTTTTCTGACTAACTGGGCGCACTATGTTATGTTATGTTACTTGGCATTTTTATAGCGCCTTATGTGTCATTGGTATGACCTCAAGCGCTGGTAGGTTGAACGCCCTCGGGAACCGCAGTTCAGGTCAGTAGAGAGACAGAGTGTCGTACGGTGCGTGGGCGCACCGGATATGTGTGCAGCTGGTGTGGTTGTTGCATGATAGCTGCTTCTTTAGCGGTAGGTGTGGTGCTGTGGAAATCAGTTGGATGTGTTCAGTCTGGAGGGTGGACACCCAGCCTGAGTTCTGGCTGCGTTGGGCCCGAGGAGACGCTTAAGATAGCCGGTATGTGCTCAGCTGGCTGTGTTGTATTAGGATGATGAGGTGTTCGTGGGGTCATGGTAGTATGAGAACAGCTAGGCCGAATGTGTCATAGTATAGCTGTCTTCTAGTTGAATGATGGTGTATAGGCCAGAGTAAGCGTAGTAGTGTGATATGGTGGTTATGGGGAAAGCGCCTGCGACCAAGCACGAGAGTCGGACAGGGGGCGTACATAGCGGCATACGTACATAAAGCGACAGGATGCATAGGATAAACATGCGATGCAGGTACCATGGGAAAACAGGTACATAGCATAAATAGGATGTACAGAGGTATGGTATATAGAGAGATATGCACTCCATCCACTCTGTCCTTTCCATTCACACTATCCTTCGCTTCCACTCCATCCACTTTTTCCATCTGCTCCATCCGTTCCATCCTATGTGGCCCAGCCTATCCCACCCAATTGGTAGGTGCGCCCCCGCCCCTCCTGTCTGGCACGGATTCAGCACCTTCGTTACATAACCTTGCGCTCGCTCAGGGATGTGTCCTGCTGGATTTATGAGGGCGAAGGCCAGGACTTCAAGCCTCAGAATGCAAAGTTAAAACCAGGACTGCACTTGCATCCCCAGACTGGAATGGATATTGTTGGCATGTATGATGTTGGCCCGACAGACCTGATGGCTGCAAGGAGAGAAAAGGGGGCTGGGCCTGGGCCTGGTCCGCCCGCCCGCCTGTCCCAATGGCCAGCGGAGAGTGGAGCAAATGCCACGCTCCTGCCCATCTCAGGGCCCAGCCGAGAGTGGAGCAAATGCCATGCTCCGGGGCTGGCCCGTGGAGCAAAGGCCACGCTCCTGCCCGCCGAGAGTGGAACAAATGCCACCCCCCTGGCCATCTCCGGGGCCTGCAGAGAGTGGAGCAAATACCACCACGCTGCGGGCTGGCCCCGAGGCCCCGAACGGCCACGAACGGCCAGGTTCTATAGGCAGGAAAACAGGGCGTACCTGCAGGCACTTGTTACTCAGAGTGTGCTTTGACCCCTGGCTTCTCGGCGAACGGTGCACTGTGCCGGGCACCCCGAGAGTTCTCGAAGCCTGCTTAGAGCCTCATTGGGATGGCTAGAGTGGCGTGTCTGTCCCCCGAGTTGTTGTGCCGCCCGCCTGGTCTGCAGCTGGGTTCTTCTGGGAGTTATCAGCATAATCCCGCCTTTCCCAGCCAGCTCCACCTAGGCCGCAGTACCTTCTGTCGTTACAAGAGGGCATCGGGGTGCTCTTAGATTCCACATGAGCGTGGAGTCAGGTTACCAGAAGGGAAGAGGGGGGGGCCGGGGGTGTGTGCCCATTTGTAAATACAAAATGACTAAATACTCTCCCTCTAGACCACTGCGCTCCTCTGGCTCTAACTCTCTGTGTGTAAAGCCTTTTGCTAAACAGAGGTCAGGTGGTGGTTCGCTTTCCTCAGCTGGCTCCCTTCCTCTGCGCCTTGAGCAGGATCTTCTTAAATTCCGGAAGCTCCTTAGGCCACAGGCCCCGGGCCGGCACGATAGAGGGCATGGGGGGGGGGGGTTAGGCACAGGGTGGGGGCAGAGAAGAGGCTCACGCCGTGGGAGGGCAGCTGCAAGGCGCCTCCACTGTTAATTGTCATGACAACCTGGCCAAAAACACAGGGAGGTGAGAAGGAAATCAGCAGGCGCCGGGAAGGGCCCAGCCCCCAATGGAATGACAAAGGTGAAGGGGGCGGGCGGAATATAAGGAGCCTCTAGGAAGGGAGAGGCACCAACGAAAAGAAAGCACAACTGCCTCGGGTAAAGCTTCCAGAGGAAGGAGAAGGACCGTGTTTTTCATTTTCTCACCCAACCCACCCAGAAAAAGGAGGTACAAAAAGGGCATGGAACGCTGGCTGGCAGGTTCGGTACCCGGCAAAGTCGTAGGCGGCGGCACGTGTCTAAGGAGAGGATGCCAATTGGACTGAAAGAAAGGAACCAGCAAAATAGAGGCGGAAGGTCCGGCTTGCAGGCACGCAAAGGAACAGACTTGCCATGGAAACGAGGCATCACTCACCTTGGACACGGTGTGCCCAAAAGCACACCTTTTGTTATCGTTATGTTTATTATGATTGTCAATAAGAAGTAAATGCCTAAGGCCAAAAATTGTTTTCCACAAAGAATGGTATGTGGAGTTTGTTACTAAATAGGGGCATGAGGGAGAGCTCGGGTGCCCACACTACTTAGCCTAAGACTCTCCTCTTTACCTCCGCCTTCGCTTCTTCTCTCCCTTGCTAATCCCACAGTTGCTGCGATGGGTGTCCTGGGCCCTTATGCATCCTCGGGGCCCTGACCTCCCGCACCCAATCGGCCCAGCTCCTGTCTATCTATCTATCTGCAATTGCACGCACACCCAAACGCCCCGGTCGCTCGCACTCGCACCCCTCACGGCTCCAGGCCGTGTAGCATTCAACATTCCTAGCACTTCATCTCTGGCCCGCCCATGAGCTCAGACTCCACAGCACAGCACGTACCCGCTGCTTCCTTCTTCCCTGCTGCACTTGCACGTTCGGAAGACTCACAAGGCATAGTAGGCCCGTCCTGCTTTACTCTCCCCATCCCCCCAGCCCACTGCTCTTATGTATTGTGTTTTTAATGTATTTCCCACTCCTCCTCCCTCCCTTGCCCTGTGGGCGCTTTGAAACAGTATGTTCTTATTTTACAAGCGCCTAACAAGCAAACAATAAAATAAACGGGCATGTGTTCTCTTGTCGGCACGGTCTGAGCCGAAACAAAGGGCCATCAAGTGGAATGCTAAAGGGGACCCAATTTCTTTTGACGCATTTCCCCATTCTCACAGAAGGCGCCGTTCATGTAAATGTGTGCTAAGAAAGGATTCTGGAATGGCACTGCCGCACAGGGACTGCACGGGGCAGGGTGGGGGTTGTTGTTGTCAGCCTTCCAAGAAAGCGGAGTACAATCGAGCAGCTCTGTTATTGATGGTGTGGGCGGCTCTTAAAAGAGCCTTTGGGTTTGCGCGCTGATGCTGCGGTAGGTAGGTGGGCAGGCAGGCAGGTGATCCTCAACCCCCGAATCCATAAAGAGTGCGTCCCTGGCGCTTCAGGGCATACACCACATCCATGGCGGTGACGGTCTTCCTCTTGGCGTGCTCAGTGTAGGTGACGGCGTCCCGGATCACGTTTTCCAGGAAGACCTTGAGCACACCGCGGGTCTCCTCGTAGATGAGGCCGGAGATGCGCTTGACTCCACCACGGCGGGCCAGGCGGCGGATGGCAGGCTTGGTAATGCCCTGGATGTTGTCCCTGAGCACTTTCCTGTGCCTCTTGGCACCTCCCTTGCCGAGACCTTTCCCTCCTTTGCCTCGTCCAGACATGGCGGCTGCACTTCTACTTCTCCTCGTCGTCGTCACGGGGGGAGCTGACTGAGACTGTGTGTGCCGGCAGACAGGGACCGGCTGCTTATATGGACAGAGGGCGGACCATGGGGAGCGCGGCGGGTGTCCGCTCCAGTGCGCAGGGCAGCGTGGGCGGGAGCGCAGCATTTCAAAATGCCCGCGCTTTCCAGCCGTTGCCCCGGAGGGCCTTTGTTCTCTCAGGACTTGCTAAAGGAAAGAGCTTGCTCTTGTGTACAAAGGCCGCTGCCTTTCTGAGAGAGGGCGCGTGCGCGCACACGCACCCCTCCCCCTGCCCTCCCCTCCTCCAATGGACTCCTTTGTGCGCCTCGCATTCGCGCCCTACTTTGCCCCTGCACCCAGAACTTTGCATCGGGGTCGGGAGTATGGCCTTCATTCTACATGGGTTACGAGCAATTTGCGCTGCAGCCTCTCTTTTCTCCGACGCAAGCACATACTCTGTTGGAGCCTACCCTTTGCCAAAACCCCCCCCCCCCCCCCCCCTCTGTCCCCTTGCCACGTGGGATTATCTGCAAAGACAAAATGGCGGGGGTGGGGGCGTTGTGTGGGGTCGGTCGGTGGGGGGGGGGGGGGGGATACCTGGGGGTCTGTGGCAGGAATTACCCAACGGCCGAAGTCCAGACATGAACTCCTTACAGCATGCTTGTGGGGGCGACCTAGCCTGCTCACCCAAGCGTTACTGCATCGGGGTTGCAGGGCATCGGTCTTTTCGCAAACGCCACGTACGGCTGTTGGGGAGGGGAGGCGAGCCGAATAGGCTTTGCGAGAGGCGAAGGAGAGCGCCCTGCATTTGCCAAGCTTTAGCATGGCTTGGTTTTGTCGGGCAAAGACTAAAGGTGCTCGCTCAGAATTAAAAGGGGGCCGCTGTGCCAGCTCCAAGTGCTGCTGCTACGATATGATATGATATGATATATGATTGATATATACGACAAGGCATTTATAACACGCCGATAGACAAGTGTATAGTGCTGCTTGCCAAGGTGCTGAGCTCTTTGTCGGAGTGTGTGAGCGGCTCTTAAAAGAGCCTTTGTGTTTTTTTTTGTTGGGGAGTGTGTAACTTGGGCTGTTACTTGCTGGCTTTGCCCCCTGCCTTGTGGCCCTCTGTCTTCTTGGGCAGCAGCACGGCCTGGATGTTGGGCAGGACACCGCCCTGGGCGATGGTGACTTTGCCCAGCAGCTTGTTGAGCTCCTCGTCGTTGCGGATGGCGAGCTGCAGGTGTCTGGGGATGATGCGGGTCTTCTTGTTGTCCCGGGCGGCGTTGCCGGCCAGCTCGAGGATCTCAGCAGTCAGGTACTCGAGCACGGCAGCCAGATAGACGGGGGCTCCGGCACCCACCCGCTCAGCGTAGCTCCCCTTCCGCAGCAGCCGATGCACACGGCCTACTGGGAACTGCAAGCCCGCCCGGGAGGAGCGAGTCTTGGCCTTAGCGCGGGCCTTCCCTCCTTGCTTTCCTCGTCCAGACATGGTTCGCCGTAAAGTGGGAGCTCGCTCGTCCTACGTTCAAAGAGAAAGCAATGACCCGAGCGCTTGTTCTTCTTCTTGCTGATAGATTTTTATCCATCAGCGGTGATTTTTTGGATACCGAGGCTTGAGCCTCATTACTCCATCTTCTCGGGTTGAGTGTGTAGTCGTGGGTTTGTATTCTTCTTGGTCTGTGTGGTCTTGTCACAGTAGGGCTGGTTTCACTGGGTCTTCGCAGTGATGGGCCGCGGGTAGCGGTCGAAGGGGTTTGCTGTGGTGGCAGTGAGTCTTCTGATCAGAGGGTTCGGGTTCTGATCCAGTTCTTGGCAGAAGTTCTTACTCAGCTTCGCTAGATGTTCATCCAACATCTCGATGTCCAGGTCTCTGTGAAGGTCTGCTATCCTTGTGAAGATTGGAGCTCCAGATGATATCCGCAGGGCCTTGTTCTGGACTATCTGAAGACTCTTCCGGTGTCGCTCATGGCAGGTCATCCATGCTGGTGAGGCATAAGTCAGGGTTGGTCTGATGATCGCCTTGTAGACGTTGATCTTTGTCCGGAGGGGCATGGACTTGCTCTTCAGGAGTGGGTACAGCGCTGCCATCTTTCCTGTTGCCTTCTGCTGAGTATTCTCGATGTGGCTTTCCCAGTTGAGTTTGCTGTCCAGGGTCACACCGAGGTAGCGGCTGCTGCTCTCCCATTTGATGGTCTCCCCGTTGAGGCTGATGTGTGGGTGCTCCTTGATCTTCTTTCTGGTGAACAGCGTTGCAGTTGTCTTGCTGGTGTTGAGTTCTATCCGCCAGTCGCTGTACCACTTTGCAATGGTATCCAATGAAGCTTGCAGGTTCTTCGCCACTTCCTTTTCGCTGAAAGACTGGGAGATTACTGCAACATCGTCTGCATACAGCGCCAGGTTCGTCTTGTGGAGATCTGTCGGGATGTCGTTGGTGAAGAGGTTGAACAGGAAGGGTCCGAGGTTCGATCCCTGTGGCACGCCTGCTCGGATGGGATGTGAAGAGGACATCTCAGACCGCATGGCGACATGGAAGGTGCGGCCTCCCAGGTAGCTTGCAATCGTCTTCACCAGGTAGTTCGGAAATCCCAGGCCAATCATCTTGTGCAGCAGTCCCTTGTGCCAGACTCGGTCGAATGCTTTGGCGACATCCAGGAAGACGATTCCTGTGGACTTCTTGATGTTGAATCCGTGGCTGATGGTGTCCACCACTCTCAGTAGCTGATGAGTCGTTGCATGCTCCTTTCGAAATCCAAACTGTTCCTTTGCTAGTAGATTTCTTTCGGAGGTGAAGTCGCTGAGTCGAGCGAGGAGGACCTTCTCCAGGAGCTTCGATAATCCAGAAAGCAGGCTGATGGGGCGGTAGTTTGCTGGATCCCTCAGTGGTTTGCCGGCCTTTGGAAAAACGATGACCCTTGCTTCTTTCCAGGAACTCGGGAAGTGCTGGAGCCTCATGCATGCATTGAAGATCTCTGTGAGATGTTCCATTGATGCTGGTGGGAGGTTCTTGATTGCCAGGTTGGTTATTCCGTCGCTCCCCGGTGCCTTGCCGTTCGCCAGCTTTTCTGCAAGTCCTGCTACCTCAGAGCTTGTGCACTCCTTGATGTCTTCTGCTCCCAGCCCGGTTCCGTGATCTGCAAGGTACTTCTCAACTGCTTCCTCCACTCCGTCTGAGAGCCTACTTACCTTGTTCGGGGTGAACGAAGCCTCCAGTGTCTCGGCAAGGACCTCTGCCTTGTCCTTGTTGCTGCATGCAAGGTGGGTTCGTCCCTGGATTGGTGGGCTTGGCTCCTTCTTCCCAGTCAGGCGACGAGTCATTCTCCACACCGAGTTGTCTGCCTCCTTCAGCTTGGCTGTTGCAGACTCCCACTTCTCTCCACGGTGCTGTCGGATCTGTTCCCGCAGGAGTCTTGCGAGCGTGTTGTACTTCTGCAGGAGATCAGGTGTGCGGAGCTTCTGCCACTGGCGTCGGGCGCGGTTCTTGTCGGCGATTGACTGTTGGATGCCTCTCGGTAGGTCGTAGATGGAACATCTGGTTGTCTTCTGCTTTGGAACACTGCTCTTGATTGCCTCCTGGACTGCTGTCGTGAAGTCTTCCACGGCCCTGTTGATATCATCCATGGTGCTCAGCGGGGTTGGAGTGACCATTCTGTTCAGCTCTTCTTTGAAGCGGTTCCAGTCAGCTCTTCTGAAGTTGTACTTCTCGGCCTGCTGGTAGGGTTCCATCTCATCTCCCACAGTGATTGCTACTGGATTGTGGTCCGAGGTCAGCTCCACCAGTGTTTCCAGCTCCACAGAGTGTTGCAGGTTCTTCAGTAGCACGATGTCCAGCACATCTGGGTTGTGGCTTGCTACACCTGGGTAGTGCGTGGGCTCAGTCGGGCCTGCTACCACGCAGTCGTTCTTTCTGGAATACGCCAGCAGTGTCCGTCCCCTCTGGTTTGCAGTCCTGGAGTTCCAGCATCGGTGCTTGGCGTTGAGGTCTCCCCCGATGAGTGTTGGAACCGTCGAATCCAGCAAAGCATCCAGGTCTCGGAGATCCAGCTTTGCTTTCGGGGGGCAGTAGGTTGCAATCAGTCGGAGTGGTCCTGTAGCGGTCTTGACTTGTACTCCAGTGGCTTCAATGCTTCTGAGGGGTGGGAGTGCAATCTCATGGTGGTCGATCGTCGTCTTCACTATCACTGCGGTCCCCCCTCCTTTGGCTCCTGCAGGTCGGTCGGTCCGGTACACTCTGTGGTTCGCCAGGCTCAGCTTCTGGTTTCCTTGCAGGTGGGTCTCTGAAAGCAAAGCAGCACTCACCTTTCTCGTTTCCATCAGGTGGAGGAGTTCGTCTGTCTTCTTCTGAATACCGTTGGCATTCCACATCACGATGGCGCAGCTGGGTTTAGATGCCATGTTGTTTTCTTCCTTCGCCCGCGAATAGGCTCAGGACGAGCCCTGCCACCATCGTCATGGTGGGGTCGATATTCAGCTCTGCAACAAAGGCTGCGATCTTCACTATGATGGTCTTCCAGTCGATTGTGCTCGCTGTTCCCTCTTCCTGTGCTGAGGTGGTTGCTTGCGGCGGGTTCGGTGGTGGATTTAGGACTTCAGCGTAGCTCAGCCCGGATGTTGTGGGTGTCGTCTGGGTCTTCGCAGGGCCATGGCCTGTTGGTGGGCGAGGAGGGTGGGTCCTATGTGCGGCCGCTGTTGGTTTTGGCTCCTGACGATGTGCAGGTCTTTGGTTTGGTTGGCGTTGTCCGCTGCTCCTCTGAGAGTCATTTGTAGTAGTTTGTGGGTTCCGTGGAGCTTGCAGTGGTTGTTGTGGTGCCCTCCTCTGCTGCTCATCCTGTTTAGCTTTCATAAGGGCTGGGCATCCGCGGTAGCTGGCAGGGTGAGGTCCCCTGCAGTTGGCGCAGGTTGCCGGATCTGTTCGGGCTCGGGTGCAGTTTTTCGATGTGTGGTTCTCTCCACATCGCACGCAGCGTGGGTCTTGGTGGCAGAAGGCAGATGTGTGGCCGATCCGCTGGCAGTTGAAACACATGATAGGTCCTCTTCTGGCCTTCGGTGCTTCAGTGGTAACTGTACAGCTGCACAGCCGTGTGATCTTTGTCAGGTCCGCTGGTTTTCCATCGCTGGTTTGTGCAAGGGTGGCAACAAATAGCGGGAATTTCTTGTTCTTGTCGGCTGGCGAGGTCAGCTGGACAACACTCTTCACTGGGAGACCCTGTTCTGCAAGTTGATCTGTGATGTCTTCCACGCTGGCGTTAGACGGCAGGCCACGGACCACAAACCTCTGAGACCTCACTCGCTCCAGTGGGAATGTGTAGTACTGCAGTTTCTGTACGGTGAAGGCATCTGTCACGCTCTTGTAGTCCTCTACTGTGGTGAGCGAGATCTTCATATGCTCACCATGAGGCTTGGTGGTGAAGGTTGGTTTGGCACACAGGTGTTTCAGCATGTCAACCAGGTCCTTGTGGGTCTCCAAGCTCTTCACAAACACTGGGGGGATCCGGATCTTCTTTGGTGGTGGGGTGGTCTGCTCGTCCGCTGTGTTGCCAGGTTCTGTGGCCAGCTGTTCGTGCTCCAGAACGTCATACTTGTTGCTGGTGCTCACACCTGTTGCAGATGGTTCAGTCAGCGTCTTCTTCCACTTCTGATGTGATGCACCTGGTGACGCACTTTCACTGGTCTTTCGCTTGTGAGAGACTGGTTCGAACCCTTCCATCTCGACCTCAGTGTCCAGGAGGTGGGATGTTTCTGACATCTGGGCCGTCATGATGATCAATCTAGTAGAAAAGGGGGGAGAAAATTGGAGACAAAACAGGAAAGAATAGGAGAAAAGAGGGAGAAAATGTAGAGTGCTCTTATCAGAGCAGTTTCTTTTTAAATCCAAACAGTTCTTTGTAAGAACCAGCTCAGCAGGTGTGCCCTAAAAAGGACAGTTTTGGGGTGCACACGGTGTGCAAAAAGCTCCTTTGCAGAATTGTAGACCGACTCCTGAAGATTGCTCTTCAGTGGGGAAATAGGGCTAATCAAGCACCACTTGCCGCCACAAGGTGGAGGCAAAGACCTCTTAAACGGCCCTTCTGTTTAGAAAAGGCCCGGCTCACTGCAGCTGTCGCAGCATCGCTCGATGCTGCATCTCGGTACACAAGGTCTAAGCAGCTGTGAGGAGCGGGAGAAAATTAGGTCCTAACAGCCGTTGCTGTTACCGCCTAATCACTCATCCACCTCAACTCAAGCTGCCTTCCACGATGCGAGGAGCGGAAGAAATTAGTCAATCTCTCTCGGGGGTCTGGGCCCCGCCGATGCCCATCTCGTGCAGAGAGCGTGGTATCTCAACCAGTCTCAATCTCTCTCGGGGGTCTGGGCCTCTCAACAGCTCTGTCAACAGCCTCAACAGCTCTGTCAACAGCACCCGAGCACGAGAGGGCCGGCATATAAAGACACGGGGGAGGCTCTCTCATTGGACGAAACCTAGGCTGGCGTGCACATCCATTGGAGGGGGAACGATGCTGCTGCCAGCCAATCGGAGCCCTGTGCTGGGCACACCCACCACAACAGAGTAGCTACAGAACCGTTACGGGCCAATAGCGGACAGGGACTGGCAGCAGCTGTTTAACACAGACAGCCTATAAAAGAGAGGGGGTCGGGGGCGGTGACTACTCATTTCTCCCACTCCTCGCAGCGTGGACGTCAGCCGCAGACCATGCCTGAGCCAGCCAAGTCCGCTCCAGCGCCCAAGAAGGGCTCCAAGAAAGCGCTCTCCAAGCCGCCCAAGAAGGACGGGAAGAAGCGCAAGAGGAGCAGGAAAGAGAGCTATGCCATTTACATCTACAAGGTGATGAAGCAGGTGCACCCCGACACCGGCATCTCTTCCAAGGCCATGGGCATCATGAACTCGTTTGTCAATGACATCTTCGAGCGCATCGCCGGGGAAGCCTCCCGCCTGGCCCACTACAACAAGCGCAGGACCATCACCTCCAGGGAGATCCAGACCGCAGTGCGACTCCTGCTGCCTGGTGAGCTGGCCAAGCATGCCGTGTCCGAGGGCACCAAGGCCGTCACCAAGTACACCAGCGCCAAGTGAGAGGGCAGCCACAGCCCTCTGCGGCACAGCTCCCCGCACACAGAAAAACCCAAAGGCTCTTTTAAGAGCCGCTCACCACTTCCACTCAAGAGCTCGCATGCTTTGCCTAGCCCTGCTTTATTCCAGCCCCCGAAAACATAAGGGCAGTAATCTCAAATAGGCACGTCGGCGTAGGCACATGTTTTCTATGCGCTGTGGCGGGAGTCATGCACCCACTGGACACATCCGCTGGGTGGGAAAACTCTGGGGCACAGCTTACTGTACAGGACCGGCGATATCGGGCGGCTCTGCCAGGGAAGCCCACGCAGCAGACATCGCTGTTGATCCTGCTAGGGCAGTTCGGAATCACAGCGCCATAGCCGGCTTCTCCCTCCCGAGGTCGACGGGGAGCAAGTACAGCAGCGTTTGTGGCCAGTCTGTCTGCGTGTGCGGCTTGGGGGAGGGCGGAGAACCGACCATTATCACACAGCGCTTAGAAATGGTTCGAGTCCAGCATCAAGGCGCTATCAAAACGTGACGCGAGGGGGAAGCATCGGTCGGGTTAAGAGCTGGCTGTGCTCCGGCTGAAAGGCACGGGCCGTCACATCAACTCCCGACACCAGCACGCGCACCAATTGAAAGCAACCCAAAGGCAGGCGGGGTAAACGGGTCACTGAAAACAGCCCTGGGGCCAAAGGGCACAGGCAGGCACTGGGGGAGGGGATTGACGTGGACGCCAGCCGCAGCAACAGTCTCGCCTTTTCCCGGTGCTATGTGTGGGAAGGCCACCCCGTCCTGTTTTTGCTTGGAATTCTGGGACTTGTAGTGTTTCTGCATTTCACAAACCGGGAAGAAAAATCAACAATCCAAAGGGGGAGAGGGGGGGGGGGGAGACGGGACTGAATATGGCCTTCTCAACCATTGGCCGCTGGAAACTTGAGAGTTCTGCGCATGCCCTGGTAACCTCTCTCTCTCTCTCTCTCTCTCTCTCCCTCCCCCCTCCCCCTACATTCTTTGGGCAGTCGGGATACACAACCTCCTTTGCCTCCGGAAACTCCTAAAGACATTCCTCTTCTCCTCTTCCTACTCTCTCCCTCTGCCCTGCTGACCTCTTCTCTGCTCTATCCCTCTCTCCCTCCTTCTCCACACAACATGCCGACTGGAGGGCAGGCATACCTCAGAGTCTCACAGGTCCCTGGCACCCTCGCCAGTCCTCCAGCACTTGCCTCAGGGCCTGCACTTGCCTCATTGCTACTGCACTTGGTCAATGACCCATGAGAATGGCATCGCTCAGCACTTACCCAGTTTTCTGACTAACTGGGCGCACTATGTTATGTTATGTTACTTGGCATTTTTATAGCGCCTTATGTGTCATTGGTATGACCTCAAGCGCTGGTAGGTTGAACGCCCTCGGGAACCGCAGTTCAGGTCAGTAGAGAGACAGAGTGTCGTACGGTGCGTGGGCGCACCGGATATGTGTGCAGCTGGTGTGGTTGTTGCATGATAGCTGCTTCTTTAGCGGTAGGTGTGGTGCTGTGGAAATCAGTTGGATGTGTTCAGTCTGGAGGGTGGACACCCAGCCTGAGTTCTGGCTGCGTTGGGCCCGAGGAGACGCTTAAGATAGCCGGTATGTGCTCAGCTGGCTGTGTTGTATTAGGATGATGAGGTGTTCGTGGGGTCATGGTAGTATGAGAACAGCTAGGCCGAATGTGTCATAGTATAGCTGTCTTCTAGTTGAATGATGGTGTATAGGCCAGAGTAAGCGTAGTAGTGTGATATGGTGGTTATGGGGAAAGCGCCTGCGACCAAGCACGAGAGTCGGACAGGGGGCGTACATAGCGGCATACGTACATAAAGCGACAGGATGCATAGGATAAACATGCGATGCAGGTACCATGGGAAAACAGGTACATAGCATAAATAGGATGTACAGAGGTATGGTATATAGAGAGATATGCACTCCATCCACTCTGTCCTTTCCATTCACACTATCCTTCGCTTCCACTCCATCCACTTTTTCCATCTGCTCCATCCGTTCCATCCTATGTGGCCCAGCCTATCCCACCCAATTGGTAGGTGCGCCCCCGCCCCTCCTGTCTGGCACGGATTCAGCACCTTCGTTACATAACCTTGCGCTCGCTCAGGGATGTGTCCTGCTGGATTTATGAGGGCGAAGGCCAGGACTTCAAGCCTCAGAATGCAAAGTTAAAACCAGGACTGCACTTGCATCCCCAGACTGGAATGGATATTGTTGGCATGTATGATGTTGGCCCGACAGACCTGATGGCTGCAAGGAGAGAAAAGGGGGCTGGGCCTGGGCCTGGTCCGCCCGCCCGCCTGTCCCAATGGCCAGCGGAGAGTGGAGCAAATGCCACGCTCCTGCCCATCTCAGGGCCCAGCCGAGAGTGGAGCAAATGCCATGCTCCGGGGCTGGCCCGTGGAGCAAAGGCCACGCTCCTGCCCGCCGAGAGTGGAACAAATGCCACCCCCCTGGCCATCTCCGGGGCCTGCAGAGAGTGGAGCAAATACCACCACGCTCCGGGCTGGCCCCGAGGCCCCGAACGGCCACGAACGGCCAGGTTCTATAGGCAGGAAAACAGGGCGTACCTGCAGGCACTTGTTACTCAGAGTGTGCTTTGACCCCTGGCTTCTCGGCGAACGGTGCACTGTGCCGGGCACCCCGAGAGTTCTCGAAGCCTGCTTAGAGCCTCATTGGGATGGCTAGAGTGGCGTGTCTGTCCCCCGAGTTGTTGTGCCGCCCGCCTGGTCTGCAGCTGGGTTCTTCTGGGAGTTATCAGCATAATCCCGCCTTTCCCAGCCAGCTCCACCTAGGCCGCAGTACCTTCTGTCGTTACAAGAGGGCATCGGGGTGCTCTTAGATTCCACATGAGCGTGGAGTCAGGTTACCAGAAGGGAAGAGGGGGGGGCCGGGGGTGTGTGCCCATTTGTAAATACAAAATGACTAAATACTCTCCCTCTAGACCACTGCGCTCCTCTGGCTCTAACTCTCTGTGTGTAAAGCCTTTTGCTAAACAGAGGTCAGGTGGTGGTTCGCTTTCCTCAGCTGGCTCCCTTCCTCTGCGCCTTGAGCAGGATCTTCTTAAATTCCGGAAGCTCCTTAGGCCACAGGCCCCGGGCCGGCACGATAGAGGGCATGGGGGGGGGGGGGGTTAGGCACAGGGTGGGGGCAGAGAAGAGGCTCACGCCGTGGGAGGGCAGCTGCAAGGCGCCTCCACTGTTAATTGTCATGACAACCTGGCCAAAAACACAGGGAGGTGAGAAGGAAATCAGCAGGCGCCGGGAAGGGCCCAGCCCCCAATGGAATGACAAAGGTGAAGGGGGCGGGCGGAATATAAGGAGCCTCTAGGAAGGGAGAGGCACCAACGAAAAGAAAGCACAACTGCCTGGGTAAAGCTTCCAGAGGAAGGAGAAGGACCGTGTTTTTCATTTTCTCACCCAACCCACCCAGAAAAAGGAGGTACAAAAAGGGCATGGAACGCTGGCTGGCAGGTTCGGTACCCGGCAAAGTCGTAGGCGGCGGCACGTGTCTAAGGAGAGGATGCCAATTGGACTGAAAGAAAGGAACCAGCAAAATAGAGGCGGAAGGTCCGGCTTGCAGGCACGCAAAGGAACAGACTTGCCATGGAAACGAGGCATCACTCACCTTGGACACGGTGTGCCCAAAAGCACACCTTTTGTTATCGTTATGTTTATTATGATTGTCAATAAGAAGTAAATGCCTAAGGCCAAAAATTGTTTTCCACAAAGAATGGTATGTGGAGTTTGTTACTAAATAGGGGCATGAGGGAGAGCTCGGGTGCCCACACTACTTAGCCTAAGACTCTCCTCTTTACCTCCGCCTTCGCTTCTTCTCTCCCTTGCTAATCCCACAGTTGCTGCGATGGGTGTCCTGGGCCCTTATGCATCCTCGGGGCCCTGACCTCCCGCACCCAATCGGCCCAGCTCCTGTCTATCTATCTATCTGCAATTGCACGCACACCCAAACGCCCCGGTCGCTCGCACTCGCACCCCTCACGGCTCCAGGCCGTGTAGCATTCAACATTCCTAGCACTTCATCTCTGGCCCGCCCATGAGCTCAGACTCCACAGCACAGCACGTACCCGCTGCTTCCTTCTTCCCTGCTGCACTTGCACGTTCGGAAGACTCACAAGGCATAGTAGGCCCGTCCTGCTTTACTCTCCCCATCCCCCCAGCCCACTGCTCTTATGTATTGTGTTTTTAATGTATTTCCCACTCCTCCTCCCTCCCTTGCCCTGTGGGCGCTTTGAAACAGTATGTTCTTATTTTACAAGCGCCTAACAAGCAAACAATAAAATAAACGGGCATGTGTTCTCTTGTCGGCACGGTTCTGAGCCGAAACAAAGGGCCATCAAGTGGAATGCTAAAGGGGACCCAATTTCTTTTGACGCATTTCCCCATTCTCACAGAAGGCGCCGTTCATGTAAATGTGTGCTAAGAAAGGATTCTGGAATGGCACTGCCGCACAGGGACTGCACGGGGCAGGGTGGGGGTTGTTGTTGTCAGCCTTCCAAGAAAGCGGAGTACAATCGAGCAGCTCTGTTATTGATGGTGTGGGCGGCTCTTAAAAGAGCCTTTGGGTTTGCGCGCTGATGCTGCGGTAGGTAGGTGGGCAGGCAGGCAGGTGATCCTCAACCCCCGAATCCATAAAGAGTGCGTCCCTGGCGCTTCAGGGCATACACCACATCCATGGCGGTGACGGTCTTCCTCTTGGCGTGCTCAGTGTAGGTGACGGCGTCCCGGATCACGTTTTCCAGGAAGACCTTGAGCACACCGCGGGTCTCCTCGTAGATGAGGCCGGAGATGCGCTTGACTCCACCACGGCGGGCCAGGCGGCGGATGGCAGGCTTGGTAATGCCCTGGATGTTGTCCCTGAGCACTTTCCTGTGCCTCTTGGCACCTCCCTTGCCGAGACCTTTCCCTCCTTTGCCTCGTCCAGACATGGCGGCTGCACTTCTACTTCTCCTCGTCGTCGTCACGGGGGGAGCTGACTGAGACTGTGTGTGCCGGCAGACAGGGACCGGCTGCTTATATGGACAGAGGGCGGACCATGGGGAGCGCGGCGGGTGTCCGCTCCAGTGCGCAGGGCAGCGTGGGCGGGAGCGCAGCATTTCAAAATGCCCGCGCTTTCCAGCCGTTGCCCCGGAGGGCCTTTGTTCTCTCAGGACTTGCTAAAGGAAAGAGCTTGCTCTTGTGTACAAAGGCCGCTGCCTTTCTGAGAGAGGGCGCGTGCGCGCACACGCACCCCTCCCCCTGCCCTCCCCTCCTCCAATGGACTCCTTTGTGCGCCTCGCATTCGCGCCCTACTTTGCCCCTGCACCCAGAACTTTGCATCGGGGTCGGGAGTATGGCCTTCATTCTACATGGGTTACGAGCAATTTGCGCTGCAGCCTCTCTTTTCTCCGACGCAAGCACATACTCTGTTGGAGCCTACCCTTTGCCAAAACCCCCCCCCCCCCCCCCCCCCTCTGTCCCCTTGCCACGTGGGATTATCTGCAAAGACAAAATGGCGGGGGTGGGGGCGTTGTGTGGGGTCGGTCGGTGGGGGGGGGGGGGGGGGATACCTGGGGGTCTGTGGCAGGAATTACCCAACGGCCGAAGTCCAGACATGAACTCCTTACAGCATGCTTGTGGGGGCGACCTAGCCTGCTCACCCAAGCGTTACTGCATCGGGGTTGCAGGGCATCGGTCTTTTCGCAAACGCCACGTACGGCTGTTGGGGAGGGGAGGCGAGCCGAATAGGCTTTGCGAGAGGCGAAGGAGAGCGCCCTGCATTTGCCAAGCTTTAGCATGGCTTGGTTTTGTCGGGCAAAGACTAAAGGTGCTCGCTCAGAATTAAAAGGGGGCCGCTGTGCCAGCTCCAAGTGCTGCTGCTACGATATGATATGATATGATATATGATTGATATATACGACAAGGCATTTATAACACGCCGATAGACAAGTGTATAGTGCTGCTTGCCAAGGTGCTGAGCTCTTTGTCGGAGTGTGTGAGCGGCTCTTAAAAGAGCCTTTGTGTTTTTTTTTGTTGGGGAGTGTGTAACTTGGGCTGTTACTTGCTGGCTTTGCCCCCTGCCTTGTGGCCCTCTGTCTTCTTGGGCAGCAGCACGGCCTGGATGTTGGGCAGGACACCGCCCTGGGCGATGGTGACTTTGCCCAGCAGCTTGTTGAGCTCCTCGTCGTTGCGGATGGCGAGCTGCAGGTGTCTGGGGATGATGCGGGTCTTCTTGTTGTCCCGGGCGGCGTTGCCGGCCAGCTCGAGGATCTCAGCAGTCAGGTACTCGAGCACGGCAGCCAGATAGACGGGGGCTCCGGCACCCACCCGCTCAGCGTAGCTCCCCTTCCGCAGCAGCCGATGCACACGGCCTACTGGGAACTGCAAGCCCGCCCGGGAGGAGCGAGTCTTGGCCTTAGCGCGGGCCTTCCCTCCTTGCTTTCCTCGTCCAGACATGGTTCGCCGTAAAGTGGGAGCTCGCTCGTCCTACGTTCAAAGAGAAAGCAATGACCCGAGCACGAGAGGGCCGGCATATAAAGACACGGGGGAGGCTCTCTCATTGGACGAAACCTAGGCTGGCGTGCACATCCATTGGAGGGGGAACGATGCTGCTGCCAGCCAATCGGAGCCCTGTGCTGGGCACACCCACCACAACAGAGTAGCTACAGAACCGTTACGGGCCAATAGCGGACAGGGACTGGCAGCAGCTGTTTAACACAGACAGCCTATAAAAGAGAGGGGGTCGGGGGCGGTGACTACTCATTTCTCCCACTCCTCGCAGCGTGGACGTCAGCCGCAGACCATGCCTGAGCCAGCCAAGTCCGCTCCAGCGCCCAAGAAGGGCTCCAAGAAAGCGCTCTCCAAGCCGCCCAAGAAGGACGGGAAGAAGCGCAAGAGGAGCAGGAAAGAGAGCTATGCCATTTACATCTACAAGGTGATGAAGCAGGTGCACCCCGACACCGGCATCTCTTCCAAGGCCATGGGCATCATGAACTCGTTTGTCAATGACATCTTCGAGCGCATCGCCGGGGAAGCCTCCCGCCTGGCCCACTACAACAAGCGCAGGACCATCACCTCCAGGGAGATCCAGACCGCAGTGCGACTCCTGCTGCCTGGTGAGCTGGCCAAGCATGCCGTGTCCGAGGGCACCAAGGCCGTCACCAAGTACACCAGCGCCAAGTGAGAGGGCAGCCACAGCCCTCTGCGGCACAGCTCCCCGCACACAGAAAAACCCAAAGGCTCTTTTAAGAGCCGCTCACCACTTCCACTCAAGAGCTCGCATGCTTTGCCTAGCCCTGCTTTATTCCAGCCCCCGAAAACATAAGGGCAGTAATCTCAAATAGGCACGTCGGCGTAGGCACATGTTTTCTATGCGCTGTGGCGGGAGTCATGCACCCACTGGACACATCCGCTGGGTGGGAAAACTCTGGGGCACAGCTTACTGTACAGGACCGGCGATATCGGGCGGCTCTGCCAGGGAAGCCCACGCAGCAGACATCGCTGTTGATCCTGCTAGGGCAGTTCGGAATCACAGCGCCATAGCCGGCTTCTCCCTCCCGAGGTCGACGGGGAGCAAGTACAGCAGCGTTTGTGGCCAGTCTGTCTGCGTGTGCGGCTTGGGGGAGGGCGGAGAACCGACCATTATCACACAGCGCTTAGAAATGGTTCGAGTCCAGCATCAAGGCGCTATCAAAACGTGACGCGAGGGGGAAGCATCGGTCGGGTTAAGAGCTGGCTGTGCTCCGGCTGAAAGGCACGGGCCGTCACATCAACTCCCGACACCAGCACGCGCACCAATTGAAAGCAACCCAAAGGCAGGCGGGGTAAACGGGTCACTGAAAACAGCCCTGGGGCCAAAGGGCACAGGCAGGCACTGGGGGAGGGGATTGACGTGGACGCCAGCCGCAGCAACAGTCTCGCCTTTTCCCGGTGCTATGTGTGGGAAGGCCACCCCGTCCTGTTTTTGCTTGGAATTCTGGGACTTGTAGTGTTTCTGCATTTCACAAACCGGGAAGAAAAATCAACAATCCAAAGGGGGAGAGGGGGGGGGGGGAGACGGGACTGAATATGGCCTTCTCAACCATTGGCCGCTGGAAACTTGAGAGTTCTGCGCATGCCCTGGTAACCTCTCTCTCTCTCTCTCTCTCTCTCTCTCCCTCCCCCCTCCCCCTACATTCTTTGGGCAGTCGGGATACACAACCTCCTTTGCCTCCGGAAACTCCTAAAGACATTCCTCTTCTCCTCTTCCTACTCTCTCCCTCTGCCCTGCTGACCTCTTCTCTGCTCTATCCCTCTCTCCCTCCTTCTCCACACAACATGCCGACTGGAGGGCAGGCATACCTCAGAGTCTCACAGGTCCCTGGCACCCTCGCCAGTCCTCCAGCACTTGCCTCAGGGCCTGCACTTGCCTCATTGCTACTGCACTTGGTCAATGACCCATGAGAATGGCATCGCTCAGCACTTACCCAGTTTTCTGACTAACTGGGCGCACTATGTTATGTTATGTTACTTGGCATTTTTATAGCGCCTTATGTGTCATTGGTATGACCTCAAGCGCTGGTAGGTTGAACGCCCTCGGGAACCGCAGTTCAGGTCAGTAGAGAGACAGAGTGTCGTACGGTGCGTGGGCGCACCGGATATGTGTGCAGCTGGTGTGGTTGTTGCATGATAGCTGCTTCTTTAGCGGTAGGTGTGGTGCTGTGGAAATCAGTTGGATGTGTTCAGTCTGGAGGGTGGACACCCAGCCTGAGTTCTGGCTGCGTTGGGCCCGAGGAGACGCTTAAGATAGCCGGTATGTGCTCAGCTGGCTGTGTTGTATTAGGATGATGAGGTGTTCGTGGGGTCATGGTAGTATGAGAACAGCTAGGCCGAATGTGTCATAGTATAGCTGTCTTCTAGTTGAATGATGGTGTATAGGCCAGAGTAAGCGTAGTAGTGTGATATGGTGGTTATGGGGAAAGCGCCTGCGACCAAGCACGAGAGTCGGACAGGGGGCGTACATAGCGGCATACGTACATAAAGCGACAGGATGCATAGGATAAACATGCGATGCAGGTACCATGGGAAAACAGGTACATAGCATAAATAGGATGTACAGAGGTATGGTATATAGAGAGATATGCACTCCATCCACTCTGTCCTTTCCATTCACACTATCCTTCGCTTCCACTCCATCCACTTTTTCCATCTGCTCCATCCGTTCCATCCTATGTGGCCCAGCCTATCCCACCCAATTGGTAGGTGCGCCCCCGCCCCTCCTGTCTGGCACGGATTCAGCACCTTCGTTACATAACCTTGCGCTCGCTCAGGGATGTGTCCTGCTGGATTTATGAGGGCGAAGGCCAGGACTTCAAGCCTCAGAATGCAAAGTTAAAACCAGGACTGCACTTGCATCCCCAGACTGGAATGGATATTGTTGGCATGTATGATGTTGGCCCGACAGACCTGATGGCTGCAAGGAGAGAAAAGGGGGCTGGGCCTGGGCCTGGTCCGCCCGCCCGCCTGTCCCAATGGCCAGCGGAGAGTGGAGCAAATGCCACGCTCCTGCCCATCTCAGGGCCCAGCCGAGAGTGGAGCAAATGCCATGCTCCGGGGCTGGCCCGTGGAGCAAAGGCCACGCTCCTGCCCGCCGAGAGTGGAACAAATGCCACCCCCCTGGCCATCTCCGGGGCCTGCAGAGAGTGGAGCAAATACCACCACGCTCCGGGCTGGCCCCGAGGCCCCGAACGGCCACGAACGGCCAGGTTCTATAGGCAGGAAAACAGGGCGTACCTGCAGGCACTTGTTACTCAGAGTGTGCTTTGACCCCTGGCTTCTCGGCGAACGGTGCACTGTGCCGGGCACCCCGAGAGTTCTCGAAGCCTGCTTAGAGCCTCATTGGGATGGCTAGAGTGGCGTGTCTGTCCCCCGAGTTGTTGTGCCGCCCGCCTGGTCTGCAGCTGGGTTCTTCTGGGAGTTATCAGCATAATCCCGCCTTTCCCAGCCAGCTCCACCTAGGCCGCAGTACCTTCTGTCGTTACAAGAGGGCATCGGGGTGCTCTTAGATTCCACATGAGCGTGGAGTCAGGTTACCAGAAGGGAAGAGGGGGGGGCCGGGGGTGTGTGCCCATTTGTAAATACAAAATGACTAAATACTCTCCCTCTAGACCACTGCGCTCCTCTGGCTCTAACTCTCTGTGTGTAAAGCCTTTTGCTAAACAGAGGTCAGGTGGTGGTTCGCTTTCCTCAGCTGGCTCCCTTCCTCTGCGCCTTGAGCAGGATCTTCTTAAATTCCGGAAGCTCCTTAGGCCACAGGCCCCGGGCCGGCACGATAGAGGGCATGGGGGGGGGGGGGTTAGGCACAGGGTGGGGGCAGAGAAGAGGCTCACGCCGTGGGAGGGCAGCTGCAAGGCGCCTCCACTGTTAATTGTCATGACAACCTGGCCAAAAACACAGGGAGGTGAGAAGGAAATCAGCAGGCGCCGGGAAGGGCCCAGCCCCCAATGGAATGACAAAGGTGAAGGGGGCGGGCGGAATATAAGGAGCCTCTAGGAAGGGAGAGGCACCAACGAAAAGAAAGCACAACTGCCTCGGGTAAAGCTTCCAGAGGAAGGAGAAGGACCGTGTTTTTCATTTTCTCACCCAACCCACCCAGAAAAAGGAGGTACAAAAAGGGCATGGAACGCTGGCTGGCAGGTTCGGTACCCGGCAAAGTCGTAGGCGGCGGCACGTGTCTAAGGAGAGGATGCCAATTGGACTGAAAGAAAGGAACCAGCAAAATAGAGGCGGAAGGTCCGGCTTGCAGGCACGCAAAGGAACAGACTTGCCATGGAAACGAGGCATCACTCACCTTGGACACGGTGTGCCCAAAAGCACACCTTTTGTTATCGTTATGTTTATTATGATTGTCAATAAGAAGTAAATGCCTAAGGCCAAAAATTGTTTTCCACAAAGAATGGTATGTGGAGTTTGTTACTAAATAGGGGCATGAGGGAGAGCTCGGGTGCCCACACTACTTAGCCTAAGACTCTCCTCTTTACCTCCGCCTTCGCTTCTTCTCTCCCTTGCTAATCCCACAGTTGCTGCGATGGGTGTCCTGGGCCCTTATGCATCCTCGGGGCCCTGACCTCCCGCACCCAATCGGCCCAGCTCCTGTCTATCTATCTATCTGCAATTGCACGCACACCCAAACGCCCCGGTCGCTCGCACTCGCACCCCTCACGGCTCCAGGCCGTGTAGCATTCAACATTCCTAGCACTTCATCTCTGGCCCGCCCATGAGCTCAGACTCCACAGCACAGCACGTACCCGCTGCTTCCTTCTTCCCTGCTGCACTTGCACGTTCGGAAGACTCACAAGGCATAGTAGGCCCGTCCTGCTTTACTCTCCCCATCCCCCCAGCCCACTGCTCTTATGTATTGTGTTTTTAATGTATTTCCCACTCCTCCTCCCTCCCTTGCCCTGTGGGCGCTTTGAAACAGTATGTTCTTATTTTACAAGCGCCTAACAAGCAAACAATAAAATAAACGGGCATGTGTTCTCTTGTCGGCACGGTCTGAGCCGAAACAAAGGGCCATCAAGTGGAATGCTAAAGGGGACCCAATTTCTTTTGACGCATTTCCCCATTCTCACAGAAGGCGCCGTTCATGTAAATGTGTGCTAAGAAAGGATTCTGGAATGGCACTGCCGCACAGGGACTGCACGGGGCAGGGTGGGGGTTGTTGTTGTCAGCCTTCCAAGAAAGCGGAGTACAATCGAGCAGCTCTGTTATTGATGGTGTGGGCGGCTCTTAAAAGAGCCTTTGGGTTTGCGCGCTGATGCTGCGGTAGGTAGGTGGGCAGGCAGGCAGGTGATCCTCAACCCCCGAATCCATAAAGAGTGCGTCCCTGGCGCTTCAGGGCATACACCACATCCATGGCGGTGACGGTCTTCCTCTTGGCGTGCTCAGTGTAGGTGACGGCGTCCCGGATCACGTTTTCCAGGAAGACCTTGAGCACACCGCGGGTCTCCTCGTAGATGAGGCCGGAGATGCGCTTGACTCCACCACGGCGGGCCAGGCGGCGGATGGCAGGCTTGGTAATGCCCTGGATGTTGTCCCTGAGCACTTTCCTGTGCCTCTTGGCACCTCCCTTGCCGAGACCTTTCCCTCCTTTGCCTCGTCCAGACATGGCGGCTGCACTTCTACTTCTCCTCGTCGTCGTCACGGGGGGAGCTGACTGAGACTGTGTGTGCCGGCAGACAGGGACCGGCTGCTTATATGGACAGAGGGCGGACCATGGGGAGCGCGGCGGGTGTCCGCTCCAGTGCGCAGGGCAGCGTGGGCGGGAGCGCAGCATTTCAAAATGCCCGCGCTTTCCAGCCGTTGCCCCGGAGGGCCTTTGTTCTCTCAGGACTTGCTAAAGGAAAGAGCTTGCTCTTGTGTACAAAGGCCGCTGCCTTTCTGAGAGAGGGCGCGTGCGCGCACACGCACCCCTCCCCCTGCCCTCCCCTCCTCCAATGGACTCCTTTGTGCGCCTCGCATTCGCGCCCTACTTTGCCCCTGCACCCAGAACTTTGCATCGGGGTCGGGAGTATGGCCTTCATTCTACATGGGTTACGAGCAATTTGCGCTGCAGCCTCTCTTTTCTCCGACGCAAGCACATACTCTGTTGGAGCCTACCCTTTGCCAAAACCCCCCCCCCCCCCCCCCCCCTCTGTCCCCTTGCCACGTGGGATTATCTGCAAAGACAAAATGGCGGGGGTGGGGGCGTTGTGTGGGGTCGGTCGGTGGGGGGGGGGGGGGGGGATACCTGGGGGTCTGTGGCAGGAATTACCCAACGGCCGAAGTCCAGACATGAACTCCTTACAGCATGCTTGTGGGGGCGACCTAGCCTGCTCACCCAAGCGTTACTGCATCGGGGTTGCAGGGCATCGGTCTTTTCGCAAACGCCACGTACGGCTGTTGGGGAGGGGAGGCGAGCCGAATAGGCTTTGCGAGAGGCGAAGGAGAGCGCCCTGCATTTGCCAAGCTTTAGCATGGCTTGGTTTTGTCGGGCAAAGACTAAAGGTGCTCGCTCAGAATTAAAAGGGGGCCGCTGTGCCAGCTCCAAGTGCTGCTGCTACGATATGATATGATATGATATATGATTGATATATACGACAAGGCATTTATAACACGCCGATAGACAAGTGTATAGTGCTGCTTGCCAAGGTGCTGAGCTCTTTGTCGGAGTGTGTGAGCGGCTCTTAAAAGAGCCTTTGTGTTTTTTTTTGTTGGGGAGTGTGTAACTTGGGCTGTTACTTGCTGGCTTTGCCCCCTGCCTTGTGGCCCTCTGTCTTCTTGGGCAGCAGCACGGCCTGGATGTTGGGCAGGACACCGCCCTGGGCGATGGTGACTTTGCCCAGCAGCTTGTTGAGCTCCTCGTCGTTGCGGATGGCGAGCTGCAGGTGTCTGGGGATGATGCGGGTCTTCTTGTTGTCCCGGGCGGCGTTGCCGGCCAGCTCGAGGATCTCAGCAGTCAGGTACTCGAGCACGGCAGCCAGATAGACGGGGGCTCCGGCACCCACCCGCTCAGCGTAGCTCCCCTTCCGCAGCAGCCGATGCACACGGCCTACTGGGAACTGCAAGCCCGCCCGGGAGGAGCGAGTCTTGGCCTTAGCGCGGGCCTTCCCTCCTTGCTTTCCTCGTCCAGACATGGTTCGCCGTAAAGTGGGAGCTCGCTCGTCCTACGTTCAAAGAGAAAGCAATGACCCGAGCACGAGAGGGCCGGCATATAAAGACACGGGGGAGGCTCTCTCATTGGACGAAACCTAGGCTGGCGTGCACATCCATTGGAGGGGGAACGATGCTGCTGCCAGCCAATCGGAGCCCTGTGCTGGGCACACCCACCACAACAGAGTAGCTACAGAACCGTTACGGGCCAATAGCGGACAGGGACTGGCAGCAGCTGTTTAACACAGACAGCCTATAAAAGAGAGGGGGTCGGGGGCGGTGACTACTCATTTCTCCCACTCCTCGCAGCGTGGACGTCAGCCGCAGACCATGCCTGAGCCAGCCAAGTCCGCTCCAGCGCCCAAGAAGGGCTCCAAGAAAGCGCTCTCCAAGCCGCCCAAGAAGGACGGGAAGAAGCGCAAGAGGAGCAGGAAAGAGAGCTATGCCATTTACATCTACAAGGTGATGAAGCAGGTGCACCCCGACACCGGCATCTCTTCCAAGGCCATGGGCATCATGAACTCGTTTGTCAATGACATCTTCGAGCGCATCGCCGGGGAAGCCTCCCGCCTGGCCCACTACAACAAGCGCAGGACCATCACCTCCAGGGAGATCCAGACCGCAGTGCGACTCCTGCTGCCTGGTGAGCTGGCCAAGCATGCCGTGTCCGAGGGCACCAAGGCCGTCACCAAGTACACCAGCGCCAAGTGAGAGGGCAGCCACAGCCCTCTGCGGCACAGCTCCCCGCACACAGAAAAACCCAAAGGCTCTTTTAAGAGCCGCTCACCACTTCCACTCAAGAGCTCGCATGCTTTGCCTAGCCCTGCTTTATTCCAGCCCCCGAAAACATAAGGGCAGTAATCTCAAATAGGCACGTCGGCGTAGGCACATGTTTTCTATGCGCTGTGGCGGGAGTCATGCACCCACTGGACACATCCGCTGGGTGGGAAAACTCTGGGGCACAGCTTACTGTACAGGACCGGCGATATCGGGCGGCTCTGCCAGGGAAGCCCACGCAGCAGACATCGCTGTTGATCCTGCTAGGGCAGTTCGGAATCACAGCGCCATAGCCGGCTTCTCCCTCCCGAGGTCGACGGGGAGCAAGTACAGCAGCGTTTGTGGCCAGTCTGTCTGCGTGTGCGGCTTGGGGGAGGGCGGAGAACCGACCATTATCACACAGCGCTTAGAAATGGTTCGAGTCCAGCATCAAGGCGCTATCAAAACGTGACGCGAGGGGGAAGCATCGGTCGGGTTAAGAGCTGGCTGTGCTCCGGCTGAAAGGCACGGGCCGTCACATCAACTCCCGACACCAGCACGCGCACCAATTGAAAGCAACCCAAAGGCAGGCGGGGTAAACGGGTCACTGAAAACAGCCCTGGGGCCAAAGGGCACAGGCAGGCACTGGGGGAGGGGATTGACGTGGACGCCAGCCGCAGCAACAGTCTCGCCTTTTCCCGGTGCTATGTGTGGGAAGGCCACCCCGTCCTGTTTTTGCTTGGAATTCTGGGACTTGTAGTGTTTCTGCATTTCACAAACCGGGAAGAAAAATCAACAATCCAAAGGGGGAGAGGGGGGGGGGGGAGACGGGACTGAATATGGCCTTCTCAACCATTGGCCGCTGGAAACTTGAGAGTTCTGCGCATGCCCTGGTAACCTCTCTCTCTCTCTCTCTCTCTCTCTCTCCCTCCCCCCTCCCCCTACATTCTTTGGGCAGTCGGGATACACAACCTCCTTTGCCTCCGGAAACTCCTAAAGACATTCCTCTTCTCCTCTTCCTACTCTCTCCCTCTGCCCTGCTGACCTCTTCTCTGCTCTATCCCTCTCTCCCTCCTTCTCCACACAACATGCCGACTGGAGGGCAGGCATACCTCAGAGTCTCACAGGTCCCTGGCACCCTCGCCAGTCCTCCAGCACTTGCCTCAGGGCCTGCACTTGCCTCATTGCTACTGCACTTGGTCAATGACCCATGAGAATGGCATCGCTCAGCACTTACCCAGTTTTCTGACTAACTGGGCGCACTATGTTATGTTATGTTACTTGGCATTTTTATAGCGCCTTATGTGTCATTGGTATGACCTCAAGCGCTGGTAGGTTGAACGCCCTCGGGAACCGCAGTTCAGGTCAGTAGAGAGACAGAGTGTCGTACGGTGCGTGGGCGCACCGGATATGTGTGCAGCTGGTGTGGTTGTTGCATGATAGCTGCTTCTTTAGCGGTAGGTGTGGTGCTGTGGAAATCAGTTGGATGTGTTCAGTCTGGAGGGTGGACACCCAGCCTGAGTTCTGGCTGCGTTGGGCCCGAGGAGACGCTTAAGATAGCCGGTATGTGCTCAGCTGGCTGTGTTGTATTAGGATGATGAGGTGTTCGTGGGGTCATGGTAGTATGAGAACAGCTAGGCCGAATGTGTCATAGTATAGCTGTCTTCTAGTTGAATGATGGTGTATAGGCCAGAGTAAGCGTAGTAGTGTGATATGGTGGTTATGGGGAAAGCGCCTGCGACCAAGCACGAGAGTCGGACAGGGGGCGTACATAGCGGCATACGTACATAAAGCGACAGGATGCATAGGATAAACATGCGATGCAGGTACCATGGGAAAACAGGTACATAGCATAAATAGGATGTACAGAGGTATGGTATATAGAGAGATATGCACTCCATCCACTCTGTCCTTTCCATTCACACTATCCTTCGCTTCCACTCCATCCACTTTTTCCATCTGCTCCATCCGTTCCATCCTATGTGGCCCAGCCTATCCCACCCAATTGGTAGGTGCGCCCCCGCCCCTCCTGTCTGGCACGGATTCAGCACCTTCGTTACATAACCTTGCGCTCGCTCAGGGATGTGTCCTGCTGGATTTATGAGGGCGAAGGCCAGGACTTCAAGCCTCAGAATGCAAAGTTAAAACCAGGACTGCACTTGCATCCCCAGACTGGAATGGATATTGTTGGCATGTATGATGTTGGCCCGACAGACCTGATGGCTGCAAGGAGAGAAAAGGGGGCTGGGCCTGGGCCTGGTCCGCCCGCCCGCCTGTCCCAATGGCCAGCGGAGAGTGGAGCAAATGCCACGCTCCTGCCCATCTCAGGGCCCAGCCGAGAGTGGAGCAAATGCCATGCTCCGGGGCTGGCCCGTGGAGCAAAGGCCACGCTCCTGCCCGCCGAGAGTGGAACAAATGCCACCCCCCTGGCCATCTCCGGGGCCTGCAGAGAGTGGAGCAAATACCACCACGCTCCGGGCTGGCCCCGAGGCCCCGAACGGCCACGAACGGCCAGGTTCTATAGGCAGGAAAACAGGGCGTACCTGCAGGCACTTGTTACTCAGAGTGTGCTTTGACCCCTGGCTTCTCGGCGAACGGTGCACTGTGCCGGGCACCCCGAGAGTTCTCGAAGCCTGCTTAGAGCCTCATTGGGATGGCTAGAGTGGCGTGTCTGTCCCCCGAGTTGTTGTGCCGCCCGCCTGGTCTGCAGCTGGGTTCTTCTGGGAGTTATCAGCATAATCCCGCCTTTCCCAGCCAGCTCCACCTAGGCCGCAGTACCTTCTGTCGTTACAAGAGGGCATCGGGGTGCTCTTAGATTCCACATGAGCGTGGAGTCAGGTTACCAGAAGGGAAGAGGGGGGGGCCGGGGGTGTGTGCCCATTTGTAAATACAAAATGACTAAATACTCTCCCTCTAGACCACTGCGCTCCTCTGGCTCTAACTCTCTGTGTGTAAAGCCTTTTGCTAAACAGAGGTCAGGTGGTGGTTCGCTTTCCTCAGCTGGCTCCCTTCCTCTGCGCCTTGAGCAGGATCTTCTTAAATTCCGGAAGCTCCTTAGGCCACAGGCCCCGGGCCGGCACGATAGAGGGCATGGGGGGGGGGGGGTTAGGCACAGGGTGGGGGCAGAGAAGAGGCTCACGCCGTGGGAGGGCAGCTGCAAGGCGCCTCCACTGTTAATTGTCATGACAACCTGGCCAAAAACACAGGGAGGTGAGAAGGAAATCAGCAGGCGCCGGGAAGGGCCCAGCCCCCAATGGAATGACAAAGGTGAAGGGGGCGGGCGGAATATAAGGAGCCTCTAGGAAGGGAGAGGCACCAACGAAAAGAAAGCACAACTGCCTCGGGTAAAGCTTCCAGAGGAAGGAGAAGGACCGTGTTTTTCATTTTCTCACCCAACCCACCCAGAAAAAGGAGGTACAAAAAGGGCATGGAACGCTGGCTGGCAGGTTCGGTACCCGGCAAAGTCGTAGGCGGCGGCACGTGTCTAAGGAGAGGATGCCAATTGGACTGAAAGAAAGGAACCAGCAAAATAGAGGCGGAAGGTCCGGCTTGCAGGCACGCAAAGGAACAGACTTGCCATGGAAACGAGGCATCACTCACCTTGGACACGGTGTGCCCAAAAGCACACCTTTTGTTATCGTTATGTTTATTATGATTGTCAATAAGAAGTAAATGCCTAAGGCCAAAAATTGTTTTCCACAAAGAATGGTATGTGGAGTTTGTTACTAAATAGGGGCATGAGGGAGAGCTCGGGTGCCCACACTACTTAGCCTAAGACTCTCCTCTTTACCTCCGCCTTCGCTTCTTCTCTCCCTTGCTAATCCCACAGTTGCTGCGATGGGTGTCCTGGGCCCTTATGCATCCTCGGGGCCCTGACCTCCCGCACCCAATCGGCCCAGCTCCTGTCTATCTATCTATCTGCAATTGCACGCACACCCAAACGCCCCGGTCGCTCGCACTCGCACCCCTCACGGCTCCAGGCCGTGTAGCATTCAACATTCCTAGCACTTCATCTCTGGCCCGCCCATGAGCTCAGACTCCACAGCACAGCACGTACCCGCTGCTTCCTTCTTCCCTGCTGCACTTGCACGTTCGGAAGACTCACAAGGCATAGTAGGCCCGTCCTGCTTTACTCTCCCCATCCCCCCAGCCCACTGCTCTTATGTATTGTGTTTTTAATGTATTTCCCACTCCTCCTCCCTCCCTTGCCCTGTGGGCGCTTTGAAACAGTATGTTCTTATTTTACAAGCGCCTAACAAGCAAACAATAAAATAAACGGGCATGTGTTCTCTTGTCGGCACGGTCTGAGCCGAAACAAAGGGCCATCAAGTGGAATGCTAAAGGGGACCCAATTTCTTTTGACGCATTTCCCCATTCTCACAGAAGGCGCCGTTCATGTAAATGTGTGCTAAGAAAGGATTCTGGAATGGCACTGCCGCACAGGGACTGCACGGGGCAGGGTGGGGGTTGTTGTTGTCAGCCTTCCAAGAAAGCGGAGTACAATCGAGCAGCTCTGTTATTGATGGTGTGGGCGGCTCTTAAAAGAGCCTTTGGGTTTGCGCGCTGATGCTGCGGTAGGTAGGTGGGCAGGCAGGCAGGTGATCCTCAACCCCCGAATCCATAAAGAGTGCGTCCCTGGCGCTTCAGGGCATACACCACATCCATGGCGGTGACGGTCTTCCTCTTGGCGTGCTCAGTGTAGGTGACGGCGTCCCGGATCACGTTTTCCAGGAAGACCTTGAGCACACCGCGGGTCTCCTCGTAGATGAGGCCGGAGATGCGCTTGACTCCACCACGGCGGGCCAGGCGGCGGATGGCAGGCTTGGTAATGCCCTGGATGTTGTCCCTGAGCACTTTCCTGTGCCTCTTGGCACCTCCCTTGCCGAGACCTTTCCCTCCTTTGCCTCGTCCAGACATGGCGGCTGCACTTCTACTTCTCCTCGTCGTCGTCACGGGGGGAGCTGACTGAGACTGTGTGTGCCGGCAGACAGGGACCGGCTGCTTATATGGACAGAGGGCGGACCATGGGGAGCGCGGCGGGTGTCCGCTCCAGTGCGCAGGGCAGCGTGGGCGGGAGCGCAGCATTTCAAAATGCCCGCGCTTTCCAGCCGTTGCCCCGGAGGGCCTTTGTTCTCTCAGGACTTGCTAAAGGAAAGAGCTTGCTCTTGTGTACAAAGGCCGCTGCCTTTCTGAGAGAGGGCGCGTGCGCGCACACGCACCCCTCCCCCTGCCCTCCCCTCCTCCAATGGACTCCTTTGTGCGCCTCGCATTCGCGCCCTACTTTGCCCCTGCACCCAGAACTTTGCATCGGGGTCGGGAGTATGGCCTTCATTCTACATGGGTTACGAGCAATTTGCGCTGCAGCCTCTCTTTTCTCCGACGCAAGCACATACTCTGTTGGAGCCTACCCTTTGCCAAAACCCCCCCCCCCCCCCCCCCCCTCTGTCCCCTTG
The DNA here is from genome assembly GCF_040938575.1 of Ambystoma mexicanum. NCBI lineage: Eukaryota > Metazoa > Chordata > Amphibia > Caudata > Ambystomatidae > Ambystoma > Ambystoma mexicanum. The sequence goes on along the minus strand of NW_027182518.1, from coordinate 123,075 downwards.
CCACGTGGGATTATCTGCAAAGACAAAATGGCGGGGGTGGGGGCGTTGTGTGGGGTCGGTCGGGGGGGGGGGGGGGGGGGGATACCTGGGGGTCTGTGGCAGGAATTACCCAACGGCCGAAGTCCAGACATGAACTCCTTACAGCATGCTTGTGGGGGCGACCTAGCCTGCTCACCCAAGCGTTACTGCATCGGGGTTGCAGGGCATCGGTCTTTTCGCAAACGCCACGTACGGCTGTTGGGGAGGGGAGGCGAGCCGAATAGGCTTTGCGAGAGGCGAAGGAGAGCGCCCTGCATTTGCCAAGCTTTAGCATGGCTTGGTTTTGTCGGGCAAAGACTAAAGGTGCTCGCTCAGAATTAAAAGGGGGCCGCTGTGCCAGCTCCAAGTGCTGCTGCTACGATATGATATGATATGATATATGATTGATATATACGACAAGGCATTTATAACACGCCGATAGACAAGTGTATAGTGCTGCTTGCCAAGGTGCTGAGCTCTTTGTCGGAGTGTGTGAGCGGCTCTTAAAAGAGCCTTTGTGTTTTTTTTTGTTGGGGAGTGTGTAACTTGGGCTGTTACTTGCTGGCTTTGCCCCCTGCCTTGTGGCCCTCTGTCTTCTTGGGCAGCAGCACGGCCTGGATGTTGGGCAGGACACCGCCCTGGGCGATGGTGACTTTGCCCAGCAGCTTGTTGAGCTCCTCGTCGTTGCGGATGGCGAGCTGCAGGTGTCTGGGGATGATGCGGGTCTTCTTGTTGTCCCGGGCGGCGTTGCCGGCCAGCTCGAGGATCTCAGCAGTCAGGTACTCGAGCACGGCAGCCAGATAGACGGGGGCTCCGGCACCCACCCGCTCAGCGTAGCTCCCCTTCCGCAGCAGCCGATGCACACGGCCTACTGGGAACTGCAAGCCCGCCCGGGAGGAGCGAGTCTTGGCCTTAGCGCGGGCCTTCCCTCCTTGCTTTCCTCGTCCAGACATGGTTCGCCGTAAAGTGGGAGCTCGCTCGTCCTACGTTCAAAGAGAAAGCAATGACCCGAGCACGAGAGGGCCGGCATATAAAGACACGGGGGAGGCTCTCTCATTGGACGAAACCTAGGCTGGCGTGCACATCCATTGGAGGGGGAACGATGCTGCTGCCAGCCAATCGGAGCCCTGTGCTGGGCACACCCACCACAACAGAGTAGCTACAGAACCGTTACGGGCCAATAGCGGACAGGGACTGGCAGCAGCTGTTTAACACAGACAGCCTATAAAAGAGAGGGGGTCGGGGGCGGTGACTACTCATTTCTCCCACTCCTCGCAGCGTGGACGTCAGCCGCAGACCATGCCTGAGCCAGCCAAGTCCGCTCCAGCGCCCAAGAAGGGCTCCAAGAAAGCGCTCTCCAAGCCGCCCAAGAAGGACGGGAAGAAGCGCAAGAGGAGCAGGAAAGAGAGCTATGCCATTTACATCTACAAGGTGATGAAGCAGGTGCACCCCGACACCGGCATCTCTTCCAAGGCCATGGGCATCATGAACTCGTTTGTCAATGACATCTTCGAGCGCATCGCCGGGGAAGCCTCCCGCCTGGCCCACTACAACAAGCGCAGGACCATCACCTCCAGGGAGATCCAGACCGCAGTGCGACTCCTGCTGCCTGGTGAGCTGGCCAAGCATGCCGTGTCCGAGGGCACCAAGGCCGTCACCAAGTACACCAGCGCCAAGTGAGAGGGCAGCCACAGCCCTCTGCGGCACAGCTCCCCGCACACAGAAAAACCCAAAGGCTCTTTTAAGAGCCGCTCACCACTTCCACTCAAGAGCTCGCATGCTTTGCCTAGCCCTGCTTTATTCCAGCCCCCGAAAACATAAGGGCAGTAATCTCAAATAGGCACGTCGGCGTAGGCACATGTTTTCTATGCGCTGTGGCGGGAGTCATGCACCCACTGGACACATCCGCTGGGTGGGAAAACTCTGGGGCACAGCTTACTGTACAGGACCGGCGATATCGGGCGGCTCTGCCAGGGAAGCCCACGCAGCAGACATCGCTGTTGATCCTGCTAGGGCAGTTCGGAATCACAGCGCCATAGCCGGCTTCTCCCTCCCGAGGTCGACGGGGAGCAAGTACAGCAGCGTTTGTGGCCAGTCTGTCTGCGTGTGCGGCTTGGGGGAGGGCGGAGAACCGACCATTATCACACAGCGCTTAGAAATGGTTCGAGTCCAGCATCAAGGCGCTATCAAAACGTGACGCGAGGGGGAAGCATCGGTCGGGTTAAGAGCTGGCTGTGCTCCGGCTGAAAGGCACGGGCCGTCACATCAACTCCCGACACCAGCACGCGCACCAATTGAAAGCAACCCAAAGGCAGGCGGGGTAAACGGGTCACTGAAAACAGCCCTGGGGCCAAAGGGCACAGGCAGGCACTGGGGGAGGGGATTGACGTGGACGCCAGCCGCAGCAACAGTCTCGCCTTTTCCCGGTGCTATGTGTGGGAAGGCCACCCCGTCCTGTTTTTGCTTGGAATTCTGGGACTTGTAGTGTTTCTGCATTTCACAAACCGGGAAGAAAAATCAACAATCCAAAGGGGGAGAGGGGGGGGGGGGAGACGGGACTGAATATGGCCTTCTCAACCATTGGCCGCTGGAAACTTGAGAGTTCTGCGCATGCCCTGGTAACCTCTCTCTCTCTCTCTCTCTCTCTCTCTCCCTCCCCCCTCCCCCTACATTCTTTGGGCAGTCGGGATACACAACCTCCTTTGCCTCCGGAAACTCCTAAAGACATTCCTCTTCTCCTCTTCCTACTCTCTCCCTCTGCCCTGCTGACCTCTTCTCTGCTCTATCCCTCTCTCCCTCCTTCTCCACACAACATGCCGACTGGAGGGCAGGCATACCTCAGAGTCTCACAGGTCCCTGGCACCCTCGCCAGTCCTCCAGCACTTGCCTCAGGGCCTGCACTTGCCTCATTGCTACTGCACTTGGTCAATGACCCATGAGAATGGCATCGCTCAGCACTTACCCAGTTTTCTGACTAACTGGGCGCACTATGTTATGTTATGTTACTTGGCATTTTTATAGCGCCTTATGTGTCATTGGTATGACCTCAAGCGCTGGTAGGTTGAACGCCCTCGGGAACCGCAGTTCAGGTCAGTAGAGAGACAGAGTGTCGTACGGTGCGTGGGCGCACCGGATATGTGTGCAGCTGGTGTGGTTGTTGCATGATAGCTGCTTCTTTAGCGGTAGGTGTGGTGCTGTGGAAATCAGTTGGATGTGTTCAGTCTGGAGGGTGGACACCCAGCCTGAGTTCTGGCTGCGTTGGGCCCGAGGAGACGCTTAAGATAGCCGGTATGTGCTCAGCTGGCTGTGTTGTATTAGGATGATGAGGTGTTCGTGGGGTCATGGTAGTATGAGAACAGCTAGGCCGAATGTGTCATAGTATAGCTGTCTTCTAGTTGAATGATGGTGTATAGGCCAGAGTAAGCGTAGTAGTGTGATATGGTGGTTATGGGGAAAGCGCCTGCGACCAAGCACGAGAGTCGGACAGGGGGCGTACATAGCGGCATACGTACATAAAGCGACAGGATGCATAGGATAAACATGCGATGCAGGTACCATGGGAAAACAGGTACATAGCATAAATAGGATGTACAGAGGTATGGTATATAGAGAGATATGCACTCCATCCACTCTGTCCTTTCCATTCACACTATCCTTCGCTTCCACTCCATCCACTTTTTCCATCTGCTCCATCCGTTCCATCCTATGTGGCCCAGCCTATCCCACCCAATTGGTAGGTGCGCCCCCGCCCCTCCTGTCTGGCACGGATTCAGCACCTTCGTTACATAACCTTGCGCTCGCTCAGGGATGTGTCCTGCTGGATTTATGAGGGCGAAGGCCAGGACTTCAAGCCTCAGAATGCAAAGTTAAAACCAGGACTGCACTTGCATCCCCAGACTGGAATGGATATTGTTGGCATGTATGATGTTGGCCCGACAGACCTGATGGCTGCAAGGAGAGAAAAGGGGGCTGGGCCTGGGCCTGGTCCGCCCGCCCGCCTGTCCCAATGGCCAGCGGAGAGTGGAGCAAATGCCACGCTCCTGCCCATCTCAGGGCCCAGCCGAGAGTGGAGCAAATGCCATGCTCCGGGGCTGGCCCGTGGAGCAAAGGCCACGCTCCTGCCCGCCGAGAGTGGAACAAATGCCACCCCCCTGGCCATCTCCGGGGCCTGCAGAGAGTGGAGCAAATACCACCACGCTCCGGGCTGGCCCCGAGGCCCCGAACGGCCACGAACGGCCAGGTTCTATAGGCAGGAAAACAGGGCGTACCTGCAGGCACTTGTTACTCAGAGTGTGCTTTGACCCCTGGCTTCTCGGCGAACGGTGCACTGTGCCGGGCACCCCGAGAGTTCTCGAAGCCTGCTTAGAGCCTCATTGGGATGGCTAGAGTGGCGTGTCTGTCCCCCGAGTTGTTGTGCCGCCCGCCTGGTCTGCAGCTGGGTTCTTCTGGGAGTTATCAGCATAATCCCGCCTTTCCCAGCCAGCTCCACCTAGGCCGCAGTACCTTCTGTCGTTACAAGAGGGCATCGGGGTGCTCTTAGATTCCACATGAGCGTGGAGTCAGGTTACCAGAAGGGAAGAGGGGGGGGCCGGGGGTGTGTGCCCATTTGTAAATACAAAATGACTAAATACTCTCCCTCTAGACCACTGCGCTCCTCTGGCTCTAACTCTCTGTGTGTAAAGCCTTTTGCTAAACAGAGGTCAGGTGGTGGTTCGCTTTCCTCAGCTGGCTCCCTTCCTCTGCGCCTTGAGCAGGATCTTCTTAAATTCCGGAAGCTCCTTAGGCCACAGGCCCCGGGCCGGCACGATAGAGGGCATGGGGGGGGGGGGGTTAGGCACAGGGTGGGGGCAGAGAAGAGGCTCACGCCGTGGGAGGGCAGCTGCAAGGCGCCTCCACTGTTAATTGTCATGACAACCTGGCCAAAAACACAGGGAGGTGAGAAGGAAATCAGCAGGCGCCGGGAAGGGCCCAGCCCCCAATGGAATGACAAAGGTGAAGGGGGCGGGCGGAATATAAGGAGCCTCTAGGAAGGGAGAGGCACCAACGAAAAGAAAGCACAACTGCCTCGGGTAAAGCTTCCAGAGGAAGGAGAAGGACCGTGTTTTTCATTTTCTCACCCAACCCACCCAGAAAAAGGAGGTACAAAAAGGGCATGGAACGCTGGCTGGCAGGTTCGGTACCCGGCAAAGTCGTAGGCGGCGGCACGTGTCTAAGGAGAGGATGCCAATTGGACTGAAAGAAAGGAACCAGCAAAATAGAGGCGGAAGGTCCGGCTTGCAGGCACGCAAAGGAACAGACTTGCCATGGAAACGAGGCATCACTCACCTTGGACACGGTGTGCCCAAAAGCACACCTTTTGTTATCGTTATGTTTATTATGATTGTCAATAAGAAGTAAATGCCTAAGGCCAAAAATTGTTTTCCACAAAGAATGGTATGTGGAGTTTGTTACTAAATAGGGGCATGAGGGAGAGCTCGGGTGCCCACACTACTTAGCCTAAGACTCTCCTCTTTACCTCCGCCTTCGCTTCTTCTCTCCCTTGCTAATCCCACAGTTGCTGCGATGGGTGTCCTGGGCCCTTATGCATCCTCGGGGCCCTGACCTCCCGCACCCAATCGGCCCAGCTCCTGTCTATCTATCTATCTGCAATTGCACGCACACCCAAACGCCCCGGTCGCTCGCACTCGCACCCCTCACGGCTCCAGGCCGTGTAGCATTCAACATTCCTAGCACTTCATCTCTGGCCCGCCCATGAGCTCAGACTCCACAGCACAGCACGTACCCGCTGCTTCCTTCTTCCCTGCTGCACTTGCACGTTCGGAAGACTCACAAGGCATAGTAGGCCCGTCCTGCTTTACTCTCCCCATCCCCCCAGCCCACTGCTCTTATGTATTGTGTTTTTAATGTATTTCCCACTCCTCCTCCCTCCCTTGCCCTGTGGGCGCTTTGAAACAGTATGTTCTTATTTTACAAGCGCCTAACAAGCAAACAATAAAATAAACGGGCATGTGTTCTCTTGTCGGCACGGTCTGAGCCGAAACAAAGGGCCATCAAGTGGAATGCTAAAGGGGACCCAATTTCTTTTGACGCATTTCCCCATTCTCACAGAAGGCGCCGTTCATGTAAATGTGTGCTAAGAAAGGATTCTGGAATGGCACTGCCGCACAGGGACTGCACGGGGCAGGGTGGGGGTTGTTGTTGTCAGCCTTCCAAGAAAGCGGAGTACAATCGAGCAGCTCTGTTATTGATGGTGTGGGCGGCTCTTAAAAGAGCCTTTGGGTTTGCGCGCTGATGCTGCGGTAGGTAGGTGGGCAGGCAGGCAGGTGATCCTCAACCCCCGAATCCATAAAGAGTGCGTCCCTGGCGCTTCAGGGCATACACCACATCCATGGCGGTGACGGTCTTCCTCTTGGCGTGCTCAGTGTAGGTGACGGCGTCCCGGATCACGTTTTCCAGGAAGACCTTGAGCACACCGCGGGTCTCCTCGTAGATGAGGCCGGAGATGCGCTTGACTCCACCACGGCGGGCCAGGCGGCGGATGGCAGGCTTGGTAATGCCCTGGATGTTGTCCCTGAGCACTTTCCTGTGCCTCTTGGCACCTCCCTTGCCGAGACCTTTCCCTCCTTTGCCTCGTCCAGACATGGCGGCTGCACTTCTACTTCTCCTCGTCGTCGTCACGGGGGGAGCTGACTGAGACTGTGTGTGCCGGCAGACAGGGACCGGCTGCTTATATGGACAGAGGGCGGACCATGGGGAGCGCGGCGGGTGTCCGCTCCAGTGCGCAGGGCAGCGTGGGCGGGAGCGCAGCATTTCAAAATGCCCGCGCTTTCCAGCCGTTGCCCCGGAGGGCCTTTGTTCTCTCAGGACTTGCTAAAGGAAAGAGCTTGCTCTTGTGTACAAAGGCCGCTGCCTTTCTGAGAGAGGGCGCGTGCGCGCACACGCACCCCTCCCCCTGCCCTCCCCTCCTCCAATGGACTCCTTTGTGCGCCTCGCATTCGCGCCCTACTTTGCCCCTGCACCCAGAACTTTGCATCGGGGTCGGGAGTATGGCCTTCATTCTACATGGGTTACGAGCAATTTGCGCTGCAGCCTCTCTTTTCTCCGACGCAAGCACATACTCTGTTGGAGCCTACCCTTTGCCAAAACCCCCCCCCCCCCCCCCCCCTCTGTCCCCTTGCCACGTGGGATTATCTGCAAAGACAAAATGGCGGGGGTGGGGGCGTTGTGTGGGGTCGGTCGGGGGGGGGGGGGGGGGGATACCTGGGGGTCTGTGGCAGGAATTACCCAACGGCCGAAGTCCAGACATGAACTCCTTACAGCATGCTTGTGGGGGCGACCTAGCCTGCTCACCCAAGCGTTACTGCATCGGGGTTGCAGGGCATCGGTCTTTTCGCAAACGCCACGTACGGCTGTTGGGGAGGGGAGGCGAGCCGAATAGGCTTTGCGAGAGGCGAAGGAGAGCGCCCTGCATTTGCCAAGCTTTAGCATGGCTTGGTTTTGTCGGGCAAAGACTAAAGGTGCTCGCTCAGAATTAAAAGGGGGCCGCTGTGCCAGCTCCAAGTGCTGCTGCTACGATATGATATGATATGATATATGATTGATATATACGACAAGGCATTTATAACACGCCGATAGACAAGTGTATAGTGCTGCTTGCCAAGGTGCTGAGCTCTTTGTCGGAGTGTGTGAGCGGCTCTTAAAAGAGCCTTTGTGTTTTTTTTTGTTGGGGAGTGTGTAACTTGGGCTGTTACTTGCTGGCTTTGCCCCCTGCCTTGTGGCCCTCTGTCTTCTTGGGCAGCAGCACGGCCTGGATGTTGGGCAGGACACCGCCCTGGGCGATGGTGACTTTGCCCAGCAGCTTGTTGAGCTCCTCGTCGTTGCGGATGGCGAGCTGCAGGTGTCTGGGGATGATGCGGGTCTTCTTGTTGTCCCGGGCGGCGTTGCCGGCCAGCTCGAGGATCTCAGCAGTCAGGTACTCGAGCACGGCAGCCAGATAGACGGGGGCTCCGGCACCCACCCGCTCAGCGTAGCTCCCCTTCCGCAGCAGCCGATGCACACGGCCTACTGGGAACTGCAAGCCCGCCCGGGAGGAGCGAGTCTTGGCCTTAGCGCGGGCCTTCCCTCCTTGCTTTCCTCGTCCAGACATGGTTCGCCGTAAAGTGGGAGCTCGCTCGTCCTACGTTCAAAGAGAAAGCAATGACCCGAGCACGAGAGGGCCGGCATATAAAGACACGGGGGAGGCTCTCTCATTGGACGAAACCTAGGCTGGCGTGCACATCCATTGGAGGGGGAACGATGCTGCTGCCAGCCAATCGGAGCCCTGTGCTGGGCACACCCACCACAACAGAGTAGCTACAGAACCGTTACGGGCCAATAGCGGACAGGGACTGGCAGCAGCTGTTTAACACAGACAGCCTATAAAAGAGAGGGGGTCGGGGGCGGTGACTACTCATTTCTCCCACTCCTCGCAGCGTGGACGTCAGCCGCAGACCATGCCTGAGCCAGCCAAGTCCGCTCCAGCGCCCAAGAAGGGCTCCAAGAAAGCGCTCTCCAAGCCGCCCAAGAAGGACGGGAAGAAGCGCAAGAGGAGCAGGAAAGAGAGCTATGCCATTTACATCTACAAGGTGATGAAGCAGGTGCACCCCGACACCGGCATCTCTTCCAAGGCCATGGGCATCATGAACTCGTTTGTCAATGACATCTTCGAGCGCATCGCCGGGGAAGCCTCCCGCCTGGCCCACTACAACAAGCGCAGGACCATCACCTCCAGGGAGATCCAGACCGCAGTGCGACTCCTGCTGCCTGGTGAGCTGGCCAAGCATGCCGTGTCCGAGGGCACCAAGGCCGTCACCAAGTACACCAGCGCCAAGTGAGAGGGCAGCCACAGCCCTCTGCGGCACAGCTCCCCGCACACAGAAAAACCCAAAGGCTCTTTTAAGAGCCGCTCACCACTTCCACTCAAGAGCTCGCATGCTTTGCCTAGCCCTGCTTTATTCCAGCCCCCGAAAACATAAGGGCAGTAATCTCAAATAGGCACGTCGGCGTAGGCACATGTTTTCTATGCGCTGTGGCGGGAGTCATGCACCCACTGGACACATCCGCTGGGTGGGAAAACTCTGGGGCACAGCTTACTGTACAGGACCGGCGATATCGGGCGGCTCTGCCAGGGAAGCCCACGCAGCAGACATCGCTGTTGATCCTGCTAGGGCAGTTCGGAATCACAGCGCCATAGCCGGCTTCTCCCTCCCGAGGTCGACGGGGAGCAAGTACAGCAGCGTTTGTGGCCAGTCTGTCTGCGTGTGCGGCTTGGGGGAGGGCGGAGAACCGACCATTATCACACAGCGCTTAGAAATGGTTCGAGTCCAGCATCAAGGCGCTATCAAAACGTGACGCGAGGGGGAAGCATCGGTCGGGTTAAGAGCTGGCTGTGCTCCGGCTGAAAGGCACGGGCCGTCACATCAACTCCCGACACCAGCACGCGCACCAATTGAAAGCAACCCAAAGGCAGGCGGGGTAAACTGGTCACTGAAAACAGCCCTGGGGCCAAAGGGCACAGGCAGGCACTGGGGGAGGGGATTGACGTGGACGCCAGCCGCAGCAACAGTCTCGCCTTTTCCCGGTGCTATGTGTGGGAAGGCCACCCCGTCCTGTTTTTGCTTGGAATTCTGGGACTTGTAGTGTTTCTGCATTTCACAAACCGGGAAGAAAAATCAACAATCCAAAGGGGGAGAGGGGGGGGGGGAGACGGGACTGAATATGGCCTTCTCAACCATTGGCCGCTGGAAACTTGAGAGTTCTGCGCATGCCCTGGTAACCTCTCTCTCTCTCTCTCTCTCTCTCTCTCCCTCCCCCCTCCCCCTACATTCTTTGGGCAGTCGGGATACACAACCTCCTTTGCCTCCGGAAACTCCTAAAGACATTCCTCTTCTCCTCTTCCTACTCTCTCCCTCTGCCCTGCTGACCTCTTCTCTGCTCTATCCCTCTCTCCCTCCTTCTCCACACAACATGCCGACTGGAGGGCAGGCATACCTCAGAGTCTCACAGGTCCCTGGCACCCTCGCCAGTCCTCCAGCACTTGCCTCAGGGCCTGCACTTGCCTCATTGCTACTGCACTTGGTCAATGACCCATGAGAATGGCATCGCTCAGCACTTACCCAGTTTTCTGACTAACTGGGCGCACTATGTTATGTTATGTTACTTGGCATTTTTATAGCGCCTTATGTGTCATTGGTATGACCTCAAGCGCTGGTAGGTTGAACGCCCTCGGGAACCGCAGTTCAGGTCAGTAGAGAGACAGAGTGTCGTACGGTGCGTGGGCGCACCGGATATGTGTGCAGCTGGTGTGGTTGTTGCATGATAGCTGCTTCTTTAGCGGTAGGTGTGGTGCTGTGGAAATCAGTTGGATGTGTTCAGTCTGGAGGGTGGACACCCAGCCTGAGTTCTGGCTGCGTTGGGCCCGAGGAGACGCTTAAGATAGCCGGTATGTGCTCAGCTGGCTGTGTTGTATTAGGATGATGAGGTGTTCGTGGGGTCATGGTAGTATGAGAACAGCTAGGCCGAATGTGTCATAGTATAGCTGTCTTCTAGTTGAATGATGGTGTATAGGCCAGAGTAAGCGTAGTAGTGTGATATGGTGGTTATGGGGAAAGCGCCTGCGACCAAGCACGAGAGTCGGACAGGGGGCGTACATAGCGGCATACGTACATAAAGCGACAGGATGCATAGGATAAACATGCGATGCAGGTACCATGGGAAAACAGGTACATAGCATAAATAGGATGTACAGAGGTATGGTATATAGAGAGATATGCACTCCATCCACTCTGTCCTTTCCATTCACACTATCCTTCGCTTCCACTCCATCCACTTTTTCCATCTGCTCCATCCGTTCCATCCTATGTGGCCCAGCCTATCCCACCCAATTGGTAGGTGCGCCCCCGCCCCTCCTGTCTGGCACGGATTCAGCACCTTCGTTACATAACCTTGCGCTCGCTCAGGGATGTGTCCTGCTGGATTTATGAGGGCGAAGGCCAGGACTTCAAGCCTCAGAATGCAAAGTTAAAACCAGGACTGCACTTGCATCCCCAGACTGGAATGGATATTGTTGGCATGTATGATGTTGGCCCGACAGACCTGATGGCTGCAAGGAGAGAAAAGGGGGCTGGGCCTGGGCCTGGTCCGCCCGCCCGCCTGTCCCAATGGCCAGCGGAGAGTGGAGCAAATGCCACGCTCCTGCCCATCTCAGGGCCCAGCCGAGAGTGGAGCAAATGCCATGCTCCGGGGCTGGCCCGTGGAGCAAAGGCCACGCTCCTGCCCGCCGAGAGTGGAACAAATGCCACCCCCCTGGCCATCTCCGGGGCCTGCAGAGAGTGGAGCAAATACCACCACGCTCCGGGCTGGCCCCGAGGCCCCGAACGGCCACGAACGGCCAGGTTCTATAGGCAGGAAAACAGGGCGTACCTGCAGGCACTTGTTACTCAGAGTGTGCTTTGACCCCTGGCTTCTCGGCGAACGGTGCACTGTGCCGGGCACCCCGAGAGTTCTCGAAGCCTGCTTAGAGCCTCATTGGGATGGCTAGAGTGGCGTGTCTGTCCCCCGAGTTGTTGTGCCGCCCGCCTGGTCTGCAGCTGGGTTCTTCTGGGAGTTATCAGCATAATCCCGCCTTTCCCAGCCAGCTCCACCTAGGCCGCAGTACCTTCTGTCGTTACAAGAGGGCATCGGGGTGCTCTTAGATTCCACATGAGCGTGGAGTCAGGTTACCAGAAGGGAAGAGGGGGGGGCCGGGGGTGTGTGCCCATTTGTAAATACAAAATGACTAAATACTCTCCCTCTAGACCACTGCGCTCCTCTGGCTCTAACTCTCTGTGTGTAAAGCCTTTTGCTAAACAGAGGTCAGGTGGTGGTTCGCTTTCCTCAGCTGGCTCCCTTCCTCTGCGCCTTGAGCAGGATCTTCTTAAATTCCGGAAGCTCCTTAGGCCACAGGCCCCGGGCCGGCACGATAGAGGGCATGGGGGGGGGGGGGTTAGGCACAGGGTGGGGGCAGAGAAGAGGCTCACGCCGTGGGAGGGCAGCTGCAAGGCGCCTCCACTGTTAATTGTCATGACAACCTGGCCAAAAACACAGGGAGGTGAGAAGGAAATCAGCAGGCGCCGGGAAGGGCCCAGCCCCCAATGGAATGACAAAGGTGAAGGGGGCGGGCGGAATATAAGGAGCCTCTAGGAAGGGAGAGGCACCAACGAAAAGAAAGCACAACTGCCTCGGGTAAAGCTTCCAGAGGAAGGAGAAGGACCGTGTTTTTCATTTTCTCACCCAACCCACCCAGAAAAAGGAGGTACAAAAAGGGCATGGAACGCTGGCTGGCAGGTTCGGTACCCGGCAAAGTCGTAGGCGGCGGCACGTGTCTAAGGAGAGGATGCCAATTGGACTGAAAGAAAGGAACCAGCAAAATAGAGGCGGAAGGTCCGGCTTGCAGGCACGCAAAGGAACAGACTTGCCATGGAAACGAGGCATCACTCACCTTGGACACGGTGTGCCCAAAAGCACACCTTTTGTTATCGTTATGTTTATTATGATTGTCAATAAGAAGTAAATGCCTAAGGCCAAAAATTGTTTTCCACAAAGAATGGTATGTGGAGTTTGTTACTAAATAGGGGCATGAGGGAGAGCTCGGGTGCCCACACTACTTAGCCTAAGACTCTCCTCTTTACCTCCGCCTTCGCTTCTTCTCTCCCTTGCTAATCCCACAGTTGCTGCGATGGGTGTCCTGGGCCCTTATGCATCCTCGGGGCCCTGACCTCCCGCACCCAATCGGCCCAGCTCCTGTCTATCTATCTATCTGCAATTGCACGCACACCCAAACGCCCCGGTCGCTCGCACTCGCACCCCTCACGGCTCCAGGCCGTGTAGCATTCAACATTCCTAGCACTTCATCTCTGGCCCGCCCATGAGCTCAGACTCCACAGCACAGCACGTACCCGCTGCTTCCTTCTTCCCTGCTGCACTTGCACGTTCGGAAGACTCACAAGGCATAGTAGGCCCGTCCTGCTTTACTCTCCCCATCCCCCCAGCCCACTGCTCTTATGTATTGTGTTTTTAATGTATTTCCCACTCCTCCTCCCTCCCTTGCCCTGTGGGCGCTTTGAAACAGTATGTTCTTATTTTACAAGCGCCTAACAAGCAAACAATAAAATAAACGGGCATGTGTTCTCTTGTCGGCACGGTCTGAGCCGAAACAAAGGGCCATCAAGTGGAATGCTAAAGGGGACCCAATTTCTTTTGACGCATTTCCCCATTCTCACAGAAGGCGCCGTTCATGTAAATGTGTGCTAAGAAAGGATTCTGGAATGGCACTGCCGCACAGGGACTGCACGGGGCAGGGTGGGGGTTGTTGTTGTCAGCCTTCCAAGAAAGCGGAGTACAATCGAGCAGCTCTGTTATTGATGGTGTGGGCGGCTCTTAAAAGAGCCTTTGGGTTTGCGCGCTGATGCTGCGGTAGGTAGGTGGGCAGGCAGGCAGGTGATCCTCAACCCCCGAATCCATAAAGAGTGCGTCCCTGGCGCTTCAGGGCATACACCACATCCATGGCGGTGACGGTCTTCCTCTTGGCGTGCTCAGTGTAGGTGACGGCGTCCCGGATCACGTTTTCCAGGAAGACCTTGAGCACACCGCGGGTCTCCTCGTAGATGAGGCCGGAGATGCGCTTGACTCCACCACGGCGGGCCAGGCGGCGGATGGCAGGCTTGGTAATGCCCTGGATGTTGTCCCTGAGCACTTTCCTGTGCCTCTTGGCACCTCCCTTGCCGAGACCTTTCCCTCCTTTGCCTCGTCCAGACATGGCGGCTGCACTTCTACTTCTCCTCGTCGTCGTCACGGGGGGAGCTGACTGAGACTGTGTGTGCCGGCAGACAGGGACCGGCTGCTTATATGGACAGAGGGCGGACCATGGGGAGCGCGGCGGGTGTCCGCTCCAGTGCGCAGGGCAGCGTGGGCGGGAGCGCAGCATTTCAAAATGCCCGCGCTTTCCAGCCGTTGCCCCGGAGGGCCTTTGTTCTCTCAGGACTTGCTAAAGGAAAGAGCTTGCTCTTGTGTACAAAGGCCGCTGCCTTTCTGAGAGAGGGCGCGTGCGCGCACACGCACCCCTCCCCCTGCCCTCCCCTCCTCCAATGGACTCCTTTGTGCGCCTCGCATTCGCGCCCTACTTTGCCCCTGCACCCAGAACTTTGCATCGGGGTCGGGAGTATGGCCTTCATTCTACATGGGTTACGAGCAATTTGCGCTGCAGCCTCTCTTTTCTCCGACGCAAGCACATACTCTGTTGGAGCCTACCCTTTGCCAAAACCCCCCCCCCCCCCCCCCCCTCTGTCCCCTTGCCACGTGGGATTATCTGCAAAGACAAAATGGCGGGGGTGGGGGCGTTGTGTGGGGTCGGTCGGGGGGGGGGGGGGGGGGGGATACCTGGGGGTCTGTGGCAGGAATTACCCAACGGCCGAAGTCCAGACATGAACTCCTTACAGCATGCTTGTGGGGGCGACCTAGCCTGCTCACCCAAGCGTTACTGCATCGGGGTTGCAGGGCATCGGTCTTTTCGCAAACGCCACGTACGGCTGTTGGGGAGGGGAGGCGAGCCGAATAGGCTTTGCGAGAGGCGAAGGAGAGCGCCCTGCATTTGCCAAGCTTTAGCATGGCTTGGTTTTGTCGGGCAAAGACTAAAGGTGCTCGCTCAGAATTAAAAGGGGGCCGCTGTGCCAGCTCCAAGTGCTGCTGCTACGATATGATATGATATGATATATGATTGATATATACGACAAGGCATTTATAACACGCCGATAGACAAGTGTATAGTGCTGCTTGCCAAGGTGCTGAGCTCTTTGTCGGAGTGTGTGAGCGGCTCTTAAAAGAGCCTTTGTGTTTTTTTTTGTTGGGGAGTGTGTAACTTGGGCTGTTACTTGCTGGCTTTGCCCCCTGCCTTGTGGCCCTCTGTCTTCTTGGGCAGCAGCACGGCCTGGATGTTGGGCAGGACACCGCCCTGGGCGATGGTGACTTTGCCCAGCAGCTTGTTGAGCTCCTCGTCGTTGCGGATGGCGAGCTGCAGGTGTCTGGGGATGATGCGGGTCTTCTTGTTGTCCCGGGCGGCGTTGCCGGCCAGCTCGAGGATCTCAGCAGTCAGGTACTCGAGCACGGCAGCCAGATAGACGGGGGCTCCGGCACCCACCCGCTCAGCGTAGCTCCCCTTCCGCAGCAGCCGATGCACACGGCCTACTGGGAACTGCAAGCCCGCCCGGGAGGAGCGAGTCTTGGCCTTAGCGCGGGCCTTCCCTCCTTGCTTTCCTCGTCCAGACATGGTTCGCCGTAAAGTGGGAGCTCGCTCGTCCTACGTTCAAAGAGAAAGCAATGACCCGAGCACGAGAGGGCCGGCATATAAAGACACGGGGGAGGCTCTCTCATTGGACGAAACCTAGGCTGGCGTGCACATCCATTGGAGGGGGAACGATGCTGCTGCCAGCCAATCGGAGCCCTGTGCTGGGCACACCCACCACAACAGAGTAGCTACAGAACCGTTACGGGCCAATAGCGGACAGGGACTGGCAGCAGCTGTTTAACACAGACAGCCTATAAAAGAGAGGGGGTCGGGGGCGGTGACTACTCATTTCTCCCACTCCTCGCAGCGTGGACGTCAGCCGCAGACCATGCCTGAGCCAGCCAAGTCCGCTCCAGCGCCCAAGAAGGGCTCCAAGAAAGCGCTCTCCAAGCCGCCCAAGAAGGACGGGAAGAAGCGCAAGAGGAGCAGGAAAGAGAGCTATGCCATTTACATCTACAAGGTGATGAAGCAGGTGCACCCCGACACCGGCATCTCTTCCAAGGCCATGGGCATCATGAACTCGTTTGTCAATGACATCTTCGAGCGCATCGCCGGGGAAGCCTCCCGCCTGGCCCACTACAACAAGCGCAGGACCATCACCTCCAGGGAGATCCAGACCGCAGTGCGACTCCTGCTGCCTGGTGAGCTGGCCAAGCATGCCGTGTCCGAGGGCACCAAGGCCGTCACCAAGTACACCAGCGCCAAGTGAGAGGGCAGCCACAGCCCTCTGCGGCACAGCTCCCCGCACACAGAAAAACCCAAAGGCTCTTTTAAGAGCCGCTCACCACTTCCACTCAAGAGCTCGCATGCTTTGCCTAGCCCTGCTTTATTCCAGCCCCCGAAAACATAAGGGCAGTAATCTCAAATAGGCACGTCGGCGTAGGCACATGTTTTCTATGCGCTGTGGCGGGAGTCATGCACCCACTGGACACATCCGCTGGGTGGGAAAACTCTGGGGCACAGCTTACTGTACAGGACCGGCGATATCGGGCGGCTCTGCCAGGGAAGCCCACGCAGCAGACATCGCTGTTGATCCTGCTAGGGCAGTTCGGAATCACAGCGCCATAGCCGGCTTCTCCCTCCCGAGGTCGACGGGGAGCAAGTACAGCAGCGTTTGTGGCCAGTCTGTCTGCGTGTGCGGCTTGGGGGAGGGCGGAGAACCGACCATTATCACACAGCGCTTAGAAATGGTTCGAGTCCAGCATCAAGGCGCTATCAAAACGTGACGCGAGGGGGAAGCATCGGTCGGGTTAAGAGCTGGCTGTGCTCCGGCTGAAAGGCACGGGCCGTCACATCAACTCCCGACACCAGCACGCGCACCAATTGAAAGCAACCCAAAGGCAGGCGGGGTAAACTGGTCACTGAAAACAGCCCTGGGGCCAAAGGGCACAGGCAGGCACTGGGGGAGGGGATTGACGTGGACGCCAGCCGCAGCAACAGTCTCGCCTTTTCCCGGTGCTATGTGTGGGAAGGCCACCCCGTCCTGTTTTTGCTTGGAATTCTGGGACTTGTAGTGTTTCTGCATTTCACAAACCGGGAAGAAAAATCAACAATCCAAAGGGGGAGAGGGGGGGGGGGAGACGGGACTGAATATGGCCTTCTCAACCATTGGCCGCTGGAAACTTGAGAGTTCTGCGCATGCCCTGGTAACCTCTCTCTCTCTCTCTCTCTCTCTCTCTCCCTCCCCCCTCCCCCTACATTCTTTGGGCAGTCGGGATACACAACCTCCTTTGCCTCCGGAAACTCCTAAAGACATTCCTCTTCTCCTCTTCCTACTCTCTCCCTCTGCCCTGCTGACCTCTTCTCTGCTCTATCCCTCTCTCCCTCCTTCTCCACACAACATGCCGACTGGAGGGCAGGCATACCTCAGAGTCTCACAGGTCCCTGGCACCCTCGCCAGTCCTCCAGCACTTGCCTCAGGGCCTGCACTTGCCTCATTGCTACTGCACTTGGTCAATGACCCATGAGAATGGCATCGCTCAGCACTTACCCAGTTTTCTGACTAACTGGGCGCACTATGTTATGTTATGTTACTTGGCATTTTTATAGCGCCTTATGTGTCATTGGTATGACCTCAAGCGCTGGTAGGTTGAACGCCCTCGGGAACCGCAGTTCAGGTCAGTAGAGAGACAGAGTGTCGTACGGTGCGTGGGCGCACCGGATATGTGTGCAGCTGGTGTGGTTGTTGCATGATAGCTGCTTCTTTAGCGGTAGGTGTGGTGCTGTGGAAATCAGTTGGATGTGTTCAGTCTGGAGGGTGGACACCCAGCCTGAGTTCTGGCTGCGTTGGGCCCGAGGAGACGCTTAAGATAGCCGGTATGTGCTCAGCTGGCTGTGTTGTATTAGGATGATGAGGTGTTCGTGGGGTCATGGTAGTATGAGAACAGCTAGGCCGAATGTGTCATAGTATAGCTGTCTTCTAGTTGAATGATGGTGTATAGGCCAGAGTAAGCGTAGTAGTGTGATATGGTGGTTATGGGGAAAGCGCCTGCGACCAAGCACGAGAGTCGGACAGGGGGCGTACATAGCGGCATACGTACATAAAGCGACAGGATGCATAGGATAAACATGCGATGCAGGTACCATGGGAAAACAGGTACATAGCATAAATAGGATGTACAGAGGTATGGTATATAGAGAGATATGCACTCCATCCACTCTGTCCTTTCCATTCACACTATCCTTCGCTTCCACTCCATCCACTTTTTCCATCTGCTCCATCCGTTCCATCCTATGTGGCCCAGCCTATCCCACCCAATTGGTAGGTGCGCCCCCGCCCCTCCTGTCTGGCACGGATTCAGCACCTTCGTTACATAACCTTGCGCTCGCTCAGGGATGTGTCCTGCTGGATTTATGAGGGCGAAGGCCAGGACTTCAAGCCTCAGAATGCAAAGTTAAAACCAGGACTGCACTTGCATCCCCAGACTGGAATGGATATTGTTGGCATGTATGATGTTGGCCCGACAGACCTGATGGCTGCAAGGAGAGAAAAGGGGGCTGGGCCTGGGCCTGGTCCGCCCGCCCGCCTGTCCCAATGGCCAGCGGAGAGTGGAGCAAATGCCACGCTCCTGCCCATCTCAGGGCCCAGCCGAGAGTGGAGCAAATGCCATGCTCCGGGGCTGGCCCGTGGAGCAAAGGCCACGCTCCTGCCCGCCGAGAGTGGAACAAATGCCACCCCCCTGGCCATCTCCGGGGCCTGCAGAGAGTGGAGCAAATACCACCACGCTCCGGGCTGGCCCCGAGGCCCCGAACGGCCACGAACGGCCAGGTTCTATAGGCAGGAAAACAGGGCGTACCTGCAGGCACTTGTTACTCAGAGTGTGCTTTGACCCCTGGCTTCTCGGCGAACGGTGCACTGTGCCGGGCACCCCGAGAGTTCTCGAAGCCTGCTTAGAGCCTCATTGGGATGGCTAGAGTGGCGTGTCTGTCCCCCGAGTTGTTGTGCCGCCCGCCTGGTCTGCAGCTGGGTTCTTCTGGGAGTTATCAGCATAATCCCGCCTTTCCCAGCCAGCTCCACCTAGGCCGCAGTACCTTCTGTCGTTACAAGAGGGCATCGGGGTGCTCTTAGATTCCACATGAGCGTGGAGTCAGGTTACCAGAAGGGAAGAGGGGGGGGCCGGGGGTGTGTGCCCATTTGTAAATACAAAATGACTAAATACTCTCCCTCTAGACCACTGCGCTCCTCTGGCTCTAACTCTCTGTGTGTAAAGCCTTTTGCTAAACAGAGGTCAGGTGGTGGTTCGCTTTCCTCAGCTGGCTCCCTTCCTCTGCGCCTTGAGCAGGATCTTCTTAAATTCCGGAAGCTCCTTAGGCCACAGGCCCCGGGCCGGCACGATAGAGGGCATGGGGGGGGGGGGGTTAGGCACAGGGTGGGGGCAGAGAAGAGGCTCACGCCGTGGGAGGGCAGCTGCAAGGCGCCTCCACTGTTAATTGTCATGACAACCTGGCCAAAAACACAGGGAGGTGAGAAGGAAATCAGCAGGCGCCGGGAAGGGCCCAGCCCCCAATGGAATGACAAAGGTGAAGGGGGCGGGCGGAATATAAGGAGCCTCTAGGAAGGGAGAGGCACCAACGAAAAGAAAGCACAACTGCCTCGGGTAAAGCTTCCAGAGGAAGGAGAAGGACCGTGTTTTTCATTTTCTCACCCAACCCACCCAGAAAAAGGAGGTACAAAAAGGGCATGGAACGCTGGCTGGCAGGTTCGGTACCCGGCAAAGTCGTAGGCGGCGGCACGTGTCTAAGGAGAGGATGCCAATTGGACTGAAAGAAAGGAACCAGCAAAATAGAGGCGGAAGGTCCGGCTTGCAGGCACGCAAAGGAACAGACTTGCCATGGAAACGAGGCATCACTCACCTTGGACACGGTGTGCCCAAAAGCACACCTTTTGTTATCGTTATGTTTATTATGATTGTCAATAAGAAGTAAATGCCTAAGGCCAAAAATTGTTTTCCACAAAGAATGGTATGTGGAGTTTGTTACTAAATAGGGGCATGAGGGAGAGCTCGGGTGCCCACACTACTTAGCCTAAGACTCTCCTCTTTACCTCCGCCTTCGCTTCTTCTCTCCCTTGCTAATCCCACAGTTGCTGCGATGGGTGTCCTGGGCCCTTATGCATCCTCGGGGCCCTGACCTCCCGCACCCAATCGGCCCAGCTCCTGTCTATCTATCTATCTGCAATTGCACGCACACCCAAACGCCCCGGTCGCTCGCACTCGCACCCCTCACGGCTCCAGGCCGTGTAGCATTCAACATTCCTAGCACTTCATCTCTGGCCCGCCCATGAGCTCAGACTCCACAGCACAGCACGTACCCGCTGCTTCCTTCTTCCCTGCTGCACTTGCACGTTCGGAAGACTCACAAGGCATAGTAGGCCCGTCCTGCTTTACTCTCCCCATCCCCCCAGCCCACTGCTCTTATGTATTGTGTTTTTAATGTATTTCCCACTCCTCCTCCCTCCCTTGCCCTGTGGGCGCTTTGAAACAGTATGTTCTTATTTTACAAGCGCCTAACAAGCAAACAATAAAATAAACGGGCATGTGTTCTCTTGTCGGCACGGTCTGAGCCGAAACAAAGGGCCATCAAGTGGAATGCTAAAGGGGACCCAATTTCTTTTGACGCATTTCCCCATTCTCACAGAAGGCGCCGTTCATGTAAATGTGTGCTAAGAAAGGATTCTGGAATGGCACTGCCGCACAGGGACTGCACGGGGCAGGGTGGGGGTTGTTGTTGTCAGCCTTCCAAGAAAGCGGAGTACAATCGAGCAGCTCTGTTATTGATGGTGTGGGCGGCTCTTAAAAGAGCCTTTGGGTTTGCGCGCTGATGCTGCGGTAGGTAGGTGGGCAGGCAGGCAGGTGATCCTCAACCCCCGAATCCATAAAGAGTGCGTCCCTGGCGCTTCAGGGCATACACCACATCCATGGCGGTGACGGTCTTCCTCTTGGCGTGCTCAGTGTAGGTGACGGCGTCCCGGATCACGTTTTCCAGGAAGACCTTGAGCACACCGCGGGTCTCCTCGTAGATGAGGCCGGAGATGCGCTTGACTCCACCACGGCGGGCCAGGCGGCGGATGGCAGGCTTGGTAATGCCCTGGATGTTGTCCCTGAGCACTTTCCTGTGCCTCTTGGCACCTCCCTTGCCGAGACCTTTCCCTCCTTTGCCTCGTCCAGACATGGCGGCTGCACTTCTACTTCTCCTCGTCGTCGTCACGGGGGGAGCTGACTGAGACTGTGTGTGCCGGCAGACAGGGACCGGCTGCTTATATGGACAGAGGGCGGACCATGGGGAGCGCGGCGGGTGTCCGCTCCAGTGCGCAGGGCAGCGTGGGCGGGAGCGCAGCATTTCAAAATGCCCGCGCTTTCCAGCCGTTGCCCCGGAGGGCCTTTGTTCTCTCAGGACTTGCTAAAGGAAAGAGCTTGCTCTTGTGTACAAAGGCCGCTGCCTTTCTGAGAGAGGGCGCGTGCGCGCACACGCACCCCTCCCCCTGCCCTCCCCTCCTCCAATGGACTCCTTTGTGCGCCTCGCATTCGCGCCCTACTTTGCCCCTGCACCCAGAACTTTGCATCGGGGTCGGGAGTATGGCCTTCATTCTACATGGGTTACGAGCAATTTGCGCTGCAGCCTCTCTTTTCTCCGACGCAAGCACATACTCTGTTGGAGCCTACCCTTTGCCAAAACCCCCCCCCCCCCCCGCCCCTCTGTCCCCTTGCCACGTGGGATTATCTGCAAAGACAAAATGGCGGGGGTGGGGGCGTTGTGTGGGGTCGGTCGGTGGGGGGGGGGGGGGGGATACCTGGGGGTCTGTGGCAGGAATTACCCAACGGCCGAAGTCCAGACATGAACTCCTTACAGCATGCTTGTGGGGGCGACCTAGCCTGCTCACCCAAGCGTTACTGCATCGGGGTTGCAGGGCATCGGTCTTTTCGCAAACGCCACGTACGGCTGTTGGGGAGGGGAGGCGAGCCGAATAGGCTTTGCGAGAGGCGAAGGAGAGCGCCCTGCATTTGCCAAGCTTTAGCATGGCTTGGTTTTGTCGGGCAAAGACTAAAGGTGCTCGCTCAGAATTAAAAGGGGGCCGCTGTGCCAGCTCCAAGTGCTGCTGCTACGATATGATATGATATGATATATGATTGATATATACGACAAGGCATTTATAACACGCCGATAGACAAGTGTATAGTGCTGCTTGCCAAGGTGCTGAGCTCTTTGTCGGAGTGTGTGAGCGGCTCTTAAAAGAGCCTTTGTGTTTTTTTTTGTTGGGGAGTGTGTAACTTGGGCTGTTACTTGCTGGCTTTGCCCCCTGCCTTGTGGCCCTCTGTCTTCTTGGGCAGCAGCACGGCCTGGATGTTGGGCAGGACACCGCCCTGGGCGATGGTGACTTTGCCCAGCAGCTTGTTGAGCTCCTCGTCGTTGCGGATGGCGAGCTGCAGGTGTCTGGGGATGATGCGGGTCTTCTTGTTGTCCCGGGCGGCGTTGCCGGCCAGCTCGAGGATCTCAGCAGTCAGGTACTCGAGCACGGCAGCCAGATAGACGGGGGCTCCGGCACCCACCCGCTCAGCGTAGCTCCCCTTCCGCAGCAGCCGATGCACACGGCCTACTGGGAACTGCAAGCCCGCCCGGGAGGAGCGAGTCTTGGCCTTAGCGCGGGCCTTCCCTCCTTGCTTTCCTCGTCCAGACATGGTTCGCCGTAAAGTGGGAGCTCGCTCGTCCTACGTTCAAAGAGAAAGCAATGACCCGAGCACGAGAGGGCCGGCATATAAAGACACGGGGGAGGCTCTCTCATTGGACGAAACCTAGGCTGGCGTGCACATCCATTGGAGGGGGAACGATGCTGCTGCCAGCCAATCGGAGCCCTGTGCTGGGCACACCCACCACAACAGAGTAGCTACAGAACCGTTACGGGCCAATAGCGGACAGGGACTGGCAGCAGCTGTTTAACACAGACAGCCTATAAAAGAGAGGGGGTCGGGGGCGGTGACTTACTCATTTCTCCCACTCCTCGCAGCGTGGACGTCAGCCGCAGACCATGCCTGAGCCAGCCAAGTCCGCTCCAGCGCCCAAGAAGGGCTCCAAGAAAGCGCTCTCCAAGCCGCCCAAGAAGGACGGGAAGAAGCGCAAGAGGAGCAGGAAAGAGAGCTATGCCATTTACATCTACAAGGTGATGAAGCAGGTGCACCCCGACACCGGCATCTCTTCCAAGGCCATGGGCATCATGAACTCGTTTGTCAATGACATCTTCGAGCGCATCGCCGGGGAAGCCTCCCGCCTGGCCCACTACAACAAGCGCAGGACCATCACCTCCAGGGAGATCCAGACCGCAGTGCGACTCCTGCTGCCTGGTGAGCTGGCCAAGCATGCCGTGTCCGAGGGCACCAAGGCCGTCACCAAGTACACCAGCGCCAAGTGAGAGGGCAGCCACAGCCCTCTGCGGCACAGCTCCCCGCACACAGAAAAACCCAAAGGCTCTTTTAAGAGCCGCTCACCACTTCCACTCAAGAGCTCGCATGCTTTGTCTAGCCCTGCTTTATTCCAGCCCCCGAAAACATAAGGGCAGTAATCTCAAATAGGCACGTCGGCGTAGGCACATGTTTTCTATGCGCTGTGGCGGGAGTCATGCACCCACTGGACACATCCGCTGGGTGGGAAAACTCTGGGGCACAGCTTACTGTACAGGACCGGCGATATCGGGCGGCTCTGCCAGGGAAGCCCACGCAGCAGACATCGCTGTTGATCCTGCTAGGGCAGTTCGGAATCACAGCGCCATAGCCGGCTTCTCCCTCCCGAGGTCGACGGGGAGCAAGTACAGCAGCGTTTGTGGCCAGTCTGTCTGCGTGTGCGGCTTGGGGGAGGGCGGAGAACCGACCATTATCACACAGCGCTTAGAAATGGTTCGAGTCCAGCATCAAGGCGCTATCAAAACGTGACGCGAGGGGGAAGCATCGGTCGGGTTAAGAGCTGGCTGTGCTCCGGCTGAAAGGCACGGGCCGTCACATCAACTCCCGACACCAGCACGCGCACCAATTGAAAGCAACCCAAAGGCAGGCGGGGTAAACGGGTCACTGAAAACAGCCCTGGGGCCAAAGGGCACAGGCAGGCACTGGGGGAGGGGATTGACGTGGACGCCAGCCGCAGCAACAGTCTCGCCTTTTCCCGGTGCTATGTGTGGGAAGGCCACCCCGTCCTGTTTTTGCTTGGAATTCTGGGACTTGTAGTGTTTCTGCATTTCACAAACCGGGAAGAAAAATCAACAATCCAAAGGGGGAGAGGGGGGGGGGGGAGACGGGACTGAATATGGCCTTCTCAACCATTGGCCGCTGGAAACTTGAGAGTTCTGCGCATGCCCTGGTAACCTCTCTCTCTCTCTCTCTCTCTCTCTCTCCCTCCCCCCTCCCCCTACATTCTTTGGGCAGTCGGGATACACAACCTCCTTTGCCTCCGGAAACTCCTAAAGACATTCCTCTTCTCCTCTTCCTACTCTCTCCCTCTGCCCTGCTGACCTCTTCTCTGCTCTATCCCTCTCTCCCTCCTTCTCCACACAACATGCCGACTGGAGGGCAGGCATACCTCAGAGTCTCACAGGTCCCTGGCACCCTCGCCAGTCCTCCAGCACTTGCCTCAGGGCCTGCACTTGCCTCATTGCTACTGCACTTGGTCAATGACCCATGAGAATGGCATCGCTCAGCACTTACCCAGTTTTCTGACTAACTGGGCGCACTATGTTATGTTATGTTACTTGGCATTTTTATAGCGCCTTATGTGTCATTGGTATGACCTCAAGCGCTGGTAGGTTGAACGCCCTCGGGAACCGCAGTTCAGGTCAGTAGAGAGACAGAGTGTCGTACGGTGCGTGGGCGCACCGGATATGTGTGCAGCTGGTGTGGTTGTTGCATGATAGCTGCTTCTTTAGCGGTAGGTGTGGTGCTGTGGAAATCAGTTGGATGTGTTCAGTCTGGAGGGTGGACACCCAGCCTGAGTTCTGGCTGCGTTGGGCCCGAGGAGACGCTTAAGATAGCCGGTATGTGCTCAGCTGGCTGTGTTGTATTAGGATGATGAGGTGTTCGTGGGGTCATGGTAGTATGAGAACAGCTAGGCCGAATGTGTCATAGTATAGCTGTCTTCTAGTTGAATGATGGTGTATAGGCCAGAGTAAGCGTAGTAGTGTGATATGGTGGTTATGGGGAAAGCGCCTGCGACCAAGCACGAGAGTCGGACAGGGGGCGTACATAGCGGCATACGTACATAAAGCGACAGGATGCATAGGATAAACATGCGATGCAGGTACCATGGGAAAACAGGTACATAGCATAAATAGGATGTACAGAGGTATGGTATATAGAGAGATATGCACTCCATCCACTCTGTCCTTTCCATTCACACTATCCTTCGCTTCCACTCCATCCACTTTTTCCATCTGCTCCATCCGTTCCATCCTATGTGGCCCAGCCTATCCCACCCAATTGGTAGGTGCGCCCCCGCCCCTCCTGTCTGGCACGGATTCAGCACCTTCGTTACATAACCTTGCGCTCGCTCAGGGATGTGTCCTGCTGGATTTATGAGGGCGAAGGCCAGGACTTCAAGCCTCAGAATGCAAAGTTAAAACCAGGACTGCACTTGCATCCCCAGACTGGAATGGATATTGTTGGCATGTATGATGTTGGCCCGACAGACCTGATGGCTGCAAGGAGAGAAAAGGGGGCTGGGCCTGGGCCTGGTCCGCCCGCCCGCCTGTCCCAATGGCCAGCGGAGAGTGGAGCAAATGCCACGCTCCTGCCCATCTCAGGGCCCAGCCGAGAGTGGAGCAAATGCCATGCTCCGGGGCTGGCCCGTGGAGCAAAGGCCACGCTCCTGCCCGCCGAGAGTGGAACAAATGCCACCCCCCTGGCCATCTCCGGGGCCTGCAGAGAGTGGAGCAAATACCACCACGCTCCGGGCTGGCCCCGAGGCCCCGAACGGCCACGAACGGCCAGGTTCTATAGGCAGGAAAACAGGGCGTACCTGCAGGCACTTGTTACTCAGAGTGTGCTTTGACCCCTGGCTTCTCGGCGAACGGTGCACTGTGCCGGGCACCCCGAGAGTTCTCGAAGCCTGCTTAGAGCCTCATTGGGATGGCTAGAGTGGCGTGTCTGTCCCCCGAGTTGTTGTGCCGCCCGCCTGGTCTGCAGCTGGGTTCTTCTGGGAGTTATCAGCATAATCCCGCCTTTCCCAGCCAGCTCCACCTAGGCCGCAGTACCTTCTGTCGTTACAAGAGGGCATCGGGGTGCTCTTAGATTCCACATGAGCGTGGAGTCAGGTTACCAGAAGGGAAGAGGGGGGGGCCGGGGGTGTGTGCCCATTTGTAAATACAAAATGACTAAATACTCTCCCTCTAGACCACTGCGCTCCTCTGGCTCTAACTCTCTGTGTGTAAAGCCTTTTGCTAAACAGAGGTCAGGTGGTGGTTCGCTTTCCTCAGCTGGCTCCCTTCCTCTGCGCCTTGAGCAGGATCTTCTTAAATTCCGGAAGCTCCTTAGGCCACAGGCCCCGGGCCGGCACGATAGAGGGCATGGGGGGGGGGGGGTTAGGCACAGGGTGGGGGCAGAGAAGAGGCTCACGCCGTGGGAGGGCAGCTGCAAGGCGCCTCCACTGTTAATTGTCATGACAACCTGGCCAAAAACACAGGGAGGTGAGAAGGAAATCAGCAGGCGCCGGGAAGGGCCCAGCCCCCAATGGAATGACAAAGGTGAAGGGGGCGGGCGGAATATAAGGAGCCTCTAGGAAGGGAGAGGCACCAACGAAAAGAAAGCACAACTGCCTCGGGTAAAGCTTCCAGAGGAAGGAGAAGGACCGTGTTTTTCATTTTCTCACCCAACCCACCCAGAAAAAGGAGGTACAAAAAGGGCATGGAACGCTGGCTGGCAGGTTCGGTACCCGGCAAAGTCGTAGGCGGCGGCACGTGTCTAAGGAGAGGATGCCAATTGGACTGAAAGAAAGGAACCAGCAAAATAGAGGCGGAAGGTCCGGCTTGCAGGCACGCAAAGGAACAGACTTGCCATGGAAACGAGGCATCACTCACCTTGGACACGGTGTGCCCAAAAGCACACCTTTTGTTATCGTTATGTTTATTATGATTGTCAATAAGAAGTAAATGCCTAAGGCCAAAAATTGTTTTCCACAAAGAATGGTATGTGGAGTTTGTTACTAAATAGGGGCATGAGGGAGAGCTCGGGTGCCCACACTACTTAGCCTAAGACTCTCCTCTTTACCTCCGCCTTCGCTTCTTCTCTCCCTTGCTAATCCCACAGTTGCTGCGATGGGTGTCCTGGGCCCTTATGCATCCTCGGGGCCCTGACCTCCCGCACCCAATCGGCCCAGCTCCTGTCTATCTATCTATCTGCAATTGCACGCACACCCAAACGCCCCGGTCGCTCGCACTCGCACCCCTCACGGCTCCAGGCCGTGTAGCATTCAACATTCCTAGCACTTCATCTCTGGCCCGCCCATGAGCTCAGACTCCACAGCACAGCACGTACCCGCTGCTTCCTTCTTCCCTGCTGCACTTGCACGTTCGGAAGACTCACAAGGCATAGTAGGCCCGTCCTGCTTTACTCTCCCCATCCCCCCAGCCCACTGCTCTTATGTATTGTGTTTTTAATGTATTTCCCACTCCTCCTCCCTCCCTTGCCCTGTGGGCGCTTTGAAACAGTATGTTCTTATTTTACAAGCGCCTAACAAGCAAACAATAAAATAAACGGGCATGTGTTCTCTTGTCGGCACGGTCTGAGCCGAAACAAAGGGCCATCAAGTGGAATGCTAAAGGGGACCCAATTTCTTTTGACGCATTTCCCCATTCTCACAGAAGGCGCCGTTCATGTAAATGTGTGCTAAGAAAGGATTCTGGAATGGCACTGCCGCACAGGGACTGCACGGGGCAGGGTGGGGGTTGTTGTTGTCAGCCTTCCAAGAAAGCGGAGTACAATCGAGCAGCTCTGTTATTGATGGTGTGGGCGGCTCTTAAAAGAGCCTTTGGGTTTGCGCGCTGATGCTGCGGTAGGTAGGTGGGCAGGCAGGCAGGTGATCCTCAACCCCCGAATCCATAAAGAGTGCGTCCCTGGCGCTTCAGGGCATACACCACATCCATGGCGGTGACGGTCTTCCTCTTGGCGTGCTCAGTGTAGGTGACGGCGTCCCGGATCACGTTTTCCAGGAAGACCTTGAGCACACCGCGGGTCTCCTCGTAGATGAGGCCGGAGATGCGCTTGACTCCACCACGGCGGGCCAGGCGGCGGATGGCAGGCTTGGTAATGCCCTGGATGTTGTCCCTGAGCACTTTCCTGTGCCTCTTGGCACCTCCCTTGCCGAGACCTTTCCCTCCTTTGCCTCGTCCAGACATGGCGGCTGCACTTCTACTTCTCCTCGTCGTCGTCACGGGGGGAGCTGACTGAGACTGTGTGTGCCGGCAGACAGGGACCGGCTGCTTATATGGACAGAGGGCGGACCATGGGGAGCGCGGCGGGTGTCCGCTCCAGTGCGCAGGGCAGCGTGGGCGGGAGCGCAGCATTTCAAAATGCCCGCGCTTTCCAGCCGTTGCCCCGGAGGGCCTTTGTTCTCTCAGGACTTGCTAAAGGAAAGAGCTTGCTCTTGTGTACAAAGGCCGCTGCCTTTCTGAGAGAGGGCGCGTGCGCGCACACGCACCCCTCCCCCTGCCCTCCCCTCCTCCAATGGACTCCTTTGTGCGCCTCGCATTCGCGCCCTACTTTGCCCCTGCACCCAGAACTTTGCATCGGGGTCGGGAGTATGGCCTTCATTCTACATGGGTTACGAGCAATTTGCGCTGCAGCCTCTCTTTTCTCCGACGCAAGCACATACTCTGTTGGAGCCTACCCTTTGCCAAAACCCCCCCCCCCCCCCCCCCCCTCTGTCCCCTTGCCACGTGGGATTATCTGCAAAGACAAAATGGCGGGGGTGGGGGCGTTGTGTGGGGTCGGTCGGTGGGGGGGGGGGGGGGGGATACCTGGGGGTCTGTGGCAGGAATTACCCAACGGCCGAAGTCCAGACATGAACTCCTTACAGCATGCTTGTGGGGGCGACCTAGCCTGCTCACCCAAGCGTTACTGCATCGGGGTTGCAGGGCATCGGTCTTTTCGCAAACGCCACGTACGGCTGTTGGGGAGGGGAGGCGAGCCGAATAGGCTTTGCGAGAGGCGAAGGAGAGCGCCCTGCATTTGCCAAGCTTTAGCATGGCTTGGTTTTGTCGGGCAAAGACTAAAGGTGCTCGCTCAGAATTAAAAGGGGGCCGCTGTGCCAGCTCCAAGTGCTGCTGCTACGATATGATATGATATGATATATGATTGATATATACGACAAGGCATTTATAACACGCCGATAGACAAGTGTATAGTGCTGCTTGCCAAGGTGCTGAGCTCTTTGTCGGAGTGTGTGAGCGGCTCTTAAAAGAGCCTTTGTGTTTTTTTTTGTTGGGGAGTGTGTAACTTGGGCTGTTACTTGCTGGCTTTGCCCCCTGCCTTGTGGCCCTCTGTCTTCTTGGGCAGCAGCACGGCCTGGATGTTGGGCAGGACACCGCCCTGGGCGATGGTGACTTTGCCCAGCAGCTTGTTGAGCTCCTCGTCGTTGCGGATGGCGAGCTGCAGGTGTCTGGGGATGATGCGGGTCTTCTTGTTGTCCCGGGCGGCGTTGCCGGCCAGCTCGAGGATCTCAGCAGTCAGGTACTCGAGCACGGCAGCCAGATAGACGGGGGCTCCGGCACCCACCCGCTCAGCGTAGCTCCCCTTCCGCAGCAGCCGATGCACACGGCCTACTGGGAACTGCAAGCCCGCCCGGGAGGAGCGAGTCTTGGCCTTAGCGCGGGCCTTCCCTCCTTGCTTTCCTCGTCCAGACATGGTTCGCCGTAAAGTGGGAGCTCGCTCGTCCTACGTTCAAAGAGAAAGCAATGACCCGAGCACGAGAGGGCCGGCATATAAAGACACGGGGGAGGCTCTCTCATTGGACGAAACCTAGGCTGGCGTGCACATCCATTGGAGGGGGAACGATGCTGCTGCCAGCCAATCGGAGCCCTGTGCTGGGCACACCCACCACAACAGAGTAGCTACAGAACCGTTACGGGCCAATAGCGGACAGGGACTGGCAGCAGCTGTTTAACACAGACAGCCTATAAAAGAGAGGGGGTCGGGGGCGGTGACTACTCATTTCTCCCACTCCTCGCAGCGTGGACGTCAGCCGCAGACCATGCCTGAGCCAGCCAAGTCCGCTCCAGCGCCCAAGAAGGGCTCCAAGAAAGCGCTCTCCAAGCCGCCCAAGAAGGACGGGAAGAAGCGCAAGAGGAGCAGGAAAGAGAGCTATGCCATTTACATCTACAAGGTGATGAAGCAGGTGCACCCCGACACCGGCATCTCTTCCAAGGCCATGGGCATCATGAACTCGTTTGTCAATGACATCTTCGAGCGCATCGCCGGGGAAGCCTCCCGCCTGGCCCACTACAACAAGCGCAGGACCATCACCTCCAGGGAGATCCAGACCGCAGTGCGACTCCTGCTGCCTGGTGAGCTGGCCAAGCATGCCGTGTCCGAGGGCACCAAGGCCGTCACCAAGTACACCAGCGCCAAGTGAGAGGGCAGCCACAGCCCTCTGCGGCACAGCTCCCCGCACACAGAAAAACCCAAAGGCTCTTTTAAGAGCCGCTCACCACTTCCACTCAAGAGCTCGCATGCTTTGCCTAGCCCTGCTTTATTCCAGCCCCCGAAAACATAAGGGCAGTAATCTCAAATAGGCACGTCGGCGTAGGCACATGTTTTCTATGCGCTGTGGCGGGAGTCATGCACCCACTGGACACATCCGCTGGGTGGGAAAACTCTGGGGCACAGCTTACTGTACAGGACCGGCGATATCGGGCGGCTCTGCCAGGGAAGCCCACGCAGCAGACATCGCTGTTGATCCTGCTAGGGCAGTTCGGAATCACAGCGCCATAGCCGGCTTCTCCCTCCCGAGGTCGACGGGGAGCAAGTACAGCAGCGTTTGTGGCCAGTCTGTCTGCGTGTGCGGCTTGAGGGCGGAGAACCGACCATTATCACACAGCGCTTAGAAATGGTTCGAGTCCAGCATCAAGGCGCTATCAAAACGTGACGCGAGGGGGAAGCATCGGTCGGGTTAAGAGCTGGCTGTGCTCCGGCTGAAAGGCACGGGCCGTCACATCAACTCCCGACACCAGCACGCGCACCAATTGAAAGCAACCCAAAGGCAGGCGGGGTAAACTGGTCACTGAAAACAGCCCTGGGGCCAAAGGGCACAGGCAGGCACTGGGGGAGGGGATTGACGTGGACGCCAGCCGCAGCAACAGTCTCGCCTTTTCCCGGTGCTATGTGTGGGAAGGCCACCCCGTCCTGTTTTTGCTTGGAATTCTGGGACTTGTAGTGTTTCTGCATTTCACAAACCGGGAAGAAAAATCAACAATCCAAAGGGGGAGAGGGGGGGGGGGGAGACGGGACTGAATATGGCCTTCTCAACCATTGGCCGCTGGAAACTTGAGAGTTCTGCGCATGCCCTGGTAACCTCTCTCTCTCTCTCTCTCTCTCTCTCTCCCTCCCCCCTCCCCCTACATTCTTTGGGCAGTCGGGATACACAACCTCCTTTGCCTCCGGAAACTCCTAAAGACATTCCTCTTCTCCTCTTCCTACTCTCTCCCTCTGCCCTGCTGACCTCTTCTCTGCACTATCCCTCTCTCCCTCCTTCTCCACACAACATGCCGACTGGAGGGCAGGCATACCTCAGAGTCTCACAGGTCCCTGGCACCCTCGCCAGTCCTCCAGCACTTGCCTCAGGGCCTGCACTTGCCTCATTGCTACTGCACTTGGTCAATGACCCATGAGAATGGCATCGCTCAGCACTTACCCAGTTTTCTGACTAACTGGGCGCACTATGTTATGTTATGTTACTTGGCATTTTTATAGCGCCTTATGTGTCATTGGTATGACCTCAAGCGCTGGTAGGTTGAACGCCCTCGGGAACCGCAGTTCAGGTCAGTAGAGAGACAGAGTGTCGTACGGTGCGTGGGCGCACCGGATATGTGTGCAGCTGGTGTGGTTGTTGCATGATAGCTGCTTCTTTAGCGGTAGGTGTGGTGCTGTGGAAATCAGTTGGATGTGTTCAGTCTGGAGGGTGGACACCCAGCCTGAGTTCTGGCTGCGTTGGGCCCGAGGAGACGCTTAAGATAGCCGGTATGTGCTCAGCTGGCTGTGTTGTATTAGGATGATGAGGTGTTCGTGGGGTCATGGTAGTATGAGAACAGCTAGGCCGAATGTGTCATAGTATAGCTGTCTTCTAGTTGAATGATGGTGTATAGGCCAGAGTAAGCGTAGTAGTGTGATATGGTGGTTATGGGGAAAGCGCCTGCGACCAAGCACGAGAGTCGGACAGGGGGCGTACATAGCGGCATACGTACATAAAGCGACAGGATGCATAGGATAAACATGCGATGCAGGTACCATGGGAAAACAGGTACATAGCATAAATAGGATGTACAGAGGTATGGTATATAGAGAGATATGCACTCCATCCACTCTGTCCTTTCCATTCACACTATCCTTCGCTTCCACTCCATCCACTTTTTCCATCTGCTCCATCCGTTCCATCCTATGTGGCCCAGCCTATCCCACCCAATTGGTAGGTGCGCCCCCGCCCCTCCTGTCTGGCACGGATTCAGCACCTTCGTTACATAACCTTGCGCTCGCTCAGGGATGTGTCCTGCTGGATTTATGAGGGCGAAGGCCAGGACTTCAAGCCTCAGAATGCAAAGTTAAAACCAGGACTGCACTTGCATCCCCAGACTGGAATGGATATTGTTGGCATGTATGATGTTGGCCCGACAGACCTGATGGCTGCAAGGAGAGAAAAGGGGGCTGGGCCTGGGCCTGGTCCGCCCGCCCGCCTGTCCCAATGGCCAGCGGAGAGTGGAGCAAATGCCACGCTCCTGCCCATCTCAGGGCCCAGCCGAGAGTGGAGCAAATGCCATGCTCCGGGGCTGGCCCGTGGAGCAAAGGCCACGCTCCTGCCCGCCGAGAGTGGAACAAATGCCACCCCCCTGGCCATCTCCGGGGCCTGCAGAGAGTGGAGCAAATACCACCACGCTCCGGGCTGGCCCCGAGGCCCCGAACGGCCAGGTTCTATAGGCAGGAAAACAGGGCGTACCTGCAGGCACTTGTTACTCAGAGTGTGCTTTGACCCCTGGCTTCTCGGCGAACGGTGCACTGTGCCGGGCACCCCGAGAGTTCTCGAAGCCTGCTTAGAGCCTCATTGGGATGGCTAGAGTGGCGTGTCTGTCCCCCGAGTTGTTGTGCCGCCCGCCTGGTCTGCAGCTGGGTTCTTCTGGGAGTTATCAGCATAATCCCGCCTTTCCCAGCCAGCTCCACCTAGGCCGCAGTACCTTCTGTCGTTACAAGAGGGCATCGGGGTGCTCTTAGATTCCACATGAGCGTGGAGTCAGGTTACCAGAAGGGAAGAGGGGGGGGCCGGGGGTGTGTGCCCATTTGTAAATACAAAATGACTAAATACTCTCCCTCTAGACCACTGCGCTCCTCTGGCTCTAACTCTCTGTGTGTAAAGCCTTTTGCTAAACAGAGGTCAGGTGGTGGTTCGCTTTCCTCAGCTGGCTCCCTTCCTCTGCGCCTTGAGCAGGATCTTCTTAAATTCCGGAAGCTCCTTAGGCCACAGGCCCCGGGCCGGCACGATAGAGGGCATGGGGGGGGGGGGGTTAGGCACAGGGTGGGGGCAGAGAAGAGGCTCACGCCGTGGGAGGGCAGCTGCAAGGCGCCTCCACTGTTAATTGTCATGACAACCTGGCCAAAAACACAGGGAGGTGAGAAGGAAATCAGCAGGCGCCGGGAAGGGCCCAGCCCCCAATGGAATGACAAAGGTGAAGGGGGCGGGCGGAATATAAGGAGCCTCTAGGAAGGGAGAGGCACCAACGAAAAGAAAGCACAACTGCCTCGGGTAAAGCTTCCAGAGGAAGGAGAAGGACCGTGTTTTTCATTTTCTCACCCAACCCACCCAGAAAAAGGAGGTACAAAAAGGGCATGGAACGCTGGCTGGCAGGTTCGGTACCCGGCAAAGTCGTAGGCGGCGGCACGTGTCTAAGGAGAGGATGCCAATTGGACTGAAAGAAAGGAACCAGCAAAATAGAGGCGGAAGGTCCGGCTTGCAGGCACGCAAAGGAACAGACTTGCCATGGAAACGAGGCATCACTCACCTTGGACACGGTGTGCCCAAAAGCACACCTTTTGTTATCGTTATGTTTATTATGATTGTCAATAAGAAGTAAATGCCTAAGGCCAAAAATTGTTTTCCACAAAGAATGGTATGTGGAGTTTGTTACTAAATAGGGGCATGAGGGAGAGCTCGGGTGCCCACACTACTTAGCCTAAGACTCTCCTCTTTACCTCCGCCTTCGCTTCTTCTCTCCCTTGCTAATCCCACAGTTGCTGCGATGGGTGTCCTGGGCCCTTATGCATCCTCGGGGCCCTGACCTCCCGCACCCAATCGGCCCAGCTCCTGTCTATCTATCTATCTGCAATTGCACGCACACCCAAACGCCCCGGTCGCTCGCACTCGCACCCCTCACGGCTCCAGGCCGTGTAGCATTCAACATTCCTAGCACTTCATCTCTGGCCCGCCCATGAGCTCAGACTCCACAGCACAGCACGTACCCGCTGCTTCCTTCTTCCCTGCTGCACTTGCACGTTCGGAAGACTCACAAGGCATAGTAGGCCCGTCATGCTTTACTCTCCCCATCCCCCCAGCCCACTGCTCTTATGTATTGTGTTTTTAATGTATTTCCCACTCCTCCTCCCTCCCTTGCCCTGTGGGCGCTTTGAAACAGTATGTTCTTATTTTACAAGCGCCTAACAAGCAAACAATAAAATAAACGGGCATGTGTTCTCTTGTCGGCACGGTCTGAGCCGAAACAAAGGGCCATCAAGTGGAATGCTAAAGGGGACCCAATTTCTTTTGACGCATTTCCCCATTCTCACAGAAGGCGCCGTTCATGTAAATGTGTGCTAAGAAAGGATTCTGGAATGGCACTGCCGCACAGGGACTGCACGGGGCAGGGTGGGGGTTGTTGTTGTCAGCCTTCCAAGAAAGCGGAGTACAATCGAGCAGCTCTGTTATTGATGGTGTGGGCGGCTCTTAAAAGAGCCTTTGGGTTTGCGCGCTGATGCTGCGGTAGGTAGGTGGGCAGGCAGGCAGGTGATCCTCAACCCCCGAATCCATAAAGAGTGCGTCCCTGGCGCTTCAGGGCATACACCACATCCATGGCGGTGACGGTCTTCCTCTTGGCGTGCTCAGTGTAGGTGACGGCGTCCCGGATCACGTTTTCCAGGAAGACCTTGAGCACACCGCGGGTCTCCTCGTAGATGAGGCCGGAGATGCGCTTGACTCCACCACGGCGGGCCAGGCGGCGGATGGCAGGCTTGGTAATGCCCTGGATGTTGTCCCTGAGCACTTTCCTGTGCCTCTTGGCACCTCCCTTGCCGAGACCTTTCCCTCCTTTGCCTCGTCCAGACATGGCGGCTGCACTTCTACTTCTCCTCGTCGTCGTCACGGGGGGAGCTGACTGAGACTGTGTGTGCCGGCAGACAGGGACCGGCTGCTTATATGGACAGAGGGCGGACCATGGGGAGCGCGGCGGGTGTCCGCTCCAGTGCGCAGGGCAGCGTGGGCGGGAGCGCAGCATTTCAAAATGCCCGCGCTTTCCAGCCGTTGCCCCGGAGGGCCTTTGTTCTCTCAGGACTTGCTAAAGGAAAGAGCTTGCTCTTGTGTACAAAGGCCGCTGCCTTTCTGAGAGAGGGCGCGTGCGCGCACACGCACCCCTCCCCCTGCCCTCCCCTCCTCCAATGGACTCCTTTGTGCGCCTCGCATTCGCGCCCTACTTTGCCCCTGCACCCAGAACTTTGCATCGGGGTCGGGAGTATGGCCTTCATTCTACATGGGTTACGAGCAATTTGCGCTGCAGCCTCTCTTTTCTCCGACGCAAGCACATACTCTGTTGGAGCCTACCCTTTGCCAAACCCCCCCCCCCCCCCGCCCCTCTGTCCCCTTGCCACGTGGGATTATCTGCAAAGACAAAATGGCGGGGGTGGGGGCGTTGTGTGGGGTCGGTCGGTGGGGGGGGGGGGGGGGGATACCTGGGGGTCTGTGGCAGGAATTACCCAACGGCCGAAGTCCAGACATGAACTCCTTACAGCATGCTTGTGGGGGCGACCTAGCCTGCTCACCCAAGCGTTACTGCATCGGGGTTGCAGGGCATCGGTCTTTTCGCAAACGCCACGTACGGCTGTTGGGGAGGGGAGGCGAGCCGAATAGGCTTTGCGAGAGGCGAAGGAGAGCGCCCTGCATTTGCCAAGCTTTAGCATGGCTTGGTTTTGTCGGGCAAAGACTAAAGGTGCTCGCTCAGAATTAAAAGGGGGCCGCTGTGCCAGCTCCAAGTGCTGCTGCTACGATATGATATGATATGATATATGATTGATATATACGACAAGGCATTTATAACACGCCGATAGACAAGTGTATAGTGCTGCTTGCCAAGGTGCTGAGCTCTTTGTCGGAGTGTGTGAGCGGCTCTTAAAAGAGCCTTTGTGTTTTTTTTTGTTGGGGAGTGTGTAACTTGGGCTGTTACTTGCTGGCTTTGCCCCCTGCCTTGTGGCCCTCTGTCTTCTTGGGCAGCAGCACGGCCTGGATGTTGGGCAGGACACCGCCCTGGGCGATGGTGACTTTGCCCAGCAGCTTGTTGAGCTCCTCGTCGTTGCGGATGGCGAGCTGCAGGTGTCTGGGGATGATGCGGGTCTTCTTGTTGTCCCGGGCGGCGTTGCCGGCCAGCTCGAGGATCTCAGCAGTCAGGTACTCGAGCACGGCAGCCAGATAGACGGGGGCTCCGGCACCCACCCGCTCAGCGTAGCTCCCCTTCCGCAGCAGCCGATGCACACGGCCTACTGGGAACTGCAAGCCCGCCCGGGAGGAGCGAGTCTTGGCCTTAGCGCGGGCCTTCCCTCCTTGCTTTCCTCGTCCAGACATGGTTCGCCGTAAAGTGGGAGCTCGCTCGTCCTACGTTCAAAGAGAAAGCAATGACCCGAGCACGAGAGGGCCGGCATATAAAGACACGGGGGAGGCTCTCTCATTGGACGAAACCTAGGCTGGCGTGCACATCCATTGGAGGGGGAACGATGCTGCTGCCAGCCAATCGGAGCCCTGTGCTGGGCACACCCACCACAACAGAGTAGCTACAGAACCGTTACGGGCCAATAGCGGACAGGGACTGGCAGCAGCTGTTTAACACAGACAGCCTATAAAAGAGAGGGGGTCGGGGGCGGTGACTACTCATTTCTCCCACTCCTCGCAGCGTGGACGTCAGCCGCAGACCATGCCTGAGCCAGCCAAGTCCGCTCCAGCGCCCAAGAAGGGCTCCAAGAAAGCGCTCTCCAAGCCGCCCAAGAAGGACGGGAAGAAGCGCAAGAGGAGCAGGAAAGAGAGCTATGCCATTTACATCTACAAGGTGATGAAGCAGGTGCACCCCGACACCGGCATCTCTTCCAAGGCCATGGGCATCATGAACTCGTTTGTCAATGACATCTTCGAGCGCATCGCCGGGGAAGCCTCCCGCCTGGCCCACTACAACAAGCGCAGGACCATCACCTCCAGGGAGATCCAGACCGCAGTGCGACTCCTGCTGCCTGGTGAGCTGGCCAAGCATGCCGTGTCCGAGGGCACCAAGGCCGTCACCAAGTACACCAGCGCCAAGTGAGAGGGCAGCCACAGCCCTCTGCGGCACAGCTCCCCGCACACAGAAAAACCCAAAGGCTCTTTTAAGAGCCGCTCACCACTTCCACTCAAGAGCTCGCATGCTTTGCCTAGCCCTGCTTTATTCCAGCCCCCGAAAACATAAGGGCAGTAATCTCAAATAGGCACGTCGGCGTAGGCACATGTTTTCTATGCGCTGTGGCGGGAGTCATGCACCCACTGGACACATCCGCTGGGTGGGAAAACTCTGGGGCACAGCTTACTGTACAGGACCGGCGATATCGGGCGGCTCTGCCAGGGAAGCCCACGCAGCAGACATCGCTGTTGATCCTGCTAGGGCAGTTCGGAATCACAGCGCCATAGCCGGCTTCTCCCTCCCGAGGTCGACGGGGAGCAAGTACAGCAGCGTTTGTGGCCAGTCTGTCTGCGTGTGCGGCTTGGGGGAGGGCGGAGAACCGACCATTATCACACAGCGCTTAGAAATGGTTCGAGTCCAGCATCAAGGCGCTATCAAAACGTGACGCGAGGGGGAAGCATCGGTCGGGTTAAGAGCTGGCTGTGCTCCGGCTGAAAGGCACGGGCCGTCACATCAACTCCCGACACCAGCACGCGCACCAATTGAAAGCAACCCAAAGGCAGGCGGGGTAAACGGGTCACTGAAAACAGCCCTGGGGCCAAAGGGCACAGGCAGGCACTGGGGGAGGGGATTGACGTGGACGCCAGCCGCAGCAACAGTCTCGCCTTTTCCCGGTGCTATGTGTGGGAAGGCCACCCCGTCCTGTTTTTGCTTGGAATTCTGGGACTTGTAGTGTTTCTGCATTTCACAAACCGGGAAGAAAAATCAACAATCCAAAGGGGGAGAGGGGGGGGGGGGAGACGGGACTGAATATGGCCTTCTCAACCATTGGCCGCTGGAAACTTGAGAGTTCTGCGCATGCCCTGGTAACCTCTCTCTCTCTCTCTCTCTCTCTCTCTCCCTCCCCCCTCCCCCTACATTCTTTGGGCAGTCGGGATACACAACCTCCTTTGCCTCCGGAAACTCCTAAAGACATTCCTCTTCTCCTCTTCCT
This sequence comes from Ambystoma mexicanum, assembly GCF_040938575.1. Lineage (NCBI taxonomy): Eukaryota > Metazoa > Chordata > Amphibia > Caudata > Ambystomatidae > Ambystoma > Ambystoma mexicanum. The sequence continues at coordinate 84,354 of NW_027182518.1, read as the reverse complement.
ACTCTCTCCCTCTGCCCTGCTGACCTCTTCTCTGCTCTATCCCTCTCTCCCTCCTTCTCCACACAACATGCCGACTGGAGGGCAGGCATACCTCAGAGTCTCACAGGTCCCTGGCACCCTCGCCAGTCCTCCAGCACTTGCCTCAGGGCCTGCACTTGCCTCATTGCTACTGCACTTGGTCAATGACCCATGAGAATGGCATCGCTCAGCACTTACCCAGTTTTCTGACTAACTGGGCGCACTATGTTATGTTATGTTACTTGGCATTTTTATAGCGCCTTATGTGTCATTGGTATGACCTCAAGCGCTGGTAGGTTGAACGCCCTCGGGAACCGCAGTTCAGGTCAGTAGAGAGACAGAGTGTCGTACGGTGCGTGGGCGCACCGGATATGTGTGCAGCTGGTGTGGTTGTTGCATGATAGCTGCTTCTTTAGCGGTAGGTGTGGTGCTGTGGAAATCAGTTGGATGTGTTCAGTCTGGAGGGTGGACACCCAGCCTGAGTTCTGGCTGCGTTGGGCCCGAGGAGACGCTTAAGATAGCCGGTATGTGCTCAGCTGGCTGTGTTGTATTAGGATGATGAGGTGTTCGTGGGGTCATGGTAGTATGAGAACAGCTAGGCCGAATGTGTCATAGTATAGCTGTCTTCTAGTTGAATGATGGTGTATAGGCCAGAGTAAGCGTAGTAGTGTGATATGGTGGTTATGGGGAAAGCGCCTGCGACCAAGCACGAGAGTCGGACAGGGGGCGTACATAGCGGCATACGTACATAAAGCGACAGGATGCATAGGATAAACATGCGATGCAGGTACCATGGGAAAACAGGTACATAGCATAAATAGGATGTACAGAGGTATGGTATATAGAGAGATATGCACTCCATCCACTCTGTCCTTTCCATTCACACTATCCTTCGCTTCCACTCCATCCACTTTTTCCATCTGCTCCATCCGTTCCATCCTATGTGGCCCAGCCTATCCCACCCAATTGGTAGGTGCGCCCCCGCCCCTCCTGTCTGGCACGGATTCAGCACCTTCGTTACATAACCTTGCGCTCGCTCAGGGATGTGTCCTGCTGGATTTATGAGGGCGAAGGCCAGGACTTCAAGCCTCAGAATGCAAAGTTAAAACCAGGACTGCACTTGCATCCCCAGACTGGAATGGATATTGTTGGCATGTATGATGTTGGCCCGACAGACCTGATGGCTGCAAGGAGAGAAAAGGGGGCTGGGCCTGGGCCTGGTCCGCCCGCCCGCCTGTCCCAATGGCCAGCGGAGAGTGGAGCAAATGCCACGCTCCTGCCCATCTCAGGGCCCAGCCGAGAGTGGAGCAAATGCCATGCTCCGGGGCTGGCCCGTGGAGCAAAGGCCACGCTCCTGCCCGCCGAGAGTGGAACAAATGCCACCCCCCTGGCCATCTCCGGGGCCTGCAGAGAGTGGAGCAAATACCACCACGCTCCGGGCTGGCCCCGAGGCCCCGAACGGCCAGGTTCTATAGGCAGGAAAACAGGGCGTACCTGCAGGCACTTGTTACTCAGAGTGTGCTTTGACCCCTGGCTTCTCGGCGAACGGTGCACTGTGCCGGGCACCCCGAGAGTTCTCGAAGCCTGCTTAGAGCCTCATTGGGATGGCTAGAGTGGCGTGTCTGTCCCCCGAGTTGTTGTGCCGCCCGCCTGGTCTGCAGCTGGGTTCTTCTGGGAGTTATCAGCATAATCCCGCCTTTCCCAGCCAGCTCCACCTAGGCCGCAGTACCTTCTGTCGTTACAAGAGGGCATCGGGGTGCTCTTAGATTCCACATGAGCGTGGAGTCAGGTTACCAGAAGGGAAGAGGGGGGGGCCGGGGGTGTGTGCCCATTTGTAAATACAAAATGACTAAATACTCTCCCTCTAGACCACTGCGCTCCTCTGGCTCTAACTCTCTGTGTGTAAAGCCTTTTGCTAAACAGAGGTCAGGTGGTGGTTCGCTTTCCTCAGCTGGCTCCCTTCCTCTGCGCCTTGAGCAGGATCTTCTTAAATTCCGGAAGCTCCTTAGGCCACAGGCCCCGGGCCGGCACGATAGAGGGCATGGGGGGGGGGGGGGTTAGGCACAGGGTGGGGGCAGAGAAGAGGCTCACGCCGTGGGAGGGCAGCTGCAAGGCGCCTCCACTGTTAATTGTCATGACAACCTGGCCAAAAACACAGGGAGGTGAGAAGGAAATCAGCAGGCGCCGGGAAGGGCCCAGCCCCCAATGGAATGACAAAGGTGAAGGGGGCGGGCGGAATATAAGGAGCCTCTAGGAAGGGAGAGGCACCAACGAAAAGAAAGCACAACTGCCTCGGGTAAAGCTTCCAGAGGAAGGAGAAGGACCGTGTTTTTCATTTTCTCACCCAACCCACCCAGAAAAAGGAGGTACAAAAAGGGCATGGAACGCTGGCTGGCAGGTTCGGTACCCGGCAAAGTCGTAGGCGGCGGCACGTGTCTAAGGAGAGGATGCCAATTGGACTGAAAGAAAGGAACCAGCAAAATAGAGGCGGAAGGTCCGGCTTGCAGGCACGCAAAGGAACAGACTTGCCATGGAAACGAGGCATCACTCACCTTGGACACGGTGTGCCCAAAAGCACACCTTTTGTTATCGTTATGTTTATTATGATTGTCAATAAGAAGTAAATGCCTAAGGCCAAAAATTGTTTTCCACAAAGAATGGTATGTGGAGTTTGTTACTAAATAGGGGCATGAGGGAGAGCTCGGGTGCCCACACTACTTAGCCTAAGACTCTCCTCTTTACCTCCGCCTTCGCTTCTTCTCTCCCTTGCTAATCCCACAGTTGCTGCGATGGGTGTCCTGGGCCCTTATGCATCCTCGGGGCCCTGACCTCCCGCACCCAATCGGCCCAGCTCCTGTCTATCTATCTATCTGCAATTGCACGCACACCCAAACGCCCCGGTCGCTCGCACTCGCACCCCTCACGGCTCCAGGCCGTGTAGCATTCAACATTCCTAGCACTTCATCTCTGGCCCGCCCATGAGCTCAGACTCCACAGCACAGCACGTACCCGCTGCTTCCTTCTTCCCTGCTGCACTTGCACGTTCGGAAGACTCACAAGGCATAGTAGGCCCGTCCTGCTTTACTCTCCCCATCCCCCCAGCCCACTGCTCTTATGTATTGTGTTTTTAATGTATTTCCCACTCCTCCTCCCTCCCTTGCCCTGTGGGCGCTTTGAAACAGTATGTTCTTATTTTACAAGCGCCTAACAAGCAAACAATAAAATAAACGGGCATGTGTTCTCTTGTCGGCACGGTCTGAGCCGAAACAAAGGGCCATCAAGTGGAATGCTAAAGGGGACCCAATTTCTTTTGACGCATTTCCCCATTCTCACAGAAGGCGCCGTTCATGTAAATGTGTGCTAAGAAAGGATTCTGGAATGGCACTGCCGCACAGGGACTGCACGGGGCAGGGTGGGGGTTGTTGTTGTCAGCCTTCCAAGAAAGCGGAGTACAATCGAGCAGCTCTGTTATTGATGGTGTGGGCGGCTCTTAAAAGAGCCTTTGGGTTTGCGCGCTGATGCTGCGGTAGGTAGGTGGGCAGGCAGGCAGGTGATCCTCAACCCCCGAATCCATAAAGAGTGCGTCCCTGGCGCTTCAGGGCATACACCACATCCATGGCGGTGACGGTCTTCCTCTTGGCGTGCTCAGTGTAGGTGACGGCGTCCCGGATCACGTTTTCCAGGAAGACCTTGAGCACACCGCGGGTCTCCTCGTAGATGAGGCCGGAGATGCGCTTGACTCCACCACGGCGGGCCAGGCGGCGGATGGCAGGCTTGGTAATGCCCTGGATGTTGTCCCTGAGCACTTTCCTGTGCCTCTTGGCACCTCCCTTGCCGAGACCTTTCCCTCCTTTGCCTCGTCCAGACATGGCGGCTGCACTTCTACTTCTCCTCGTCGTCGTCACGGGGGGAGCTGACTGAGACTGTGTGTGCCGGCAGACAGGGACCGGCTGCTTATATGGACAGAGGGCGGACCATGGGGAGCGCGGCGGGTGTCCGCTCCAGTGCGCAGGGCAGCGTGGGCGGGAGCGCAGCATTTCAAAATGCCCGCGCTTTCCAGCCGTTGCCCCGGAGGGCCTTTGTTCTCTCAGGACTTGCTAAAGGAAAGAGCTTGCTCTTGTGTACAAAGGCCGCTGCCTTTCTGAGAGAGGGCGCGTGCGCGCACACGCACCCCTCCCCCTGCCCTCCCCTCCTCCAATGGACTCCTTTGTGCGCCTCGCATTCGCGCCCTACTTTGCCCCTGCACCCAGAACTTTGCATCGGGGTCGGGAGTATGGCCTTCATTCTACATGGGTTACGAGCAATTTGCGCTGCAGCCTCTCTTTTCTCCGACGCAAGCACATACTCTGTTGGAGCCTACCCTTTGCCAAACCCCCCCCCCCCCCCGCCCCTCTGTCCCCTTGCCACGTGGGATTATCTGCAAAGACAAAATGGCGGGGGTGGGGGCGTTGTGTGGGGTCGGTCGGTGGGGGGGGGGGGGGGGGATACCTGGGGGTCTGTGGCAGGAATTACCCAACGGCCGAAGTCCAGACATGAACTCCTTACAGCATGCTTGTGGGGGCGACCTAGCCTGCTCACCCAAGCGTTACTGCATCGGGGTTGCAGGGCATCGGTCTTTTCGCAAACGCCACGTACGGCTGTTGGGGAGGGGAGGCGAGCCGAATAGGCTTTGCGAGAGGCGAAGGAGAGCGCCCTGCATTTGCCAAGCTTTAGCATGGCTTGGTTTTGTCGGGCAAAGACTAAAGGTGCTCGCTCAGAATTAAAAGGGGGCCGCTGTGCCAGCTCCAAGTGCTGCTGCTACGATATGATATGATATGATATATGATTGATATATACGACAAGGCATTTATAACACGCCGATAGACAAGTGTATAGTGCTGCTTGCCAAGGTGCTGAGCTCTTTGTCGGAGTGTGTGAGCGGCTCTTAAAAGAGCCTTTGTGTTTTTTTTTGTTGGGGAGTGTGTAACTTGGGCTGTTACTTGCTGGCTTTGCCCCCTGCCTTGTGGCCCTCTGTCTTCTTGGGCAGCAGCACGGCCTGGATGTTGGGCAGGACACCGCCCTGGGCGATGGTGACTTTGCCCAGCAGCTTGTTGAGCTCCTCGTCGTTGCGGATGGCGAGCTGCAGGTGTCTGGGGATGATGCGGGTCTTCTTGTTGTCCCGGGCGGCGTTGCCGGCCAGCTCGAGGATCTCAGCAGTCAGGTACTCGAGCACGGCAGCCAGATAGACGGGGGCTCCGGCACCCACCCGCTCAGCGTAGCTCCCCTTCCGCAGCAGCCGATGCACACGGCCTACTGGGAACTGCAAGCCCGCCCGGGAGGAGCGAGTCTTGGCCTTAGCGCGGGCCTTCCCTCCTTGCTTTCCTCGTCCAGACATGGTTCGCCGTAAAGTGGGAGCTCGCTCGTCCTACGTTCAAAGAGAAAGCAATGACCCGAGCACGAGAGGGCCGGCATATAAAGACACGGGGGAGGCTCTCTCATTGGACGAAACCTAGGCTGGCGTGCACATCCATTGGAGGGGGAACGATGCTGCTGCCAGCCAATCGGAGCCCTGTGCTGGGCACACCCACCACAACAGAGTAGCTACAGAACCGTTACGGGCCAATAGCGGACAGGGACTGGCAGCAGCTGTTTAACACAGACAGCCTATAAAAGAGAGGGGGTCGGGGGCGGTGACTACTCATTTCTCCCACTCCTCGCAGCGTGGACGTCAGCCGCAGACCATGCCTGAGCCAGCCAAGTCCGCTCCAGCGCCCAAGAAGGGCTCCAAGAAAGCGCTCTCCAAGCCGCCCAAGAAGGACGGGAAGAAGCGCAAGAGGAGCAGGAAAGAGAGCTATGCCATTTACATCTACAAGGTGATGAAGCAGGTGCACCCCGACACCGGCATCTCTTCCAAGGCCATGGGCATCATGAACTCGTTTGTCAATGACATCTTCGAGCGCATCGCCGGGGAAGCCTCCCGCCTGGCCCACTACAACAAGCGCAGGACCATCACCTCCAGGGAGATCCAGACCGCAGTGCGACTCCTGCTGCCTGGTGAGCTGGCCAAGCATGCCGTGTCCGAGGGCACCAAGGCCGTCACCAAGTACACCAGCGCCAAGTGAGAGGGCAGCCACAGCCCTCTGCGGCACAGCTCCCCGCACACAGAAAAACCCAAAGGCTCTTTTAAGAGCCGCTCACCACTTCCACTCAAGAGCTCGCATGCTTTGTCTAGCCCTGCTTTATTCCAGCCCCCGAAAACATAAGGGCAGTAATCTCAAATAGGCACGTCGGCGTAGGCACATGTTTTCTATGCGCTGTGGCGGGAGTCATGCACCCACTGGACACATCCGCTGGGTGGGAAAACTCTGGGGCACAGCTTACTGTACAGGACCGGCGATATCGGGCGGCTCTGCCAGGGAAGCCCACGCAGCAGACATCGCTGTTGATCCTGCTAGGGCAGTTCGGAATCACAGCGCCATAGCCGGCTTCTCCCTCCCGAGGTCGACGGGGAGCAAGTACAGCAGCGTTTGTGGCCAGTCTGTCTGCGTGTGCGGCTTGGGGGAGGGCGGAGAACCGACCATTATCACACAGCGCTTAGAAATGGTTCGAGTCCAGCATCAAGGCGCTATCAAAACGTGACGCGAGGGGGAAGCATCGGTCGGGTTAAGAGCTGGCTGTGCTCCGGCTGAAAGGCACGGGCCGTCACATCAACTCCCGACACCAGCACGCGCACCAATTGAAAGCAACCCAAAGGCAGGCGGGGTAAACGGGTCACTGAAAACAGCCCTGGGGCCAAAGGGCACAGGCAGGCACTGGGGGAGGGGATTGACGTGGACGCCAGCCGCAGCAACAGTCTCGCCTTTTCCCGGTGCTATGTGTGGGAAGGCCACCCCGTCCTGTTTTTGCTTGGAATTCTGGGACTTGTAGTGTTTCTGCATTTCACAAACCGGGAAGAAAAATCAACAATCCAAAGGGGGAGAGGGGGGGGGGGAGACGGGACTGAATATGGCCTTCTCAACCATTGGCCGCTGGAAACTTGAGAGTTCTGCGCATGCCCTGGTAACCTCTCTCTCTCTCTCTCTCTCTCTCTCTCCCTCCCCCCTCCCCCTACATTCTTTGGGCAGTCGGGATACACAACCTCCTTTGCCTCCGGAAACTCCTAAAGACATTCCTCTTCTCCTCTTCCTACTCTCTCCCTCTGCCCTGCTGACCTCTTCTCTGCTCTATCCCTCTCTCCCTCCTTCTCCACACAACATGCCGACTGGAGGGCAGGCATACCTCAGAGTCTCACAGGTCCCTGGCACCCTCGCCAGTCCTCCAGCACTTGCCTCAGGGCCTGCACTTGCCTCATTGCTACTGCACTTGGTCAATGACCCATGAGAATGGCATCGCTCAGCACTTACCCAGTTTTCTGACTAACTGGGCGCACTATGTTATGTTATGTTACTTGGCATTTTTATAGCGCCTTATGTGTCATTGGTATGACCTCAAGCGCTGGTAGGTTGAACGCCCTCGGGAACCGCAGTTCAGGTCAGTAGAGAGACAGAGTGTCGTACGGTGCGTGGGCGCACCGGATATGTGTGCAGCTGGTGTGGTTGTTGCATGATAGCTGCTTCTTTAGCGGTAGGTGTGGTGCTGTGGAAATCAGTTGGATGTGTTCAGTCTGGAGGGTGGACACCCAGCCTGAGTTCTGGCTGCGTTGGGCCCGAGGAGACGCTTAAGATAGCCGGTATGTGCTCAGCTGGCTGTGTTGTATTAGGATGATGAGGTGTTCGTGGGGTCATGGTAGTATGAGAACAGCTAGGCCGAATGTGTCATAGTATAGCTGTCTTCTAGTTGAATGATGGTGTATAGGCCAGAGTAAGCGTAGTAGTGTGATATGGTGGTTATGGGGAAAGCGCCTGCGACCAAGCACGAGAGTCGGACAGGGGGCGTACATAGCGGCATACGTACATAAAGCGACAGGATGCATAGGATAAACATGCGATGCAGGTACCATGGGAAAACAGGTACATAGCATAAATAGGATGTACAGAGGTATGGTATATAGAGAGATATGCACTCCATCCACTCTGTCCTTTCCATTCACACTATCCTTCGCTTCCACTCCATCCACTTTTTCCATCTGCTCCATCCGTTCCATCCTATGTGGCCCAGCCTATCCCACCCAATTGGTAGGTGCGCCCCCGCCCCTCCTGTCTGGCACGGATTCAGCACCTTCGTTACATAACCTTGCGCTCGCTCAGGGATGTGTCCTGCTGGATTTATGAGGGCGAAGGCCAGGACTTCAAGCCTCAGAATGCAAAGTTAAAACCAGGACTGCACTTGCATCCCCAGACTGGAATGGATATTGTTGGCATGTATGATGTTGGCCCGACAGACCTGATGGCTGCAAGGAGAGAAAAGGGGGCTGGGCCTGGGCCTGGTCCGCCCGCCCGCCTGTCCCAATGGCCAGCGGAGAGTGGAGCAAATGCCACGCTCCTGCCCATCTCAGGGCCCAGCCGAGAGTGGAGCAAATGCCATGCTCCGGGGCTGGCCCGTGGAGCAAAGGCCACGCTCCTGCCCGCCGAGAGTGGAACAAATGCCACCCCCCTGGCCATCTCCGGGGCCTGCAGAGAGTGGAGCAAATACCACCACGCTCCGGGCTGGCCCCGAGGCCCCGAACGGCCACGAACGGCCAGGTTCTATAGGCAGGAAAACAGGGCGTACCTGCAGGCACTTGTTACTCAGAGTGTGCTTTGACCCCTGGCTTCTCGGCGAACGGTGCACTGTGCCGGGCACCCCGAGAGTTCTCGAAGCCTGCTTAGAGCCTCATTGGGATGGCTAGAGTGGCGTGTCTGTCCCCCGAGTTGTTGTGCCGCCCGCCTGGTCTGCAGCTGGGTTCTTCTGGGAGTTATCAGCATAATCCCGCCTTTCCCAGCCAGCTCCACCTAGGCCGCAGTACCTTCTGTCGTTACAAGAGGGCATCGGGGTGCTCTTAGATTCCACATGAGCGTGGAGTCAGGTTACCAGAAGGGAAGAGGGGGGGGCCGGGGGTGTGTGCCCATTTGTAAATACAAAATGACTAAATACTCTCCCTCTAGACCACTGCGCTCCTCTGGCTCTAACTCTCTGTGTGTAAAGCCTTTTGCTAAACAGAGGTCAGGTGGTGGTTCGCTTTCCTCAGCTGGCTCCCTTCCTCTGCGCCTTGAGCAGGATCTTCTTAAATTCCGGAAGCTCCTTAGGCCACAGGCCCCGGGCCGGCACGATAGAGGGCATGGGGGGGGGGGGGTTAGGCACAGGGTGGGGGCAGAGAAGAGGCTCACGCCGTGGGAGGGCAGCTGCAAGGCGCCTCCACTGTTAATTGTCATGACAACCTGGCCAAAAACACAGGGAGGTGAGAAGGAAATCAGCAGGCGCCGGGAAGGGCCCAGCCCCCAATGGAATGACAAAGGTGAAGGGGGCGGGCGGAATATAAGGAGCCTCTAGGAAGGGAGAGGCACCAACGAAAAGAAAGCACAACTGCCTCGGGTAAAGCTTCCAGAGGAAGGAGAAGGACCGTGTTTTTCATTTTCTCACCCAACCCACCCAGAAAAAGGAGGTACAAAAAGGGCATGGAACGCTGGCTGGCAGGTTCGGTACCCGGCAAAGTCGTAGGCGGCGGCACGTGTCTAAGGAGAGGATGCCAATTGGACTGAAAGAAAGGAACCAGCAAAATAGAGGCGGAAGGTCCGGCTTGCAGGCACGCAAAGGAACAGACTTGCCATGGAAACGAGGCATCACTCACCTTGGACACGGTGTGCCCAAAAGCACACCTTTTGTTATCGTTATGTTTATTATGATTGTCAATAAGAAGTAAATGCCTAAGGCCAAAAATTGTTTTCCACAAAGAATGGTATGTGGAGTTTGTTACTAAATAGGGGCATGAGGGAGAGCTCGGGTGCCCACACTACTTAGCCTAAGACTCTCCTCTTTACCTCCGCCTTCGCTTCTTCTCTCCCTTGCTAATCCCACAGTTGCTGCGATGGGTGTCCTGGGCCCTTATGCATCCTCGGGGCCCTGACCTCCCGCACCCAATCGGCCCAGCTCCTGTCTATCTATCTATCTGCAATTGCACGCACACCCAAACGCCCCGGTCGCTCGCACTCGCACCCCTCACGGCTCCAGGCCGTGTAGCATTCAACATTCCTAGCACTTCATCTCTGGCCCGCCCATGAGCTCAGACTCCACAGCACAGCACGTACCCGCTGCTTCCTTCTTCCCTGCTGCACTTGCACGTTCGGAAGACTCACAAGGCATAGTAGGCCCGTCCTGCTTTACTCTCCCCATCCCCCCAGCCCACTGCTCTTATGTATTGTGTTTTTAATGTATTTCCCACTCCTCCTCCCTCCCTTGCCCTGTGGGCGCTTTGAAACAGTATGTTCTTATTTTACAAGCGCCTAACAAGCAAACAATAAAATAAACGGGCATGTGTTCTCTTGTCGGCACGGTCTGAGCCGAAACAAAGGGCCATCAAGTGGAATGCTAAAGGGGACCCAATTTCTTTTGACGCATTTCCCCATTCTCACAGAAGGCGCCGTTCATGTAAATGTGTGCTAAGAAAGGATTCTGGAATGGCACTGCCGCACAGGGACTGCACGGGGCAGGGTGGGGGTTGTTGTTGTCAGCCTTCCAAGAAAGCGGAGTACAATCGAGCAGCTCTGTTATTGATGGTGTGGGCGGCTCTTAAAAGAGCCTTTGGGTTTGCGCGCTGATGCTGCGGTAGGTAGGTGGGCAGGCAGGCAGGTGATCCTCAACCCCCGAATCCATAAAGAGTGCGTCCCTGGCGCTTCAGGGCATACACCACATCCATGGCGGTGACGGTCTTCCTCTTGGCGTGCTCAGTGTAGGTGACGGCGTCCCGGATCACGTTTTCCAGGAAGACCTTGAGCACACCGCGGGTCTCCTCGTAGATGAGGCCGGAGATGCGCTTGACTCCACCACGGCGGGCCAGGCGGCGGATGGCAGGCTTGGTAATGCCCTGGATGTTGTCCCTGAGCACTTTCCTGTGCCTCTTGGCACCTCCCTTGCCGAGACCTTTCCCTCCTTTGCCTCGTCCAGACATGGCGGCTGCACTTCTACTTCTCCTCGTCGTCGTCACGGGGGGAGCTGACTGAGACTGTGTGTGCCGGCAGACAGGGACCGGCTGCTTATATGGACAGAGGGCGGACCATGGGGAGCGCGGCGGGTGTCCGCTCCAGTGCGCAGGGCAGCGTGGGCGGGAGCGCAGCATTTCAAAATGCCCGCGCTTTCCAGCCGTTGCCCCGGAGGGCCTTTGTTCTCTCAGGACTTGCTAAAGGAAAGAGCTTGCTCTTGTGTACAAAGGCCGCTGCCTTTCTGAGAGAGGGCGCGTGCGCGCACACGCACCCCTCCCCCTGCCCTCCCCTCCTCCAATGGACTCCTTTGTGCGCCTCGCATTCGCGCCCTACTTTGCCCCTGCACCCAGAACTTTGCATCGGGGTCGGGAGTATGGCCTTCATTCTACATGGGTTACGAGCAATTTGCGCTGCAGCCTCTCTTTTCTCCGACGCAAGCACATACTCTGTTGGAGCCTACCCTTTGCCAAAACCCCCCCCCCCCCCCCCCCGCCCCTCTGTCCCCTTGCCACGTGGGATTATCTGCAAAGACAAAATGGCGGGGGTGGGGGCGTTGTGTGGGGTCGGTCGGTGGGGGGGGGGGGGGATACCTGGGGGTCTGTGGCAGGAATTACCCAACGGCCGAAGTCCAGACATGAACTCCTTACAGCATGCTTGTGGGGGCGACCTAGCCTGCTCACCCAAGCGTTACTGCATCGGGGTTGCAGGGCATCGGTCTTTTCGCAAACGCCACGTACGGCTGTTGGGGAGGGGAGGCGAGCCGAATAGGCTTTGCGAGAGGCGAAGGAGAGCGCCCTGCATTTGCCAAGCTTTAGCATGGCTTGGTTTTGTCGGGCAAAGACTAAAGGTGCTCGCTCAGAATTAAAAGGGGGCCGCTGTGCCAGCTCCAAGTGCTGCTGCTACGATATGATATGATATGATATATGATTGATATATACGACAAGGCATTTATAACACGCCGATAGACAAGTGTATAGTGCTGCTTGCCAAGGTGCTGAGCTCTTTGTCGGAGTGTGTGAGCGGCTCTTAAAAGAGCCTTTGTGTTTTTTTTTGTTGGGGAGTGTGTAACTTGGGCTGTTACTTGCTGGCTTTGCCCCCTGCCTTGTGGCCCTCTGTCTTCTTGGGCAGCAGCACGGCCTGGATGTTGGGCAGGACACCGCCCTGGGCGATGGTGACTTTGCCCAGCAGCTTGTTGAGCTCCTCGTCGTTGCGGATGGCGAGCTGCAGGTGTCTGGGGATGATGCGGGTCTTCTTGTTGTCCCGGGCGGCGTTGCCGGCCAGCTCGAGGATCTCAGCAGTCAGGTACTCGAGCACGGCAGCCAGATAGACGGGGGCTCCGGCACCCACCCGCTCAGCGTAGCTCCCCTTCCGCAGCAGCCGATGCACACGGCCTACTGGGAACTGCAAGCCCGCCCGGGAGGAGCGAGTCTTGGCCTTAGCGCGGGCCTTCCCTCCTTGCTTTCCTCGTCCAGACATGGTTCGCCGTAAAGTGGGAGCTCGCTCGTCCTACGTTCAAAGAGAAAGCAATGACCCGAGCACGAGAGGGCCGGCATATAAAGACACGGGGGAGGCTCTCTCATTGGACGAAACCTAGGCTGGCGTGCACATCCATTGGAGGGGGAACGATGCTGCTGCCAGCCAATCGGAGCCCTGTGCTGGGCACACCCACCACAACAGAGTAGCTACAGAACCGTTACGGGCCAATAGCGGACAGGGACTGGCAGCAGCTGTTTAACACAGACAGCCTATAAAAGAGAGGGGTTCGGGGGCGGTGACTACTCATTTCTCCCACTCCTCGCAGCGTGGACGTCAGCCGCAGACCATGCCTGAGCCAGCCAAGTCCGCTCCAGCGCCCAAGAAGGGCTCCAAGAAAGCGCTCTCCAAGCCGCCCAAGAAGGACGGGAAGAAGCGCAAGAGGAGCAGGAAAGAGAGCTATGCCATTTACATCTACAAGGTGATGAAGCAGGTGCACCCCGACACCGGCATCTCTTCCAAGGCCATGGGCATCATGAACTCGTTTGTCAATGACATCTTCGAGCGCATCGCCGGGGAAGCCTCCCGCCTGGCCCACTACAACAAGCGCAGGACCATCACCTCCAGGGAGATCCAGACCGCAGTGCGACTCCTGCTGCCTGGTGAGCTGGCCAAGCATGCCGTGTCCGAGGGCACCAAGGCCGTCACCAAGTACACCAGCGCCAAGTGAGAGGGCAGCCACAGCCCTCTGCGGCACAGCTCCCCGCACACAGAAAAACCCAAAGGCTCTTTTAAGAGCCGCTCACCACTTCCACTCAAGAGCTCGCATGCTTTGCCTAGCCCTGCTTTATTCCAGCCCCCGAAAACATAAGGGCAGTAATCTCAAATAGGCACGTCGGCGTAGGCACATGTTTTCTATGCGCTGTGGCGGGAGTCATGCACCCACTGGACACATCCGCTGGGTGGGAAAACTCTGGGGCACAGCTTACTGTACAGGACCGGCGATATCGGGCGGCTCTGCCAGGGAAGCCCACGCAGCAGACATCGCTGTTGATCCTGCTAGGGCAGTTCGGAATCACAGCGCCATAGCCGGCTTCTCCCTCCCGAGGTCGACGGGGAGCAAGTACAGCAGCGTTTGTGGCCAGTCTGTCTGCGTGTGCGGCTTGGGGGAGGGCGGAGAACCGACCATTATCACACAGCGCTTAGAAATGGTTCGAGTCCAGCATCAAGGCGCTATCAAAACGTGACGCGAGGGGGAAGCATCGGTCGGGTTAAGAGCTGGCTGTGCTCCGGCTGAAAGGCACGGGCCGTCACATCAACTCCCGACACCAGCACGCGCACCAATTGAAAGCAACCCAAAGGCAGGCGGGGTAAACGGGTCACTGAAAACAGCCCTGGGGCCAAAGGGCACAGGCAGGCACTGGGGGAGGGGATTGACGTGGACGCCAGCCGCAGCAACAGTCTCGCCTTTTCCCGGTGCTATGTGTGGGAAGGCCACCCCGTCCTGTTTTTGCTTGGAATTCTGGGACTTGTAGTGTTTCTGCATTTCACAAACCGGGAAGAAAAATCAACAATCCAAAGGGGGAGAGGGGGGGGGGGGAGACGGGACTGAATATGGCCTTCTCAACCATTGGCCGCTGGAAACTTGAGAGTTCTGCGCATGCCCTGGTAACCTCTCTCTCTCTCTCTCTCTCTCTCTCTCCCTCCCCCCTCCCCCTACATTCTTTGGGCAGTCGGGATACACAACCTCCTTTGCCTCCGGAAACTCCTAAAGACATTCCTCTTCTCCTCTTCCTACTCTCTCCCTCTGCCCTGCTGACCTCTTCTCTGCACTATCCCTCTCTCCCTCCTTCTCCACACAACATGCCGACTGGAGGGCAGGCATACCTCAGAGTCTCACAGGTCCCTGGCACCCTCGCCAGTCCTCCAGCACTTGCCTCAGGGCCTGCACTTGCCTCATTGCTACTGCACTTGGTCAATGACCCATGAGAATGGCATCGCTCAGCACTTACCCAGTTTTCTGACTAACTGGGCGCACTATGTTATGTTATGTTACTTGGCATTTTTATAGCGCCTTATGTGTCATTGGTATGACCTCAAGCGCTGGTAGGTTGAACGCCCTCGGGAACCGCAGTTCAGGTCAGTAGAGAGACAGAGTGTCGTACGGTGCGTGGGCGCACCGGATATGTGTGCAGCTGGTGTGGTTGTTGCATGATAGCTGCTTCTTTAGCGGTAGGTGTGGTGCTGTGGAAATCAGTTGGATGTGTTCAGTCTGGAGGGTGGACACCCAGCCTGAGTTCTGGCTGCGTTGGGCCCGAGGAGACGCTTAAGATAGCCGGTATGTGCTCAGCTGGCTGTGTTGTATTAGGATGATGAGGTGTTCGTGGGGTCATGGTAGTATGAGAACAGCTAGGCCGAATGTGTCATAGTATAGCTGTCTTCTAGTTGAATGATGGTGTATAGGCCAGAGTAAGCGTAGTAGTGTGATATGGTGGTTATGGGGAAAGCGCCTGCGACCAAGCACGAGAGTCGGACAGGGGGCGTACATAGCGGCATACGTACATAAAGCGACAGGATGCATAGGATAAACATGCGATGCAGGTACCATGGGAAAACAGGTACATAGCATAAATAGGATGTACAGAGGTATGGTATATAGAGAGATATGCACTCCATCCACTCTGTCCTTTCCATTCACACTATCCTTCGCTTCCACTCCATCCACTTTTTCCATCTGCTCCATCCGTTCCATCCTATGTGGCCCAGCCTATCCCACCCAATTGGTAGGTGCGCCCCCGCCCCTCCTGTCTGGCACGGATTCAGCACCTTCGTTACATAACCTTGCGCTCGCTCAGGGATGTGTCCTGCTGGATTTATGAGGGCGAAGGCCAGGACTTCAAGCCTCAGAATGCAAAGTTAAAACCAGGACTGCACTTGCATCCCCAGACTGGAATGGATATTGTTGGCATGTATGATGTTGGCCCGACAGACCTGATGGCTGCAAGGAGAGAAAAGGGGGCTGGGCCTGGGCCTGGTCCGCCCGCCCGCCTGTCCCAATGGCCAGCGGAGAGTGGAGCAAATGCCACGCTCCTGCCCATCTCAGGGCCCAGCCGAGAGTGGAGCAAATGCCATGCTCCGGGGCTGGCCCGTGGAGCAAAGGCCACGCTCCTGCCCGCCGAGAGTGGAACAAATGCCACCCCCCTGGCCATCTCCGGGGCCTGCAGAGAGTGGAGCAAATACCACCACGCTCCGGGCTGGCCCCGAGGCCCCGAACGGCCACGAACGGCCAGGTTCTATAGGCAGGAAAACAGGGCGTACCTGCAGGCACTTGTTACTCAGAGTGTGCTTTGACCCCTGGCTTCTCGGCGAACGGTGCACTGTGCCGGGCACCCCGAGAGTTCTCGAAGCCTGCTTAGAGCCTCATTGGGATGGCTAGAGTGGCGTGTCTGTCCCCCGAGTTGTTGTGCCGCCCGCCTGGTCTGCAGCTGGGTTCTTCTGGGAGTTATCAGCATAATCCCGCCTTTCCCAGCCAGCTCCACCTAGGCCGCAGTACCTTCTGTCGTTACAAGAGGGCATCGGG
The DNA here is from genome assembly GCF_040938575.1 of Ambystoma mexicanum. Classification (NCBI taxonomy): domain Eukaryota; kingdom Metazoa; phylum Chordata; class Amphibia; order Caudata; family Ambystomatidae; genus Ambystoma; species Ambystoma mexicanum. The sequence goes on along the minus strand of NW_027182518.1, from coordinate 68,190 downwards.
GTGCTCTTAGATTCCACATGAGCGTGGAGTCAGGTTACCAGAAGGGAAGAGGGGGGGGCCGGGGGTGTGTGCCCATTTGTAAATACAAAATGACTAAATACTCTCCCTCTAGACCACTGCGCTCCTCTGGCTCTAACTCTCTGTGTGTAAAGCCTTTTGCTAAACAGAGGTCAGGTGGTGGTTCGCTTTCCTCAGCTGGCTCCCTTCCTCTGCGCCTTGAGCAGGATCTTCTTAAATTCCGGAAGCTCCTTAGGCCACAGGCCCCGGGCCGGCACGATAGAGGGCATGGGGGGGGGGGGGTTAGGCACAGGGTGGGGGCAGAGAAGAGGCTCACGCCGTGGGAGGGCAGCTGCAAGGCGCCTCCACTGTTAATTGTCATGACAACCTGGCCAAAAACACAGGGAGGTGAGAAGGAAATCAGCAGGCGCCGGGAAGGGCCCAGCCCCCAATGGAATGACAAAGGTGAAGGGGGCGGGCGGAATATAAGGAGCCTCTAGGAAGGGAGAGGCACCAACGAAAAGAAAGCACAACTGCCTCGGGTAAAGCTTCCAGAGGAAGGAGAAGGACCGTGTTTTTCATTTTCTCACCCAACCCACCCAGAAAAAGGAGGTACAAAAAGGGCATGGAACGCTGGCTGGCAGGTTCGGTACCCGGCAAAGTCGTAGGCGGCGGCACGTGTCTAAGGAGAGGATGCCAATTGGACTGAAAGAAAGGAACCAGCAAAATAGAGGCGGAAGGTCCGGCTTGCAGGCACGCAAAGGAACAGACTTGCCATGGAAACGAGGCATCACTCACCTTGGACACGGTGTGCCCAAAAGCACACCTTTTGTTATCGTTATGTTTATTATGATTGTCAATAAGAAGTAAATGCCTAAGGCCAAAAATTGTTTTCCACAAAGAATGGTATGTGGAGTTTGTTACTAAATAGGGGCATGAGGGAGAGCTCGGGTGCCCACACTACTTAGCCTAAGACTCTCCTCTTTACCTCCGCCTTCGCTTCTTCTCTCCCTTGCTAATCCCACAGTTGCTGCGATGGGTGTCCTGGGCCCTTATGCATCCTCGGGGCCCTGACCTCCCGCACCCAATCGGCCCAGCTCCTGTCTATCTATCTATCTGCAATTGCACGCACACCCAAACGCCCCGGTCGCTCGCACTCGCACCCCTCACGGCTCCAGGCCGTGTAGCATTCAACATTCCTAGCACTTCATCTCTGGCCCGCCCATGAGCTCAGACTCCACAGCACAGCACGTACCCGCTGCTTCCTTCTTCCCTGCTGCACTTGCACGTTCGGAAGACTCACAAGGCATAGTAGGCCCGTCCTGCTTTACTCTCCCCATCCCCCCAGCCCACTGCTCTTATGTATTGTGTTTTTAATGTATTTCCCACTCCTCCTCCCTCCCTTGCCCTGTGGGCGCTTTGAAACAGTATGTTCTTATTTTACAAGCGCCTAACAAGCAAACAATAAAATAAACGGGCATGTGTTCTCTTGTCGGCACGGTCTGAGCCGAAACAAAGGGCCATCAAGTGGAATGCTAAAGGGGACCCAATTTCTTTTGACGCATTTCCCCATTCTCACAGAAGGCGCCGTTCATGTAAATGTGTGCTAAGAAAGGATTCTGGAATGGCACTGCCGCACAGGGACTGCACGGGGCAGGGTGGGGGTTGTTGTTGTCAGCCTTCCAAGAAAGCGGAGTACAATCGAGCAGCTCTGTTATTGATGGTGTGGGCGGCTCTTAAAAGAGCCTTTGGGTTTGCGCGCTGATGCTGCGGTAGGTAGGTGGGCAGGCAGGCAGGTGATCCTCAACCCCCGAATCCATAAAGAGTGCGTCCCTGGCGCTTCAGGGCATACACCACATCCATGGCGGTGACGGTCTTCCTCTTGGCGTGCTCAGTGTAGGTGACGGCGTCCCGGATCACGTTTTCCAGGAAGACCTTGAGCACACCGCGGGTCTCCTCGTAGATGAGGCCGGAGATGCGCTTGACTCCACCACGGCGGGCCAGGCGGCGGATGGCAGGCTTGGTAATGCCCTGGATGTTGTCCCTGAGCACTTTCCTGTGCCTCTTGGCACCTCCCTTGCCGAGACCTTTCCCTCCTTTGCCTCGTCCAGACATGGCGGCTGCACTTCTACTTCTCCTCGTCGTCGTCACGGGGGGAGCTGACTGAGACTGTGTGTGCCGGCAGACAGGGACCGGCTGCTTATATGGACAGAGGGCGGACCATGGGGAGCGCGGCGGGTGTCCGCTCCAGTGCGCAGGGCAGCGTGGGCGGGAGCGCAGCATTTCAAAATGCCCGCGCTTTCCAGCCGTTGCCCCGGAGGGCCTTTGTTCTCTCAGGACTTGCTAAAGGAAAGAGCTTGCTCTTGTGTACAAAGGCCGCTGCCTTTCTGAGAGAGGGCGCGTGCGCGCACACGCACCCCTCCCCCTGCCCTCCCCTCCTCCAATGGACTCCTTTGTGCGCCTCGCATTCGCGCCCTACTTTGCCCCTGCACCCAGAACTTTGCATCGGGGTCGGGAGTATGGCCTTCATTCTACATGGGTTACGAGCAATTTGCGCTGCAGCCTCTCTTTTCTCCGACGCAAGCACATACTCTGTTGGAGCCTACCCTTTGCCAAAACCCCCCCCCCCCCCCCCCCGCCCCTCTGTCCCCTTGCCACGTGGGATTATCTGCAAAGACAAAATGGCGGGGGTGGGGGCGTTGTGTGGGGTCGGTCGGTGGGGGGGGGGGGGGATACCTGGGGGTCTGTGGCAGGAATTACCCAACGGCCGAAGTCCAGACATGAACTCCTTACAGCATGCTTGTGGGGGCGACCTAGCCTGCTCACCCAAGCGTTACTGCATCGGGGTTGCAGGGCATCGGTCTTTTCGCAAACGCCACGTACGGCTGTTGGGGAGGGGAGGCGAGCCGAATAGGCTTTGCGAGAGGCGAAGGAGAGCGCCCTGCATTTGCCAAGCTTTAGCATGGCTTGGTTTTGTCGGGCAAAGACTAAAGGTGCTCGCTCAGAATTAAAAGGGGGCCGCTGTGCCAGCTCCAAGTGCTGCTGCTACGATATGATATGATATGATATATGATTGATATATACGACAAGGCATTTATAACACGCCGATAGACAAGTGTATAGTGCTGCTTGCCAAGGTGCTGAGCTCTTTGTCGGAGTGTGTGAGCGGCTCTTAAAAGAGCCTTTGTGTTTTTTTTTGTTGGGGAGTGTGTAACTTGGGCTGTTACTTGCTGGCTTTGCCCCCTGCCTTGTGGCCCTCTGTCTTCTTGGGCAGCAGCACGGCCTGGATGTTGGGCAGGACACCGCCCTGGGCGATGGTGACTTTGCCCAGCAGCTTGTTGAGCTCCTCGTCGTTGCGGATGGCGAGCTGCAGGTGTCTGGGGATGATGCGGGTCTTCTTGTTGTCCCGGGCGGCGTTGCCGGCCAGCTCGAGGATCTCAGCAGTCAGGTACTCGAGCACGGCAGCCAGATAGACGGGGGCTCCGGCACCCACCCGCTCAGCGTAGCTCCCCTTCCGCAGCAGCCGATGCACACGGCCTACTGGGAACTGCAAGCCCGCCCGGGAGGAGCGAGTCTTGGCCTTAGCGCGGGCCTTCCCTCCTTGCTTTCCTCGTCCAGACATGGTTCGCCGTAAAGTGGGAGCTCGCTCGTCCTACGTTCAAAGAGAAAGCAATGACCCGAGCACGAGAGGGCCGGCATATAAAGACACGGGGGAGGCTCTCTCATTGGACGAAACCTAGGCTGGCGTGCACATCCATTGGAGGGGGAACGATGCTGCTGCCAGCCAATCGGAGCCCTGTGCTGGGCACACCCACCACAACAGAGTAGCTACAGAACCGTTACGGGCCAATAGCGGACAGGGACTGGCAGCAGCTGTTTAACACAGACAGCCTATAAAAGAGAGGGGTTCGGGGGCGGTGACTACTCATTTCTCCCACTCCTCGCAGCGTGGACGTCAGCCGCAGACCATGCCTGAGCCAGCCAAGTCCGCTCCAGCGCCCAAGAAGGGCTCCAAGAAAGCGCTCTCCAAGCCGCCCAAGAAGGACGGGAAGAAGCGCAAGAGGAGCAGGAAAGAGAGCTATGCCATTTACATCTACAAGGTGATGAAGCAGGTGCACCCCGACACCGGCATCTCTTCCAAGGCCATGGGCATCATGAACTCGTTTGTCAATGACATCTTCGAGCGCATCGCCGGGGAAGCCTCCCGCCTGGCCCACTACAACAAGCGCAGGACCATCACCTCCAGGGAGATCCAGACCGCAGTGCGACTCCTGCTGCCTGGTGAGCTGGCCAAGCATGCCGTGTCCGAGGGCACCAAGGCCGTCACCAAGTACACCAGCGCCAAGTGAGAGGGCAGCCACAGCCCTCTGCGGCACAGCTCCCCGCACACAGAAAAACCCAAAGGCTCTTTTAAGAGCCGCTCACCACTTCCACTCAAGAGCTCGCATGCTTTGCCTAGCCCTGCTTTATTCCAGCCCCCGAAAACATAAGGGCAGTAATCTCAAATAGGCACGTCGGCGTAGGCACATGTTTTCTATGCGCTGTGGCGGGAGTCATGCACCCACTGGACACATCCGCTGGGTGGGAAAACTCTGGGGCACAGCTTACTGTACAGGACCGGCGATATCGGGCGGCTCTGCCAGGGAAGCCCACGCAGCAGACATCGCTGTTGATCCTGCTAGGGCAGTTCGGAATCACAGCGCCATAGCCGGCTTCTCCCTCCCGAGGTCGACGGGGAGCAAGTACAGCAGCGTTTGTGGCCAGTCTGTCTGCGTGTGCGGCTTGGGGGAGGGCGGAGAACCGACCATTATCACACAGCGCTTAGAAATGGTTCGAGTCCAGCATCAAGGCGCTATCAAAACGTGACGCGAGGGGGAAGCATCGGTCGGGTTAAGAGCTGGCTGTGCTCCGGCTGAAAGGCACGGGCCGTCACATCAACTCCCGACACCAGCACGCGCACCAATTGAAAGCAACCCAAAGGCAGGCGGGGTAAACGGGTCACTGAAAACAGCCCTGGGGCCAAAGGGCACAGGCAGGCACTGGGGGAGGGGATTGACGTGGACGCCAGCCGCAGCAACAGTCTCGCCTTTTCCCGGTGCTATGTGTGGGAAGGCCACCCCGTCCTGTTTTTGCTTGGAATTCTGGGACTTGTAGTGTTTCTGCATTTCACAAACCGGGAAGAAAAATCAACAATCCAAAGGGGGAGAGGGGGGGGGGGGAGACGGGACTGAATATGGCCTTCTCAACCATTGGCCGCTGGAAACTTGAGAGTTCTGCGCATGCCCTGGTAACCTCTCTCTCTCTCTCTCTCTCTCTCTCTCCCTCCCCCCTCCCCCTACATTCTTTGGGCAGTCGGGATACACAACCTCCTTTGCCTCCGGAAACTCCTAAAGACATTCCTCTTCTCCTCTTCCTACTCTCTCCCTCTGCCCTGCTGACCTCTTCTCTGCACTATCCCTCTCTCCCTCCTTCTCCACACAACATGCCGACTGGAGGGCAGGCATACCTCAGAGTCTCACAGGTCCCTGGCACCCTCGCCAGTCCTCCAGCACTTGCCTCAGGGCCTGCACTTGCCTCATTGCTACTGCACTTGGTCAATGACCCATGAGAATGGCATCGCTCAGCACTTACCCAGTTTTCTGACTAACTGGGCGCACTATGTTATGTTATGTTACTTGGCATTTTTATAGCGCCTTATGTGTCATTGGTATGACCTCAAGCGCTGGTAGGTTGAACGCCCTCGGGAACCGCAGTTCAGGTCAGTAGAGAGACAGAGTGTCGTACGGTGCGTGGGCGCACCGGATATGTGTGCAGCTGGTGTGGTTGTTGCATGATAGCTGCTTCTTTAGCGGTAGGTGTGGTGCTGTGGAAATCAGTTGGATGTGTTCAGTCTGGAGGGTGGACACCCAGCCTGAGTTCTGGCTGCGTTGGGCCCGAGGAGACGCTTAAGATAGCCGGTATGTGCTCAGCTGGCTGTGTTGTATTAGGATGATGAGGTGTTCGTGGGGTCATGGTAGTATGAGAACAGCTAGGCCGAATGTGTCATAGTATAGCTGTCTTCTAGTTGAATGATGGTGTATAGGCCAGAGTAAGCGTAGTAGTGTGATATGGTGGTTATGGGGAAAGCGCCTGCGACCAAGCACGAGAGTCGGACAGGGGGCGTACATAGCGGCATACGTACATAAAGCGACAGGATGCATAGGATAAACATGCGATGCAGGTACCATGGGAAAACAGGTACATAGCATAAATAGGATGTACAGAGGTATGGTATATAGAGAGATATGCACTCCATCCACTCTGTCCTTTCCATTCACACTATCCTTCGCTTCCACTCCATCCACTTTTTCCATCTGCTCCATCCGTTCCATCCTATGTGGCCCAGCCTATCCCACCCAATTGGTAGGTGCGCCCCCGCCCCTCCTGTCTGGCACGGATTCAGCACCTTCGTTACATAACCTTGCGCTCGCTCAGGGATGTGTCCTGCTGGATTTATGAGGGCGAAGGCCAGGACTTCAAGCCTCAGAATGCAAAGTTAAAACCAGGACTGCACTTGCATCCCCAGACTGGAATGGATATTGTTGGCATGTATGATGTTGGCCCGACAGACCTGATGGCTGCAAGGAGAGAAAAGGGGGCTGGGCCTGGGCCTGGTCCGCCCGCCCGCCTGTCCCAATGGCCAGCGGAGAGTGGAGCAAATGCCACGCTCCTGCCCATCTCAGGGCCCAGCCGAGAGTGGAGCAAATGCCATGCTCCGGGGCTGGCCCGTGGAGCAAAGGCCACGCTCCTGCCCGCCGAGAGTGGAACAAATGCCACCCCCCTGGCCATCTCCGGGGCCTGCAGAGAGTGGAGCAAATACCACCACGCTCCGGGCTGGCCCCGAGGCCCCGAACGGCCACGAACGGCCAGGTTCTATAGGCAGGAAAACAGGGCGTACCTGCAGGCACTTGTTACTCAGAGTGTGCTTTGACCCCTGGCTTCTCGGCGAACGGTGCACTGTGCCGGGCACCCCGAGAGTTCTCGAAGCCTGCTTAGAGCCTCATTGGGATGGCTAGAGTGGCGTGTCTGTCCCCCGAGTTGTTGTGCCGCCCGCCTGGTCTGCAGCTGGGTTCTTCTGGGAGTTATCAGCATAATCCCGCCTTTCCCAGCCAGCTCCACCTAGGCCGCAGTACCTTCTGTCGTTACAAGAGGGCATCGGGGTGCTCTTAGATTCCACATGAGCGTGGAGTCAGGTTACCAGAAGGGAAGAGGGGGGGGCCGGGGGTGTGTGCCCATTTGTAAATACAAAATGACTAAATACTCTCCCTCTAGACCACTGCGCTCCTCTGGCTCTAACTCTCTGTGTGTAAAGCCTTTTGCTAAACAGAGGTCAGGTGGTGGTTCGCTTTCCTCAGCTGGCTCCCTTCCTCTGCGCCTTGAGCAGGATCTTCTTAAATTCCGGAAGCTCCTTAGGCCACAGGCCCCGGGCCGGCACGATAGAGGGCATGGGGGGGGGGGGGTTAGGCACAGGGTGGGGGCAGAGAAGAGGCTCACGCCGTGGGAGGGCAGCTGCAAGGCGCCTCCACTGTTAATTGTCATGACAACCTGGCCAAAAACACAGGGAGGTGAGAAGGAAATCAGCAGGCGCCGGGAAGGGCCCAGCCCCCAATGGAATGACAAAGGTGAAGGGGGCGGGCGGAATATAAGGAGCCTCTAGGAAGGGAGAGGCACCAACGAAAAGAAAGCACAACTGCCTCGGGTAAAGCTTCCAGAGGAAGGAGAAGGACCGTGTTTTTCATTTTCTCACCCAACCCACCCAGAAAAAGGAGGTACAAAAAGGGCATGGAACGCTGGCTGGCAGGTTCGGTACCCGGCAAAGTCGTAGGCGGCGGCACGTGTCTAAGGAGAGGATGCCAATTGGACTGAAAGAAAGGAACCAGCAAAATAGAGGCGGAAGGTCCGGCTTGCAGGCACGCAAAGGAACAGACTTGCCATGGAAACGAGGCATCACTCACCTTGGACACGGTGTGCCCAAAAGCACACCTTTTGTTATCGTTATGTTTATTATGATTGTCAATAAGAAGTAAATGCCTAAGGCCAAAAATTGTTTTCCACAAAGAATGGTATGTGGAGTTTGTTACTAAATAGGGGCATGAGGGAGAGCTCGGGTGCCCACACTACTTAGCCTAAGACTCTCCTCTTTACCTCCGCCTTCGCTTCTTCTCTCCCTTGCTAATCCCACAGTTGCTGCGATGGGTGTCCTGGGCCCTTATGCATCCTCGGGGCCCTGACCTCCCGCACCCAATCGGCCCAGCTCCTGTCTATCTATCTATCTGCAATTGCACGCACACCCAAACGCCCCGGTCGCTCGCACTCGCACCCCTCACGGCTCCAGGCCGTGTAGCATTCAACATTCCTAGCACTTCATCTCTGGCCCGCCCATGAGCTCAGACTCCACAGCACAGCACGTACCCGCTGCTTCCTTCTTCCCTGCTGCACTTGCACGTTCGGAAGACTCACAAGGCATAGTAGGCCCGTCCTGCTTTACTCTCCCCATCCCCCCAGCCCACTGCTCTTATGTATTGTGTTTTTAATGTATTTCCCACTCCTCCTCCCTCCCTTGCCCTGTGGGCGCTTTGAAACAGTATGTTCTTATTTTACAAGCGCCTAACAAGCAAACAATAAAATAAACGGGCATGTGTTCTCTTGTCGGCACGGTCTGAGCCGAAACAAAGGGCCATCAAGTGGAATGCTAAAGGGGACCCAATTTCTTTTGACGCATTTCCCCATTCTCACAGAAGGCGCCGTTCATGTAAATGTGTGCTAAGAAAGGATTCTGGAATGGCACTGCCGCACAGGGACTGCACGGGGCAGGGTGGGGGTTGTTGTTGTCAGCCTTCCAAGAAAGCGGAGTACAATCGAGCAGCTCTGTTATTGATGGTGTGGGCGGCTCTTAAAAGAGCCTTTGGGTTTGCGCGCTGATGCTGCGGTAGGTAGGTGGGCAGGCAGGCAGGTGATCCTCAACCCCCGAATCCATAAAGAGTGCGTCCCTGGCGCTTCAGGGCATACACCACATCCATGGCGGTGACGGTCTTCCTCTTGGCGTGCTCAGTGTAGGTGACGGCGTCCCGGATCACGTTTTCCAGGAAGACCTTGAGCACACCGCGGGTCTCCTCGTAGATGAGGCCGGAGATGCGCTTGACTCCACCACGGCGGGCCAGGCGGCGGATGGCAGGCTTGGTAATGCCCTGGATGTTGTCCCTGAGCACTTTCCTGTGCCTCTTGGCACCTCCCTTGCCGAGACCTTTCCCTCCTTTGCCTCGTCCAGACATGGCGGCTGCACTTCTACTTCTCCTCGTCGTCGTCACGGGGGGAGCTGACTGAGACTGTGTGTGCCGGCAGACAGGGACCGGCTGCTTATATGGACAGAGGGCGGACCATGGGGAGCGCGGCGGGTGTCCGCTCCAGTGCGCAGGGCAGCGTGGGCGGGAGCGCAGCATTTCAAAATGCCCGCGCTTTCCAGCCGTTGCCCCGGAGGGCCTTTGTTCTCTCAGGACTTGCTAAAGGAAAGAGCTTGCTCTTGTGTACAAAGGCCGCTGCCTTTCTGAGAGAGGGCGCGTGCGCGCACACGCACCCCTCCCCCTGCCCTCCCCTCCTCCAATGGACTCCTTTGTGCGCCTCGCATTCGCGCCCTACTTTGCCCCTGCACCCAGAACTTTGCATCGGGGTCGGGAGTATGGCCTTCATTCTACATGGGTTACGAGCAATTTGCGCTGCAGCCTCTCTTTTCTCCGACGCAAGCACATACTCTGTTGGAGCCTACCCTTTGCCAAAACCCCCCCCCCCCCCCCCCGCCCCTCTGTCCCCTTGCCACGTGGGATTATCTGCAAAGACAAAATGGCGGGGGTGGGGGCGTTGTGTGGGGTCGGTCGGTGGGGGGGGGGGGGGATACCTGGGGGTCTGTGGCAGGAATTACCCAACGGCCGAAGTCCAGACATGAACTCCTTACAGCATGCTTGTGGGGGCGACCTAGCCTGCTCACCCAAGCGTTACTGCATCGGGGTTGCAGGGCATCGGTCTTTTCGCAAACGCCACGTACGGCTGTTGGGGAGGGGAGGCGAGCCGAATAGGCTTTGCGAGAGGCGAAGGAGAGCGCCCTGCATTTGCCAAGCTTTAGCATGGCTTGGTTTTGTCGGGCAAAGACTAAAGGTGCTCGCTCAGAATTAAAAGGGGGCCGCTGTGCCAGCTCCAAGTGCTGCTGCTACGATATGATATGATATGATATATGATTGATATATACGACAAGGCATTTATAACACGCCGATAGACAAGTGTATAGTGCTGCTTGCCAAGGTGCTGAGCTCTTTGTCGGAGTGTGTGAGCGGCTCTTAAAAGAGCCTTTGTGTTTTTTTTTGTTGGGGAGTGTGTAACTTGGGCTGTTACTTGCTGGCTTTGCCCCCTGCCTTGTGGCCCTCTGTCTTCTTGGGCAGCAGCACGGCCTGGATGTTGGGCAGGACACCGCCCTGGGCGATGGTGACTTTGCCCAGCAGCTTGTTGAGCTCCTCGTCGTTGCGGATGGCGAGCTGCAGGTGTCTGGGGATGATGCGGGTCTTCTTGTTGTCCCGGGCGGCGTTGCCGGCCAGCTCGAGGATCTCAGCAGTCAGGTACTCGAGCACGGCAGCCAGATAGACGGGGGCTCCGGCACCCACCCGCTCAGCGTAGCTCCCCTTCCGCAGCAGCCGATGCACACGGCCTACTGGGAACTGCAAGCCCGCCCGGGAGGAGCGAGTCTTGGCCTTAGCGCGGGCCTTCCCTCCTTGCTTTCCTCGTCCAGACATGGTTCGCCGTAAAGTGGGAGCTCGCTCGTCCTACGTTCAAAGAGAAAGCAATGACCCAAGCACGAGAGGGCCGGCATATAAAGACACGGGGGAGGCTCTCTCATTGGACGAAACCTAGGCTGGCGTGCACATCCATTGGAGGGGGAACGATGCTGCTGCCAGCCAATCGGAGCCCTGTGCTGGGCACACCCACCACAACAGAGTAGCTACAGAACCGTTACGGGCCAATAGCGGACAGGGACTGGCAGCAGCTGTTTAACACAGACAGCCTATAAAAGAGAGGGGTTCGGGGGCGGTGACTACTCATTTCTCCCACTCCTCGCAGCGTGGACGTCAGCCGCAGACCATGCCTGAGCCAGCCAAGTCCGCTCCAGCGCCCAAGAAGGGCTCCAAGAAAGCGCTCTCCAAGCCGCCCAAGAAGGACGGGAAGAAGCGCAAGAGGAGCAGGAAAGAGAGCTATGCCATTTACATCTACAAGGTGATGAAGCAGGTGCACCCCGACACCGGCATCTCTTCCAAGGCCATGGGCATCATGAACTCGTTTGTCAATGACATCTTCGAGCGCATCGCCGGGGAAGCCTCCCGCCTGGCCCACTACAACAAGCGCAGGACCATCACCTCCAGGGAGATCCAGACCGCAGTGCGACTCCTGCTGCCTGGTGAGCTGGCCAAGCATGCCGTGTCCGAGGGCACCAAGGCCGTCACCAAGTACACCAGCGCCAAGTGAGAGGGCAGCCACAGCCCTCTGCGGCACAGCTCCCCGCACACAGAAAAACCCAAAGGCTCTTTTAAGAGCCGCTCACCACTTCCACTCAAGAGCTCGCATGCTTTGCCTAGCCCTGCTTTATTCCAGCCCCCGAAAACATAAGGGCAGTAATCTCAAATAGGCACGTCGGCGTAGGCACATGTTTTCTATGCGCTGTGGCGGGAGTCATGCACCCACTGGACACATCCGCTGGGTGGGAAAACTCTGGGGCACAGCTTACTGTACAGGACCGGCGATATCGGGCGGCTCTGCCAGGGAAGCCCACGCAGCAGACATCGCTGTTGATCCTGCTAGGGCAGTTCGGAATCACAGCGCCATAGCCGGCTTCTCCCTCCCGAGGTCGACGGGGAGCAAGTACAGCAGCGTTTGTGGCCAGTCTGTCTGCGTGTGCGGCTTGGGGGAGGGCGGAGAACCGACCATTATCACACAGCGCTTAGAAATGGTTCGAGTCCAGCATCAAGGCGCTATCAAAACGTGACGCGAGGGGGAAGCATCGGTCGGGTTAAGAGCTGGCTGTGCTCCGGCTGAAAGGCACGGGCCGTCACATCAACTCCCGACACCAGCACGCGCACCAATTGAAAGCAACCCAAAGGCAGGCGGGGTAAACGGGTCACTGAAAACAGCCCTGGGGCCAAAGGGCACAGGCAGGCACTGGGGGAGGGGATTGACGTGGACGCCAGCCGCAGCAACAGTCTCGCCTTTTCCCGGTGCTATGTGTGGGAAGGCCACCCCGTCCTGTTTTTGCTTGGAATTCTGGGACTTGTAGTGTTTCTGCATTTCACAAACCGGGAAGAAAAATCAACAATCCAAAGGGGGAGAGGGGGGGGGGGGAGACGGGACTGAATATGGCCTTCTCAACCATTGGCCGCTGGAAACTTGAGAGTTCTGCGCATGCCCTGGTAACCTCTCTCTCTCTCTCTCTCTCTCTCTCTCCCTCCCCCCTCCCCCTACATTCTTTGGGCAGTCGGGATACACAACCTCCTTTGCCTCCGGAAACTCCTAAAGACATTCCTCTTCTCCTCTTCCTACTCTCTCCCTCTGCCCTGCTGACCTCTTCTCTGCACTATCCCTCTCTCCCTCCTTCTCCACACAACATGCCGACTGGAGGGCAGGCATACCTCAGAGTCTCACAGGTCCCTGGCACCCTCGCCAGTCCTCCAGCACTTGCCTCAGGGCCTGCACTTGCCTCATTGCTACTGCACTTGGTCAATGACCCATGAGAATGGCATCGCTCAGCACTTACCCAGTTTTCTGACTAACTGGGCGCACTATGTTATGTTATGTTACTTGGCATTTTTATAGCGCCTTATGTGTCATTGGTATGACCTCAAGCGCTGGTAGGTTGAACGCCCTCGGGAACCGCAGTTCAGGTCAGTAGAGAGACAGAGTGTCGTACGGTGCGTGGGCGCACCGGATATGTGTGCAGCTGGTGTGGTTGTTGCATGATAGCTGCTTCTTTAGCGGTAGGTGTGGTGCTGTGGAAATCAGTTGGATGTGTTCAGTCTGGAGGGTGGACACCCAGCCTGAGTTCTGGCTGCGTTGGGCCCGAGGAGACGCTTAAGATAGCCGGTATGTGCTCAGCTGGCTGTGTTGTATTAGGATGATGAGGTGTTCGTGGGGTCATGGTAGTATGAGAACAGCTAGGCCGAATGTGTCATAGTATAGCTGTCTTCTAGTTGAATGATGGTGTATAGGCCAGAGTAAGCGTAGTAGTGTGATATGGTGGTTATGGGGAAAGCGCCTGCGACCAAGCACGAGAGTCGGACAGGGGGCGTACATAGCGGCATACGTACATAAAGCGACAGGATGCATAGGATAAACATGCGATGCAGGTACCATGGGAAAACAGGTACATAGCATAAATAGGATGTACAGAGGTATGGTATATAGAGAGATATGCACTCCATCCACTCTGTCCTTTCCATTCACACTATCCTTCGCTTCCACTCCATCCACTTTTTCCATCTGCTCCATCCGTTCCATCCTATGTGGCCCAGCCTATCCCACCCAATTGGTAGGTGCGCCCCCGCCCCTCCTGTCTGGCACGGATTCAGCACCTTCGTTACATAACCTTGCGCTCGCTCAGGGATGTGTCCTGCTGGATTTATGAGGGCGAAGGCCAGGACTTCAAGCCTCAGAATGCAAAGTTAAAACCAGGACTGCACTTGCATCCCCAGACTGGAATGGATATTGTTGGCATGTATGATGTTGGCCCGACAGACCTGATGGCTGCAAGGAGAGAAAAGGGGGCTGGGCCTGGGCCTGGTCCGCCCGCCCGCCTGTCCCAATGGCCAGCGGAGAGTGGAGCAAATGCCACGCTCCTGCCCATCTCAGGGCCCAGCCGAGAGTGGAGCAAATGCCATGCTCCGGGGCTGGCCCGTGGAGCAAAGGCCACGCTCCTGCCCGCCGAGAGTGGAACAAATGCCACCCCCCTGGCCATCTCCGGGGCCTGCAGAGAGTGGAGCAAATACCACCACGCTCCGGGCTGGCCCCGAGGCCCCGAACGGCCACGAACGGCCAGGTTCTATAGGCAGGAAAACAGGGCGTACCTGCAGGCACTTGTTACTCAGAGTGTGCTTTGACCCCTGGCTTCTCGGCGAACGGTGCACTGTGCCGGGCACCCCGAGAGTTCTCGAAGCCTGCTTAGAGCCTCATTGGGATGGCTAGAGTGGCGTGTCTGTCCCCCGAGTTGTTGTGCCGCCCGCCTGGTCTGCAGCTGGGTTCTTCTGGGAGTTATCAGCATAATCCCGCCTTTCCCAGCCAGCTCCACCTAGGCCGCAGTACCTTCTGTCGTTACAAGAGGGCATCGGGGTGCTCTTAGATTCCACATGAGCGTGGAGTCAGGTTACCAGAAGGGAAGAGGGGGGGGCCGGGGGTGTGTGCCCATTTGTAAATACAAAATGACTAAATACTCTCCCTCTAGACCACTGCGCTCCTCTGGCTCTAACTCTCTGTGTGTAAAGCCTTTTGCTAAACAGAGGTCAGGTGGTGGTTCGCTTTCCTCAGCTGGCTCCCTTCCTCTGCGCCTTGAGCAGGATCTTCTTAAATTCCGGAAGCTCCTTAGGCCACAGGCCCCGGGCCGGCACGATAGAGGGCATGGGGGGGGGGGGGGTTAGGCACAGGGTGGGGGCAGAGAAGAGGCTCACGCCGTGGGAGGGCAGCTGCAAGGCGCCTCCACTGTTAATTGTCATGACAACCTGGCCAAAAACACAGGGAGGTGAGAAGGAAATCAGCAGGCGCCGGGAAGGGCCCAGCCCCCAATGGAATGACAAAGGTGAAGGGGGCGGGCGGAATATAAGGAGCCTCTAGGAAGGGAGAGGCACCAACGAAAAGAAAGCACAACTGCCTCGGGTAAAGCTTCCAGAGGAAGGAGAAGGACCGTGTTTTTCATTTTCTCACCCAACCCACCCAGAAAAAGGAGGTACAAAAAGGGCATGGAACGCTGGCTGGCAGGTTCGGTACCCGGCAAAGTCGTAGGCGGCGGCACGTGTCTAAGGAGAGGATGCCAATTGGACTGAAAGAAAGGAACCAGCAAAATAGAGGCGGAAGGTCCGGCTTGCAGGCACGCAAAGGAACAGACTTGCCATGGAAACGAGGCATCACTCACCTTGGACACGGTGTGCCCAAAAGCACACCTTTTGTTATCGTTATGTTTATTATGATTGTCAATAAGAAGTAAATGCCTAAGGCCAAAAATTGTTTTCCACAAAGAATGGTATGTGGAGTTTGTTACTAAATAGGGGCATGAGGGAGAGCTCGGGTGCCCACACTACTTAGCCTAAGACTCTCCTCTTTACCTCCGCCTTCGCTTCTTCTCTCCCTTGCTAATCCCACAGTTGCTGCGATGGGTGTCCTGGGCCCTTATGCATCCTCGGGGCCCTGACCTCCCGCACCCAATCGGCCCAGCTCCTGTCTATCTATCTATCTGCAATTGCACGCACACCCAAACGCCCCGGTCGCTCGCACTCGCACCCCTCACGGCTCCAGGCCGTGTAGCATTCAACATTCCTAGCACTTCATCTCTGGCCCGCCCATGAGCTCAGACTCCACAGCACAGCACGTACCCGCTGCTTCCTTCTTCCCTGCTGCACTTGCACGTTCGGAAGACTCACAAGGCATAGTAGGCCCGTCCTGCTTTACTCTCCCCATCCCCCCAGCCCACTGCTCTTATGTATTGTGTTTTTAATGTATTTCCC
This sequence comes from Ambystoma mexicanum, assembly GCF_040938575.1. Classification (NCBI taxonomy): domain Eukaryota; kingdom Metazoa; phylum Chordata; class Amphibia; order Caudata; family Ambystomatidae; genus Ambystoma; species Ambystoma mexicanum. Next base: position 52,414 of record NW_027182518.1, on the reverse strand, counting down.
ACTCCTCCTCCCTCCCTTGCCCTGTGGGCGCTTTGAAACAGTATGTTCTTATTTTACAAGCGCCTAACAAGCAAACAATAAAATAAACGGGCATGTGTTCTCTTGTCGGCACGGTCTGAGCCGAAACAAAGGGCCATCAAGTGGAATGCTAAAGGGGACCCAATTTCTTTTGACGCATTTCCCCATTCTCACAGAAGGCGCCGTTCATGTAAATGTGTGCTAAGAAAGGATTCTGGAATGGCACTGCCGCACAGGGACTGCACGGGGCAGGGTGGGGGTTGTTGTTGTCAGCCTTCCAAGAAAGCGGAGTACAATCGAGCAGCTCTGTTATTGATGGTGTGGGCGGCTCTTAAAAGAGCCTTTGGGTTTGCGCGCTGATGCTGCGGTAGGTAGGTGGGCAGGCAGGCAGGTGATCCTCAACCCCCGAATCCATAAAGAGTGCGTCCCTGGCGCTTCAGGGCATACACCACATCCATGGCGGTGACGGTCTTCCTCTTGGCGTGCTCAGTGTAGGTGACGGCGTCCCGGATCACGTTTTCCAGGAAGACCTTGAGCACACCGCGGGTCTCCTCGTAGATGAGGCCGGAGATGCGCTTGACTCCACCACGGCGGGCCAGGCGGCGGATGGCAGGCTTGGTAATGCCCTGGATGTTGTCCCTGAGCACTTTCCTGTGCCTCTTGGCACCTCCCTTGCCGAGACCTTTCCCTCCTTTGCCTCGTCCAGACATGGCGGCTGCACTTCTACTTCTCCTCGTCGTCGTCACGGGGGGAGCTGACTGAGACTGTGTGTGCCGGCAGACAGGGACCGGCTGCTTATATGGACAGAGGGCGGACCATGGGGAGCGCGGCGGGTGTCCGCTCCAGTGCGCAGGGCAGCGTGGGCGGGAGCGCAGCATTTCAAAATGCCCGCGCTTTCCAGCCGTTGCCCCGGAGGGCCTTTGTTCTCTCAGGACTTGCTAAAGGAAAGAGCTTGCTCTTGTGTACAAAGGCCGCTGCCTTTCTGAGAGAGGGCGCGTGCGCGCACACGCACCCCTCCCCCTGCCCTCCCCTCCTCCAATGGACTCCTTTGTGCGCCTCGCATTCGCGCCCTACTTTGCCCCTGCACCCAGAACTTTGCATCGGGGTCGGGAGTATGGCCTTCATTCTACATGGGTTACGAGCAATTTGCGCTGCAGCCTCTCTTTTCTCCGACGCAAGCACATACTCTGTTGGAGCCTACCCTTTGCCAAAACCCCCCCCCCCCCCCCCCCGCCCCTCTGTCCCCTTGCCACGTGGGATTATCTGCAAAGACAAAATGGCGGGGGTGGGGGCGTTGTGTGGGGTCGGTCGGTGGGGGGGGGGGGGGGGGATACCTGGGGGTCTGTGGCAGGAATTACCCAACGGCCGAAGTCCAGACATGAACTCCTTACAGCATGCTTGTGGGGGCGACCTAGCCTGCTCACCCAAGCGTTACTGCATCGGGGTTGCAGGGCATCGGTCTTTTCGCAAACGCCACGTACGGCTGTTGGGGAGGGGAGGCGAGCCGAATAGGCTTTGCGAGAGGCGAAGGAGAGCGCCCTGCATTTGCCAAGCTTTAGCATGGCTTGGTTTTGTCGGGCAAAGACTAAAGGTGCTCGCTCAGAATTAAAAGGGGGCCGCTGTGCCAGCTCCAAGTGCTGCTGCTACGATATGATATGATATGATATATGATTGATATATACGACAAGGCATTTATAACACGCCGATAGACAAGTGTATAGTGCTGCTTGCCAAGGTGCTGAGCTCTTTGTCGGAGTGTGTGAGCGGCTCTTAAAAGAGCCTTTGTGTTTTTTTTTGTTGGGGAGTGTGTAACTTGGGCTGTTACTTGCTGGCTTTGCCCCCTGCCTTGTGGCCCTCTGTCTTCTTGGGCAGCAGCACGGCCTGGATGTTGGGCAGGACACCGCCCTGGGCGATGGTGACTTTGCCCAGCAGCTTGTTGAGCTCCTCGTCGTTGCGGATGGCGAGCTGCAGGTGTCTGGGGATGATGCGGGTCTTCTTGTTGTCCCGGGCGGCGTTGCCGGCCAGCTCGAGGATCTCAGCAGTCAGGTACTCGAGCACGGCAGCCAGATAGACGGGGGCTCCGGCACCCACCCGCTCAGCGTAGCTCCCCTTCCGCAGCAGCCGATGCACACGGCCTACTGGGAACTGCAAGCCCGCCCGGGAGGAGCGAGTCTTGGCCTTAGCGCGGGCCTTCCCTCCTTGCTTTCCTCGTCCAGACATGGTTCGCCGTAAAGTGGGAGCTCGCTCGTCCTACGTTCAAAGAGAAAGCAATGACCCGAGCACGAGAGGGCCGGCATATAAAGACACGGGGGAGGCTCTCTCATTGGACGAAACCTAGGCTGGCGTGCACATCCATTGGAGGGGGAACGATGCTGCTGCCAGCCAATCGGAGCCCTGTGCTGGGCACACCCACCACAACAGAGTAGCTACAGAACCGTTACGGGCCAATAGCGGACAGGGACTGGCAGCAGCTGTTTAACACAGACAGCCTATAAAAGAGAGGGGGTCGGGGGCGGTGACTACTCATTTCTCCCACTCCTCGCAGCGTGGACGTCAGCCGCAGACCATGCCTGAGCCAGCCAAGTCCGCTCCAGCGCCCAAGAAGGGCTCCAAGAAAGCGCTCTCCAAGCCGCCCAAGAAGGACGGGAAGAAGCGCAAGAGGAGCAGGAAAGAGAGCTATGCCATTTACATCTACAAGGTGATGAAGCAGGTGCACCCCGACACCGGCATCTCTTCCAAGGCCATGGGCATCATGAACTCGTTTGTCAATGACATCTTCGAGCGCATCGCCGGGGAAGCCTCCCGCCTGGCCCACTACAACAAGCGCAGGACCATCACCTCCAGGGAGATCCAGACCGCAGTGCGACTCCTGCTGCCTGGTGAGCTGGCCAAGCATGCCGTGTCCGAGGGCACCAAGGCCGTCACCAAGTACACCAGCGCCAAGTGAGAGGGCAGCCACAGCCCTCTGCGGCACAGCTCCCCGCACACAGAAAAACCCAAAGGCTCTTTTAAGAGCCGCTCACCACTTCCACTCAAGAGCTCGCATGCTTTGCCTAGCCCTGCTTTATTCCAGCCCCCGAAAACATAAGGGCAGTAATCTCAAATAGGCACGTCGGCGTAGGCACATGTTTTCTATGCGCTGTGGCGGGAGTCATGCACCCACTGGACACATCCGCTGGGTGGGAAAACTCTGGGGCACAGCTTACTGTACAGGACCGGCGATATCGGGCGGCTCTGCCAGGGAAGCCCACGCAGCAGACATCGCTGTTGATCCTGCTAGGGCAGTTCGGAATCACAGCGCCATAGCCGGCTTCTCCCTCCCGAGGTCGACGGGGAGCAAGTACAGCAGCGTTTGTGGCCAGTCTGTCTGCGTGTGCGGCTTGGGGGAGGGCGGAGAACCGACCATTATCACACAGCGCTTAGAAATGGTTCGAGTCCAGCATCAAGGCGCTATCAAAACGTGACGCGAGGGGGAAGCATCGGTCGGGTTAAGAGCTGGCTGTGCTCCGGCTGAAAGGCACGGGCCGTCACATCAACTCCCGACACCAGCACGCGCACCAATTGAAAGCAACCCAAAGGCAGGCGGGGTAAACGGGTCACTGAAAACAGCCCTGGGGCCAAAGGGCACAGGCAGGCACTGGGGGAGGGGATTGACGTGGACGCCAGCCGCAGCAACAGTCTCGCCTTTTCCCGGTGCTATGTGTGGGAAGGCCACCCCGTCCTGTTTTTGCTTGGAATTCTGGGACTTGTAGTGTTTCTGCATTTCACAAACCGGGAAGAAAAATCAACAATCCAAAGGGGGAGAGGGGGGGGGGGGAGACGGGACTGAATATGGCCTTCTCAACCATTGGCCGCTGGAAACTTGAGAGTTCTGCGCATGCCCTGGTAACCTCTCTCTCTCTCTCTCTCTCTCTCTCTCTCCCTCCCCCCTCCCCCTACATTCTTTGGGCAGTCGGGATACACAACCTCCTTTGCCTCCGGAAACTCCTAAAGACATTCCTCTTCTCCTCTTCCTACTCTCTCCCTCTGCCCTGCTGACCTCTTCTCTGCTCTATCCCTCTCTCCCTCCTTCTCCACACAACATGCCGACTGGAGGGCAGGCATACCTCAGAGTCTCACAGGTCCCTGGCACCCTCGCCAGTCCTCCAGCACTTGCCTCAGGGCCTGCACTTGCCTCATTGCTACTGCACTTGGTCAATGACCCATGAGAATGGCATCGCTCAGCACTTACCCAGTTTTCTGACTAACTGGGCGCACTATGTTATGTTATGTTACTTGGCATTTTTATAGCGCCTTATGTGTCATTGGTATGACCTCAAGCGCTGGTAGGTTGAACGCCCTCGGGAACCGCAGTTCAGGTCAGTAGAGAGACAGAGTGTCGTACGGTGCGTGGGCGCACTGGATATGTGTGCAGCTGGTGTGGTTGTTGCATGATAGCTGCTTCTTTAGCGGTAGGTGTGGTGCTGTGGAAATCAGTTGGATGTGTTCAGTCTGGAGGGTGGACACCCAGCCTGAGTTCTGGCTGCGTTGGGCCCGAGGAGACGCTTAAGATAGCCGGTATGTGCTCAGCTGGCTGTGTTGTATTAGGATGATGAGGTGTTCGTGGGGTCATGGTAGTATGAGAACAGCTAGGCCGAATGTGTCATAGTATAGCTGTCTTCTAGTTGAATGATGGTGTATAGGCCAGAGTAAGCGTAGTAGTGTGATATGGTGGTTATGGGGAAAGCGCCTGCGACCAAGCACGAGAGTCGGACAGGGGGCGTACATAGCGGCATACGTACATAAAGCGACAGGATGCATAGGATAAACATGCGATGCAGGTACCATGGGAAAACAGGTACATAGCATAAATAGGATGTACAGAGGTATGGTATATAGAGAGATATGCACTCCATCCACTCTGTCCTTTCCATTCACACTATCCTTCGCTTCCACTCCATCCACTTTTTCCATCTGCTCCATCCGTTCCATCCTATGTGGCCCAGCCTATCCCACCCAATTGGTAGGTGCGCCCCCGCCCCTCCTGTCTGGCACGGATTCAGCACCTTCGTTACATAACCTTGCGCTCGCTCAGGGATGTGTCCTGCTGGATTTATGAGGGCGAAGGCCAGGACTTCAAGCCTCAGAATGCAAAGTTAAAACCAGGACTGCACTTGCATCCCCAGACTGGAATGGATATTGTTGGCATGTATGATGTTGGCCCGACAGACCTGATGGCTGCAAGGAGAGAAAAGGGGGCTGGGCCTGGGCCTGGTCCGCCCGCCCGCCTGTCCCAATGGCCAGCGGAGAGTGGAGCAAATGCCACGCTCCTGCCCATCTCAGGGCCCAGCCGAGAGTGGAGCAAATGCCATGCTCCGGGGCTGGCCCGTGGAGCAAAGGCCACGCTCCTGCCCGCCGAGAGTGGAACAAATGCCACCCCCCTGGCCATCTCCGGGGCCTGCAGAGAGTGGAGCAAATACCACCACGCTCCGGGCTGGCCCCGAGGCCCCGAACGGCCACGAACGGCCAGGTTCTATAGGCAGGAAAACAGGGCGTACCTGCAGGCACTTGTTACTCAGAGTGTGCTTTGACCCCTGGCTTCTCGGCGAACGGTGCACTGTGCCGGGCACCCCGAGAGTTCTCGAAGCCTGCTTAGAGCCTCATTGGGATGGCTAGAGTGGCGTGTCTGTCCCCCGAGTTGTTGTGCCGCCCGCCTGGTCTGCAGCTGGGTTCTTCTGGGAGTTATCAGCATAATCCCGCCTTTCCCAGCCAGCTCCACCTAGGCCGCAGTACCTTCTGTCGTTACAAGAGGGCATCGGGGTGCTCTTAGATTCCACATGAGCGTGGAGTCAGGTTACCAGAAGGGAAGAGGGGGGGGCCGGGGGTGTGTGCCCATTTGTAAATACAAAATGACTAAATACTCTCCCTCTAGACCACTGCGCTCCTCTGGCTCTAACTCTCTGTGTGTAAAGCCTTTTGCTAAACAGAGGTCAGGTGGTGGTTCGCTTTCCTCAGCTGGCTCCCTTCCTCTGCGCCTTGAGCAGGATCTTCTTAAATTCCGGAAGCTCCTTAGGCCACAGGCCCCGGGCCGGCACGATAGAGGGCATGGGGGGGGGGGGGGTTAGGCACAGGGTGGGGGCAGAGAAGAGGCTCACGCCGTGGGAGGGCAGCTGCAAGGCGCCTCCACTGTTAATTGTCATGACAACCTGGCCAAAAACACAGGGAGGTGAGAAGGAAATCAGCAGGCGCCGGGAAGGGCCCAGCCCCCAATGGAATGACAAAGGTGAAGGGGGCGGGCGGAATATAAGGAGCCTCTAGGAAGGGAGAGGCACCAACGAAAAGAAAGCACAACTGCCTCGGGTAAAGCTTCCAGAGGAAGGAGAAGGACCGTGTTTTTCATTTTCTCACCCAACCCACCCAGAAAAAGGAGGTACAAAAAGGGCATGGAACGCTGGCTGGCAGGTTCGGTACCCGGCAAAGTCGTAGGCGGCGGCACGTGTCTAAGGAGAGGATGCCAATTGGACTGAAAGAAAGGAACCAGCAAAATAGAGGCGGAAGGTCCGGCTTGCAGGCACGCAAAGGAACAGACTTGCCATGGAAACGAGGCATCACTCACCTTGGACACGGTGTGCCCAAAAGCACACCTTTTGTTATCGTTATGTTTATTATGATTGTCAATAAGAAGTAAATGCCTAAGGCCAAAAATTGTTTTCCACAAAGAATGGTATGTGGAGTTTGTTACTAAATAGGGGCATGAGGGAGAGCTCGGGTGCCCACACTACTTAGCCTAAGACTCTCCTCTTTACCTCCGCCTTCGCTTCTTCTCTCCCTTGCTAATCCCACAGTTGCTGCGATGGGTGTCCTGGGCCCTTATGCATCCTCGGGGCCCTGACCTCCCGCACCCAATCGGCCCAGCTCCTGTCTATCTATCTATCTGCAATTGCACGCACACCCAAACGCCCCGGTCGCTCGCACTCGCACCCCTCACGGCTCCAGGCCGTGTAGCATTCAACATTCCTAGCACTTCATCTCTGGCCCGCCCATGAGCTCAGACTCCACAGCACAGCACGTACCCGCTGCTTCCTTCTTCCCTGCTGCACTTGCACGTTCGGAAGACTCACAAGGCATAGTAGGCCCGTCCTGCTTTACTCTCCCCATCCCCCCAGCCCACTGCTCTTATGTATTGTGTTTTTAATGTATTTCCCACTCCTCCTCCCTCCCTTGCCCTGTGGGCGCTTTGAAACAGTATGTTCTTATTTTACAAGCGCCTAACAAGCAAACAATAAAATAAACGGGCATGTGTTCTCTTGTCGGCACGGTCTGAGCCGAAACAAAGGGCCATCAAGTGGAATGCTAAAGGGGACCCAATTTCTTTTGACGCATTTCCCCATTCTCACAGAAGGCGCCGTTCATGTAAATGTGTGCTAAGAAAGGATTCTGGAATGGCACTGCCGCACAGGGACTGCACGGGGCAGGGTGGGGGTTGTTGTTGTCAGCCTTCCAAGAAAGCGGAGTACAATCGAGCAGCTCTGTTATTGATGGTGTGGGCGGCTCTTAAAAGAGCCTTTGGGTTTGCGCGCTGATGCTGCGGTAGGTAGGTGGGCAGGCAGGCAGGTGATCCTCAACCCCCGAATCCATAAAGAGTGCGTCCCTGGCGCTTCAGGGCATACACCACATCCATGGCGGTGACGGTCTTCCTCTTGGCGTGCTCAGTGTAGGTGACGGCGTCCCGGATCACGTTTTCCAGGAAGACCTTGAGCACACCGCGGGTCTCCTCGTAGATGAGGCCGGAGATGCGCTTGACTCCACCACGGCGGGCCAGGCGGCGGATGGCAGGCTTGGTAATGCCCTGGATGTTGTCCCTGAGCACTTTCCTGTGCCTCTTGGCACCTCCCTTGCCGAGACCTTTCCCTCCTTTGCCTCGTCCAGACATGGCGGCTGCACTTCTACTTCTCCTCGTCGTCGTCACGGGGGGAGCTGACTGAGACTGTGTGTGCCGGCAGACAGGGACCGGCTGCTTATATGGACAGAGGGCGGACCATGGGGAGCGCGGCGGGTGTCCGCTCCAGTGCGCAGGGCAGCGTGGGCGGGAGCGCAGCATTTCAAAATGCCCGCGCTTTCCAGCCGTTGCCCCGGAGGGCCTTTGTTCTCTCAGGACTTGCTAAAGGAAAGAGCTTGCTCTTGTGTACAAAGGCCGCTGCCTTTCTGAGAGAGGGCGCGTGCGCGCACACGCACCCCTCCCCCTGCCCTCCCCTCCTCCAATGGACTCCTTTGTGCGCCTCGCATTCGCGCCCTACTTTGCCCCTGCACCCAGAACTTTGCATCGGGGTCGGGAGTATGGCCTTCATTCTACATGGGTTACGAGCAATTTGCGCTGCAGCCTCTCTTTTCTCCGACGCAAGCACATACTCTGTTGGAGCCTACCCTTTGCCAAAACCCCCCCCCCCCCCCCCCGCCCCTCTGTCCCCTTGCCACGTGGGATTATCTGCAAAGACAAAATGGCGGGGGTGGGGGCGTTGTGTGGGGTCGGTCGGTGGGGGGGGGGGGGGGGGATACCTGGGGGTCTGTGGCAGGAATTACCCAACGGCCGAAGTCCAGACATGAACTCCTTACAGCATGCTTGTGGGGGCGACCTAGCCTGCTCACCCAAGCGTTACTGCATCGGGGTTGCAGGGCATCGGTCTTTTCGCAAACGCCACGTACGGCTGTTGGGGAGGGGAGGCGAGCCGAATAGGCTTTGCGAGAGGCGAAGGAGAGCGCCCTGCATTTGCCAAGCTTTAGCATGGCTTGGTTTTGTCGGGCAAAGACTAAAGGTGCTCGCTCAGAATTAAAAGGGGGCCGCTGTGCCAGCTCCAAGTGCTGCTGCTACGATATGATATGATATGATATATGATTGATATATACGACAAGGCATTTATAACACGCCGATAGACAAGTGTATAGTGCTGCTTGCCAAGGTGCTGAGCTCTTTGTCGGAGTGTGTGAGCGGCTCTTAAAAGAGCCTTTGTGTTTTTTTTTGTTGGGGAGTGTGTAACTTGGGCTGTTACTTGCTGGCTTTGCCCCCTGCCTTGTGGCCCTCTGTCTTCTTGGGCAGCAGCACGGCCTGGATGTTGGGCAGGACACCGCCCTGGGCGATGGTGACTTTGCCCAGCAGCTTGTTGAGCTCCTCGTCGTTGCGGATGGCGAGCTGCAGGTGTCTGGGGATGATGCGGGTCTTCTTGTTGTCCCGGGCGGCGTTGCCGGCCAGCTCGAGGATCTCAGCAGTCAGGTACTCGAGCACGGCAGCCAGATAGACGGGGGCTCCGGCACCCACCCGCTCAGCGTAGCTCCCCTTCCGCAGCAGCCGATGCACACGGCCTACTGGGAACTGCAAGCCCGCCCGGGAGGAGCGAGTCTTGGCCTTAGCGCGGGCCTTCCCTCCTTGCTTTCCTCGTCCAGACATGGTTCGCCGTAAAGTGGGAGCTCGCTCGTCCTACGTTCAAAGAGAAAGCAATGACCCGAGCACGAGAGGGCCGGCATATAAAGACACGGGGGAGGCTCTCTCATTGGACGAAACCTAGGCTGGCGTGCACATCCATTGGAGGGGGAACGATGCTGCTGCCAGCCAATCGGAGCCCTGTGCTGGGCACACCCACCACAACAGAGTAGCTACAGAACCGTTACGGGCCAATAGCGGACAGGGACTGGCAGCAGCTGTTTAACACAGACAGCCTATAAAAGAGAGGGGGTCGGGGGCGGTGACTACTCATTTCTCCCACTCCTCGCAGCGTGGACGTCAGCCGCAGACCATGCCTGAGCCAGCCAAGTCCGCTCCAGCGCCCAAGAAGGGCTCCAAGAAAGCGCTCTCCAAGCCGCCCAAGAAGGACGGGAAGAAGCGCAAGAGGAGCAGGAAAGAGAGCTATGCCATTTACATCTACAAGGTGATGAAGCAGGTGCACCCCGACACCGGCATCTCTTCCAAGGCCATGGGCATCATGAACTCGTTTGTCAATGACATCTTCGAGCGCATCGCCGGGGAAGCCTCCCGCCTGGCCCACTACAACAAGCGCAGGACCATCACCTCCAGGGAGATCCAGACCGCAGTGCGACTCCTGCTGCCTGGTGAGCTGGCCAAGCATGCCGTGTCCGAGGGCACCAAGGCCGTCACCAAGTACACCAGCGCCAAGTGAGAGGGCAGCCACAGCCCTCTGCGGCACAGCTCCCCGCACACAGAAAAACCCAAAGGCTCTTTTAAGAGCCGCTCACCACTTCCACTCAAGAGCTCGCATGCTTTGCCTAGCCCTGCTTTATTCCAGCCCCCGAAAACATAAGGGCAGTAATCTCAAATAGGCACGTCGGCGTAGGCACATGTTTTCTATGCGCTGTGGCGGGAGTCATGCACCCACTGGACACATCCGCTGGGTGGGAAAACTCTGGGGCACAGCTTACTGTACAGGACCGGCGATATCGGGCGGCTCTGCCAGGGAAGCCCACGCAGCAGACATCGCTGTTGATCCTGCTAGGGCAGTTCGGAATCACAGCGCCATAGCCGGCTTCTCCCTCCCGAGGTCGACGGGGAGCAAGTACAGCAGCGTTTGTGGCCAGTCTGTCTGCGTGTGCGGCTTGGGGGAGGGCGGAGAACCGACCATTATCACACAGCGCTTAGAAATGGTTCGAGTCCAGCATCAAGGCGCTATCAAAACGTGACGCGAGGGGGAAGCATCGGTCGGGTTAAGAGCTGGCTGTGCTCCGGCTGAAAGGCACGGGCCGTCACATCAACTCCCGACACCAGCACGCGCACCAATTGAAAGCAACCCAAAGGCAGGCGGGGTAAACGGGTCACTGAAAACAGCCCTGGGGCCAAAGGGCACAGGCAGGCACTGGGGGAGGGGATTGACGTGGACGCCAGCCGCAGCAACAGTCTCGCCTTTTCCCGGTGCTATGTGTGGGAAGGCCACCCCGTCCTGTTTTTGCTTGGAATTCTGGGACTTGTAGTGTTTCTGCATTTCACAAACCGGGAAGAAAAATCAACAATCCAAAGGGGGAGAGGGGGGGGGGGGAGACGGGACTGAATATGGCCTTCTCAACCATTGGCCGCTGGAAACTTGAGAGTTCTGCGCATGCCCTGGTAACCTCTCTCTCTCTCTCTCTCTCTCTCTCTCTCCCTCCCCCCTCCCCCTACATTCTTTGGGCAGTCGGGATACACAACCTCCTTTGCCTCCGGAAACTCCTAAAGACATTCCTCTTCTCCTCTTCCTACTCTCTCCCTCTGCCCTGCTGACCTCTTCTCTGCTCTATCCCTCTCTCCCTCCTTCTCCACACAACATGCCGACTGGAGGGCAGGCATACCTCAGAGTCTCACAGGTCCCTGGCACCCTCGCCAGTCCTCCAGCACTTGCCTCAGGGCCTGCACTTGCCTCATTGCTACTGCACTTGGTCAATGACCCATGAGAATGGCATCGCTCAGCACTTACCCAGTTTTCTGACTAACTGGGCGCACTATGTTATGTTATGTTACTTGGCATTTTTATAGCGCCTTATGTGTCATTGGTATGACCTCAAGCGCTGGTAGGTTGAACGCCCTCGGGAACCGCAGTTCAGGTCAGTAGAGAGACAGAGTGTCGTACGGTGCGTGGGCGCACCGGATATGTGTGCAGCTGGTGTGGTTGTTGCATGATAGCTGCTTCTTTAGCGGTAGGTGTGGTGCTGTGGAAATCAGTTGGATGTGTTCAGTCTGGAGGGTGGACACCCAGCCTGAGTTCTGGCTGCGTTGGGCCCGAGGAGACGCTTAAGATAGCCGGTATGTGCTCAGCTGGCTGTGTTGTATTAGGATGATGAGGTGTTCGTGGGGTCATGGTAGTATGAGAACAGCTAGGCCGAATGTGTCATAGTATAGCTGTCTTCTAGTTGAATGATGGTGTATAGGCCAGAGTAAGCGTAGTAGTGTGATATGGTGGTTATGGGGAAAGCGCCTGCGACCAAGCACGAGAGTCGGACAGGGGGCGTACATAGCGGCATACGTACATAAAGCGACAGGATGCATAGGATAAACATGCGATGCAGGTACCATGGGAAAACAGGTACATAGCATAAATAGGATGTACAGAGGTATGGTATATAGAGAGATATGCACTCCATCCACTCTGTCCTTTCCATTCACACTATCCTTCGCTTCCACTCCATCCACTTTTTCCATCTGCTCCATCCGTTCCATCCTATGTGGCCCAGCCTATCCCACCCAATTGGTAGGTGCGCCCCCGCCCCTCCTGTCTGGCACGGATTCAGCACCTTCGTTACATAACCTTGCGCTCGCTCAGGGATGTGTCCTGCTGGATTTATGAGGGCGAAGGCCAGGACTTCAAGCCTCAGAATGCAAAGTTAAAACCAGGACTGCACTTGCATCCCCAGACTGGAATGGATATTGTTGGCATGTATGATGTTGGCCCGACAGACCTGATGGCTGCAAGGAGAGAAAAGGGGGCTGGGCCTGGGCCTGGTCCGCCCGCCCGCCTGTCCCAATGGCCAGCGGAGAGTGGAGCAAATGCCACGCTCCTGCCCATCTCAGGGCCCAGCCGAGAGTGGAGCAAATGCCATGCTCCGGGGCTGGCCCGTGGAGCAAAGGCCACGCTCCTGCCCGCCGAGAGTGGAACAAATGCCACCCCCCTGGCCATCTCCGGGGCCTGCAGAGAGTGGAGCAAATACCACCACGCTCCGGGCTGGCCCCGAGGCCCCGAACGGCCACGAACGGCCAGGTTCTATAGGCAGGAAAACAGGGCGTACCTGCAGGCACTTGTTACTCAGAGTGTGCTTTGACCCCTGGCTTCTCGGCGAACGGTGCACTGTGCCGGGCACCCCGAGAGTTCTCGAAGCCTGCTTAGAGCCTCATTGGGATGGCTAGAGTGGCGTGTCTGTCCCCCGAGTTGTTGTGCCGCCCGCCTGGTCTGCAGCTGGGTTCTTCTGGGAGTTATCAGCATAATCCCGCCTTTCCCAGCCAGCTCCACCTAGGCCGCAGTACCTTCTGTCGTTACAAGAGGGCATCGGGGTGCTCTTAGATTCCACATGAGCGTGGAGTCAGGTTACCAGAAGGGAAGAGGGGGGGGCCGGGGGTGTGTGCCCATTTGTAAATACAAAATGACTAAATACTCTCCCTCTAGACCACTGCGCTCCTCTGGCTCTAACTCTCTGTGTGTAAAGCCTTTTGCTAAACAGAGGTCAGGTGGTGGTTCGCTTTCCTCAGCTGGCTCCCTTCCTCTGCGCCTTGAGCAGGATCTTCTTAAATTCCGGAAGCTCCTTAGGCCACAGGCCCCGGGCCGGCACGATAGAGGGCATGGGGGGGGGGGGGTTAGGCACAGGGTGGGGGCAGAGAAGAGGCTCACGCCGTGGGAGGGCAGCTGCAAGGCGCCTCCACTGTTAATTGTCATGACAACCTGGCCAAAAACACAGGGAGGTGAGAAGGAAATCAGCAGGCGCCGGGAAGGGCCCAGCCCCCAATGGAATGACAAAGGTGAAGGGGGCGGGCGGAATATAAGGAGCCTCTAGGAAGGGAGAGGCACCAACGAAAAGAAAGCACAACTGCCTCGGGTAAAGCTTCCAGAGGAAGGAGAAGGACCGTGTTTTTCATTTTCTCACCCAACCCACCCAGAAAAAGGAGGTACAAAAAGGGCATGGAACGCTGGCTGGCAGGTTCGGTACCCGGCAAAGTCGTAGGCGGCGGCACGTGTCTAAGGAGAGGATGCCAATTGGACTGAAAGAAAGGAACCAGCAAAATAGAGGCGGAAGGTCCGGCTTGCAGGCACGCAAAGGAACAGACTTGCCATGGAAACGAGGCATCACTCACCTTGGACACGGTGTGCCCAAAAGCACACCTTTTGTTATCGTTATGTTTATTATGATTGTCAATAAGAAGTAAATGCCTAAGGCCAAAAATTGTTTTCCACAAAGAATGGTATGTGGAGTTTGTTACTAAATAGGGGCATGAGGGAGAGCTCGGGTGCCCACACTACTTAGCCTAAGACTCTCCTCTTTACCTCCGCCTTCGCTTCTTCTCTCCCTTGCTAATCCCACAGTTGCTGCGATGGGTGTCCTGGGCCCTTATGCATCCTCGGGGCCCTGACCTCCCGCACCCAATCGGCCCAGCTCCTGTCTATCTATCTATCTGCAATTGCACGCACACCCAAACGCCCCGGTCGCTCGCACTCGCACCCCTCACGGCTCCAGGCCGTGTAGCATTCAACATTCCTAGCACTTCATCTCTGGCCCGCCCATGAGCTCAGACTCCACAGCACAGCACGTACCCGCTGCTTCCTTCTTCCCTGCTGCACTTGCACGTTCGGAAGACTCACAAGGCATAGTAGGCCCGTCCTGCTTTACTCTCCCCATCCCCCCAGCCCACTGCTCTTATGTATTGTGTTTTTAATGTATTTCCCACTCCTCCTCCCTCCCTTGCCCTGTGGGCGCTTTGAAACAGTATGTTCTTATTTTACAAGCGCCTAACAAGCAAACAATAAAATAAACGGGCATGTGTTCTCTTGTCGGCACGGTCTGAGCCGAAACAAAGGGCCATCAAGTGGAATGCTAAAGGGGACCCAATTTCTTTTGACGCATTTCCCCATTCTCACAGAAGGCGCCGTTCATGTAAATGTGTGCTAAGAAAGGATTCTGGAATGGCACTGCCGCACAGGGACTGCACGGGGCAGGGTGGGGGTTGTTGTTGTCAGCCTTCCAAGAAAGCGGAGTACAATCGAGCAGCTCTGTTATTGATGGTGTGGGCGGCTCTTAAAAGAGCCTTTGGGTTTGCGCGCTGATGCTGCGGTAGGTAGGTGGGCAGGCAGGCAGGTGATCCTCAACCCCCGAATCCATAAAGAGTGCGTCCCTGGCGCTTCAGGGCATACACCACATCCATGGCGGTGACGGTCTTCCTCTTGGCGTGCTCAGTGTAGGTGACGGCGTCCCGGATCACGTTTTCCAGGAAGACCTTGAGCACACCGCGGGTCTCCTCGTAGATGAGGCCGGAGATGCGCTTGACTCCACCACGGCGGGCCAGGCGGCGGATGGCAGGCTTGGTAATGCCCTGGATGTTGTCCCTGAGCACTTTCCTGTGCCTCTTGGCACCTCCCTTGCCGAGACCTTTCCCTCCTTTGCCTCGTCCAGACATGGCGGCTGCACTTCTACTTCTCCTCGTCGTCGTCACGGGGGGAGCTGACTGAGACTGTGTGTGCCGGCAGACAGGGACCGGCTGCTTATATGGACAGAGGGCGGACCATGGGGAGCGCGGCGGGTGTCCGCTCCAGTGCGCAGGGCAGCGTGGGCGGGAGCGCAGCATTTCAAAATGCCCGCGCTTTCCAGCCGTTGCCCCGGAGGGCCTTTGTTCTCTCAGGACTTGCTAAAGGAAAGAGCTTGCTCTTGTGTACAAAGGCCGCTGCCTTTCTGAGAGAGGGCGCGTGCGCGCACACGCACCCCTCCCCCTGCCCTCCCCTCCTCCAATGGACTCCTTTGTGCGCCTCGCATTCGCGCCCTACTTTGCCCCTGCACCCAGAACTTTGCATCGGGGTCGGGAGTATGGCCTTCATTCTACATGGGTTACGAGCAATTTGCGCTGCAGCCTCTCTTTTCTCCGACGCAAGCACATACTCTGTTGGAGCCTACCCTTTGCCAAAACCCCCCCCCCCCCCCCCCCCTCTGTCCCCTTGCCACGTGGGATTATCTGCAAAGACAAAATGGCGGGGGTGGGGGCGTTGTGTGGGGTCGGTCGGGGGGGGGGGGGGGGGGATACCTGGGGGTCTGTGGCAGGAATTACCCAACGGCCGAAGTCCAGACATGAACTCCTTACAGCATGCTTGTGGGGGCGACCTAGCCTGCTCACCCAAGCGTTACTGCATCGGGGTTGCAGGGCATCGGTCTTTTCGCAAACGCCACGTACGGCTGTTGGGGAGGGGAGGCGAGCCGAATAGGCTTTGCGAGAGGCGAAGGAGAGCGCCCTGCATTTGCCAAGCTTTAGCATGGCTTGGTTTTGTCGGGCAAAGACTAAAGGTGCTCGCTCAGAATTAAAAGGGGGCCGCTGTGCCAGCTCCAAGTGCTGCTGCTACGATATGATATGATATGATATATGATTGATATATACGACAAGGCATTTATAACACGCCGATAGACAAGTGTATAGTGCTGCTTGCCAAGGTGCTGAGCTCTTTGTCGGAGTGTGTGAGCGGCTCTTAAAAGAGCCTTTGTGTTTTTTTTTGTTGGGGAGTGTGTAACTTGGGCTGTTACTTGCTGGCTTTGCCCCCTGCCTTGTGGCCCTCTGTCTTCTTGGGCAGCAGCACGGCCTGGATGTTGGGCAGGACACCGCCCTGGGCGATGGTGACTTTGCCCAGCAGCTTGTTGAGCTCCTCGTCGTTGCGGATGGCGAGCTGCAGGTGTCTGGGGATGATGCGGGTCTTCTTGTTGTCCCGGGCGGCGTTGCCGGCCAGCTCGAGGATCTCAGCAGTCAGGTACTCGAGCACGGCAGCCAGATAGACGGGGGCTCCGGCACCCACCCGCTCAGCGTAGCTCCCCTTCCGCAGCAGCCGATGCACACGGCCTACTGGGAACTGCAAGCCCGCCCGGGAGGAGCGAGTCTTGGCCTTAGCGCGGGCCTTCCCTCCTTGCTTTCCTCGTCCAGACATGGTTCGCCGTAAAGTGGGAGCTCGCTCGTCCTACGTTCAAAGAGAAAGCAATGACCCGAGCACGAGAGGGCCGGCATATAAAGACACGGGGGAGGCTCTCTCATTGGACGAAACCTAGGCTGGCGTGCACATCCATTGGAGGGGGAACGATGCTGCTGCCAGCCAATCGGAGCCCTGTGCTGGGCACACCCACCACAACAGAGTAGCTACAGAACCGTTACGGGCCAATAGCGGACAGGGACTGGCAGCAGCTGTTTAACACAGACAGCCTATAAAAGAGAGGGGGTCGGGGGCGGTGACTACTCATTTCTCCCACTCCTCGCAGCGTGGACGTCAGCCGCAGACCATGCCTGAGCCAGCCAAGTCCGCTCCAGCGCCCAAGAAGGGCTCCAAGAAAGCGCTCTCCAAGCCGCCCAAGAAGGACGGGAAGAAGCGCAAGAGGAGCAGGAAAGAGAGCTATGCCATTTACATCTACAAGGTGATGAAGCAGGTGCACCCCGACACCGGCATCTCTTCCAAGGCCATGGGCATCATGAACTCGTTTGTCAATGACATCTTCGAGCGCATCGCCGGGGAAGCCTCCCGCCTGGCCCACTACAACAAGCGCAGGACCATCACCTCCAGGGAGATCCAGACCGCAGTGCGACTCCTGCTGCCTGGTGAGCTGGCCAAGCATGCCGTGTCCGAGGGCACCAAGGCCGTCACCAAGTACACCAGCGCCAAGTGAGAGGGCAGCCACAGCCCTCTGCGGCACAGCTCCCCGCACACAGAAAAACCCAAAGGCTCTTTTAAGAGCCGCTCACCACTTCCACTCAAGAGCTCGCATGCTTTGCCTAGCCCTGCTTTATTCCAGCCCCCGAAAACATAAGGGCAGTAATCTCAAATAGGCACGTCGGCGTAGGCACATGTTTTCTATGCGCTGTGGCGGGAGTCATGCACCCACTGGACACATCCGCTGGGTGGGAAAACTCTGGGGCACAGCTTACTGTACAGGACCGGCGATATCGGGCGGCTCTGCCAGGGAAGCCCACGCAGCAGACATCGCTGTTGATCCTGCTAGGGCAGTTCGGAATCACAGCGCCATAGCCGGCTTCTCCCTCCCGAGGTCGACGGGGAGCAAGTACAGCAGCGTTTGTGGCCAGTCTGTCTGCGTGTGCGGCTTGGGGGAGGGCGGAGAACCGACCATTATCACACAGCGCTTAGAAATGGTTCGAGTCCAGCATCAAGGCGCTATCAAAACGTGACGCGAGGGGGAAGCATCGGTCGGGTTAAGAGCTGGCTGTGCTCCGGCTGAAAGGCACGGGCCGTCACATCAACTCCCGACACCAGCACGCGCACCAATTGAAAGCAACCCAAAGGCAGGCGGGGTAAACTGGTCACTGAAAACAGCCCTGGGGCCAAAGGGCACAGGCAGGCACTGGGGGAGGGGATTGACGTGGACGCCAGCCGCAGCAACAGTCTCGCCTTTTCCCGGTGCTATGTGTGGGAAGGCCACCCCGTCCTGTTTTTGCTTGGAATTCTGGGACTTGTAGTGTTTCTGCATTTCACAAACCGGGAAGAAAAATCAACAATCCAAAGGGGGAGAGGGGGGGGGGGAGACGGGACTGAATATGGCCTTCTCAACCATTGGCCGCTGGAAACTTGAGAGTTCTGCGCATGCCCTGGTAACCTCTCTCTCTCTCTCTCTCTCTCTCTCTCCCTCCCCCCTCCCCCTACATTCTTTGGGCAGTCGGGATACACAACCTCCTTTGCCTCCGGAAACTCCTAAAGACATTCCTCTTCTCCTCTTCCTACTCTCTCCCTCTGCCCTGCTGACCTCTTCTCTGCTCTATCCCTCTCTCCCTCCTTCTCCACACAACATGCCGACTGGAGGGCAGGCATACCTCAGAGTCTCACAGGTCCCTGGCACCCTCGCCAGTCCTCCAGCACTTGCCTCAGGGCCTGCACTTGCCTCATTGCTACTGCACTTGGTCAATGACCCATGAGAATGGCATCGCTCAGCACTTACCCAGTTTTCTGACTAACTGGGCGCACTATGTTATGTTATGTTACTTGGCATTTTTATAGCGCCTTATGTGTCATTGGTATGACCTCAAGCGCTGGTAGGTTGAACGCCCTCGGGAACCGCAGTTCAGGTCAGTAGAGAGACAGAGTGTCGTACGGTGCGTGGGCGCACCGGATATGTGTGCAGCTGGTGTGGTTGTTGCATGATAGCTGCTTCTTTAGCGGTAGGTGTGGTGCTGTGGAAATCAGTTGGATGTGTTCAGTCTGGAGGGTGGACACCCAGCCTGAGTTCTGGCTGCGTTGGGCCCGAGGAGACGCTTAAGATAGCCGGTATGTGCTCAGCTGGCTGTGTTGTATTAGGATGATGAGGTGTTCGTGGGGTCATGGTAGTATGAGAACAGCTAGGCCGAATGTGTCATAGTATAGCTGTCTTCTAGTTGAATGATGGTGTATAGGCCAGAGTAAGCGTAGTAGTGTGATATGGTGGTTATGGGGAAAGCGCCTGCGACCAAGCACGAGAGTCGGACAGGGGGCGTACATAGCGGCATACGTACATAAAGCGACAGGATGCATAGGATAAACATGCGATGCAGGTACCATGGGAAAACAGGTACATAGCATAAATAGGATGTACAGAGGTATGGTATATAGAGAGATATGCACTCCATCCACTCTGTCCTTTCCATTCACACTATCCTTCGCTTCCACTCCATCCACTTTTTCCATCTGCTCCATCCGTTCCATCCTATGTGGCCCAGCCTATCCCACCCAATTGGTAGGTGCGCCCCCGCCCCTCCTGTCTGGCACGGATTCAGCACCTTCGTTACATAACCTTGCGCTCGCTCAGGGATGTGTCCTGCTGGATTTATGAGGGCGAAGGCCAGGACTTCAAGCCTCAGAATGCAAAGTTAAAACCAGGACTGCACTTGCATCCCCAGACTGGAATGGATATTGTTGGCATGTATGATGTTGGCCCGACAGACCTGATGGCTGCAAGGAGAGAAAAGGGGGCTGGGCCTGGGCCTGGTCCGCCCGCCCGCCTGTCCCAATGGCCAGCGGAGAGTGGAGCAAATGCCACGCTCCTGCCCATCTCAGGGCCCAGCCGAGAGTGGAGCAAATGCCATGCTCCGGGGCTGGCCCGTGGAGCAAAGGCCACGCTCCTGCCCGCCGAGAGTGGAACAAATGCCACCCCCCTGGCCATCTCCGGGGCCTGCAGAGAGTGGAGCAAATACCACCACGCTCCGGGCTGGCCCCGAGGCCCCGAACGGCCACGAACGGCCAGGTTCTATAGGCAGGAAAACAGGGCGTACCTGCAGGCACTTGTTACTCAGAGTGTGCTTTGACCCCTGGCTTCTCGGCGAACGGTGCACTGTGCCGGGCACCCCGAGAGTTCTCGAAGCCTGCTTAGAGCCTCATTGGGATGGCTAGAGTGGCGTGTCTGTCCCCCGAGTTGTTGTGCCGCCCGCCTGGTCTGCAGCTGGGTTCTTCTGGGAGTTATCAGCATAATCCCGCCTTTCCCAGCCAGCTCCACCTAGGCCGCAGTACCTTCTGTCGTTACAAGAGGGCATCGGGGTGCTCTTAGATTCCACATGAGCGTGGAGTCAGGTTACCAGAAGGGAAGAGGGGGGGGCCGGGGGTGTGTGCCCATTTGTAAATACAAAATGACTAAATACTCTCCCTCTAGACCACTGCGCTCCTCTGGCTCTAACTCTCTGTGTGTAAAGCCTTTTGCTAAACAGAGGTCAGGTGGTGGTTCGCTTTCCTCAGCTGGCTCCCTTCCTCTGCGCCTTGAGCAGGATCTTCTTAAATTCCGGAAGCTCCTTAGGCCACAGGCCCCGGGCCGGCACGATAGAGGGCATGGGGGGGGGGGGGTTAGGCACAGGGTGGGGGCAGAGAAGAGGCTCACGCCGTGGGAGGGCAGCTGCAAGGCGCCTCCACTGTTAATTGTCATGACAACCTGGCCAAAAACACAGGGAGGTGAGAAGGAAATCAGCAGGCGCCGGGAAGGGCCCAGCCCCCAATGGAATGACAAAGGTGAAGGGGGCGGGCGGAATATAAGGAGCCTCTAGGAAGGGAGAGGCACCAACGAAAAGAAAGCACAACTGCCTCGGGTAAAGCTTCCAGAGGAAGGAGAAGGACCGTGTTTTTCATTTTCTCACCCAACCCACCCAGAAAAAGGAGGTACAAAAAGGGCATGGAACGCTGGCTGGCAGGTTCGGTACCCGGCAAAGTCGTAGGCGGCGGCACGTGTCTAAGGAGAGGATGCCAATTGGACTGAAAGAAAGGAACCAGCAAAATAGAGGCGGAAGGTCCGGCTTGCAGGCACGCAAAGGAACAGACTTGCCATGGAAACGAGGCATCACTCACCTTGGACACGGTGTGCCCAAAAGCACACCTTTTGTTATCGTTATGTTTATTATGATTGTCAATAAGAAGTAAATGCCTAAGGCCAAAAATTGTTTTCCACAAAGAATGGTATGTGGAGTTTGTTACTAAATAGGGGCATGAGGGAGAGCTCGGGTGCCCACACTACTTAGCCTAAGACTCTCCTCTTTACCTCCGCCTTCGCTTCTTCTCTCCCTTGCTAATCCCACAGTTGCTGCGATGGGTGTCCTGGGCCCTTATGCATCCTCGGGGCCCTGACCTCCCGCACCCAATCGGCCCAGCTCCTGTCTATCTATCTATCTGCAATTGCACGCACACCCAAACGCCCCGGTCGCTCGCACTCGCACCCCTCACGGCTCCAGGCCGTGTAGCATTCAACATTCCTAGCACTTCATCTCTGGCCCGCCCATGAGCTCAGACTCCACAGCACAGCACGTACCCGCTGCTTCCTTCTTCCCTGCTGCACTTGCACGTTCGGAAGACTCACAAGGCATAGTAGGCCCGTCCTGCTTTACTCTCCCCATCCCCCCAGCCCACTGCTCTTATGTATTGTGTTTTTAATGTATTTCCCACTCCTCCTCCCTCCCTTGCCCTGTGGGCGCTTTGAAACAGTATGTTCTTATTTTACAAGCGCCTAACAAGCAAACAATAAAATAAACGGGCATGTGTTCTCTTGTCGGCACGGTCTGAGCCGAAACAAAGGGCCATCAATTGGAATGCTAAAGGGGACCCAATTTCTTTTGACGCATTTCCCCATTCTCACAGAAGGCGCCGTTCATGTAAATGTGTGCTAAGAAAGGATTCTGGAATGGCACTGCCGCACAGGGACTGCACGGGGCAGGGTGGGGGTTGTTGTTGTCAGCCTTCCAAGAAAGCGGAGTACAATCGAGCAGCTCTGTTATTGATGGTGTGGGCGGCTCTTAAAAGAGCCTTTGGGTTTGCGCGCTGATGCTGCGGTAGGTAGGTGGGCAGGCAGGCAGGTGATCCTCAACCCCCGAATCCATAAAGAGTGCGTCCCTGGCGCTTCAGGGCATACACCACATCCATGGCGGTGACGGTCTTCCTCTTGGCGTGCTCAGTGTAGGTGACGGCGTCCCGGATCACGTTTTCCAGGAAGACCTTGAGCACACCGCGGGTCTCCTCGTAGATGAGGCCGGAGATGCGCTTGACTCCACCACGGCGGGCCAGGCGGCGGATGGCAGGCTTGGTAATGCCCTGGATGTTGTCCCTGAGCACTTTCCTGTGCCTCTTGGCACCTCCCTTGCCGAGACCTTTCCCTCCTTTGCCTCGTCCAGACATGGCGGCTGCACTTCTACTTCTCCTCGTCGTCGTCACGGGGGGAGCTGACTGAGACTGTGTGTGCCGGCAGACAGGGACCGGCTGCTTATATGGACAGAGGGCGGACCATGGGGAGCGCGGCGGGTGTCCGCTCCAGTGCGCAGGGCAGCGTGGGCGGGAGCGCAGCATTTCAAAATGCCCGCGCTTTCCAGCCGTTGCCCCGGAGGGCCTTTGTTCTCTCAGGACTTGCTAAAGGAAAGAGCTTGCTCTTGTGTACAAAGGCCGCTGCCTTTCTGAGAGAGGGCGCGTGCGCGCACACGCACCCCTCCCCCTGCCCTCCCCTCCTCCAATGGACTCCTTTGTGCGCCTCGCATTCGCGCCCTACTTTGCCCCTGCACCCAGAACTTTGCATCGGGGTCGGGAGTATGGCCTTCATTCTACATGGGTTACGAGCAATTTGCGCTGCAGCCTCTCTTTTCTCCGACGCAAGCACATACTCTGTTGGAGCCTACCCTTTGCCAAAACCCCCCCCCCCCCCCCCCCCTCTGTCCCCTTGCCACGTGGGATTATCTGCAAAGACAAAATGGCGGGGGTGGGGGCGTTGTGTGGGGTCGGTCGGTGGGGGGGGGGGGGGGATACCTGGGGGTCTGTGGCAGGAATTACCCAACGGCCGAAGTCCAGACATGAACTCCTTACAGCATGCTTGTGGGGGCGACCTAGCCTGCTCACCCAAGCGTTACTGCATCGGGGTTGCAGGGCATCGGTCTTTTCGCAAACGCCACGTACGGCTGTTGGGGAGGGGAGGCGAGCCGAATAGGCTTTGCGAGAGGCGAAGGAGAGCGCCCTGCATTTGCCAAGCTTTAGCATGGCTTGGTTTTGTCGGGCAAAGACTAAAGGTGCTCGCTCAGAATTAAAAGGGGGCCGCTGTGCCAGCTCCAAGTGCTGCTGCTACGATATGATATGATATGATATATGATTGATATATACGACAAGGCATTTATAACACGCCGATAGACAAGTGTATAGTGCTGCTTGCCAAGGTGCTGAGCTCTTTGTCGGAGTGTGTGAGCGGCTCTTAAAAGAGCCTTTGTGTTTTTTTTTGTTGGGGAGTGTGTAACTTGGGCTGTTACTTGCTGGCTTTGCCCCCTGCCTTGTGGCCCTCTGTCTTCTTGGGCAGCAGCACGGCCTGGATGTTGGGCAGGACACCGCCCTGGGCGATGGTGACTTTGCCCAGCAGCTTGTTGAGCTCCTCGTCGTTGCGGATGGCGAGCTGCAGGTGTCTGGGGATGATGCGGGTCTTCTTGTTGTCCCGGGCGGCGTTGCCGGCCAGCTCGAGGATCTCAGCAGTCAGGTACTCGAGCACGGCAGCCAGATAGACGGGGGCTCCGGCACCCACCCGCTCAGCGTAGCTCCCCTTCCGCAGCAGCCGATGCACACGGCCTACTGGGAACTGCAAGCCCGCCCGGGAGGAGCGAGTCTTGGCCTTAGCGCGGGCCTTCCCTCCTTGCTTTCCTCGTCCAGACATGGTTCGCCGTAAAGTGGGAGCTCGCTCGTCCTACGTTCAAAGAGAAAGCAATGACCCGAGCACGAGAGGGCCGGCATATAAAGACACGGGGGAGGCTCTCTCATTGGACGAAACCTAGGCTGGCGTGCACATCCATTGGAGGGGGAACGATGCTGCTGCCAGCCAATCGGAGCCCTGTGCTGGGCACACCCACCACAACAGAGTAGCTACAGAACCGTTACGGGCCAATAGCGGACAGGGACTGGCAGCAGCTGTTTAACACAGACAGCCTATAAAAGAGAGGGGGTCGGGGGCGGTGACTACTCATTTCTCCCACTCCTCGCAGCGTGGACGTCAGCCGCAGACCATGCCTGAGCCAGCCAAGTCCGCTCCAGCGCCCAAGAAGGGCTCCAAGAAAGCGCTCTCCAAGCCGCCCAAGAAGGACGGGAAGAAGCGCAAGAGGAGCAGGAAAGAGAGCTATGCCATTTACATCTACAAGGTGATGAAGCAGGTGCACCCCGACACCGGCATCTCTTCCAAGGCCATGGGCATCATGAACTCGTTTGTCAATGACATCTTCGAGCGCATCGCCGGGGAAGCCTCCCGCCTGGCCCACTACAACAAGCGCAGGACCATCACCTCCAGGGAGATCCAGACCGCAGTGCGACTCCTGCTGCCTGGTGAGCTGGCCAAGCATGCCGTGTCCGAGGGCACCAAGGCCGTCACCAAGTACACCAGCGCCAAGTGAGAGGGCAGCCACAGCCCTCTGCGGCACAGCTCCCCGCACACAGAAAAACCCAAAGGCTCTTTTAAGAGCCGCTCACCACTTCCACTCAAGAGCTCGCATGCTTTGCCTAGCCCTGCTTTATTCCAGCCCCCGAAAACATAAGGGCAGTAATCTCAAATAGGCACGTCGGCGTAGGCACATGTTTTCTATGCGCTGTGGCGGGAGTCATGCACCCACTGGACACATCCGCTGGGTGGGAAAACTCTGGGGCACAGCTTACTGTACAGGACCGGCGATATCGGGCGGCTCTGCCAGGGAAGCCCACGCAGCAGACATCGCTGTTGATCCTGCTAGGGCAGTTCGGAATCACAGCGCCATAGCCGGCTTCTCCCTCCCGAGGTCGACGGGGAGCAAGTACAGCAGCGTTTGTGGCCAGTCTGTCTGCGTGTGCGGCTTGGGGGAGGGCGGAGAACCGACCATTATCACACAGCGCTTAGAAATGGTTCGAGTCCAGCATCAAGGCGCTATCAAAACGTGACGCGAGGGGGAAGCATCGGTCGGGTTAAGAGCTGGCTGTGCTCCGGCTGAAAGGCACGGGCCGTCACATCAACTCCCGACACCAGCACGCGCACCAATTGAAAGCAACCCAAAGGCAGGCGGGGTAAACTGGTCACTGAAAACAGCCCTGGGGCCAAAGGGCACAGGCAGGCACTGGGGGAGGGGATTGACGTGGACGCCAGCCGCAGCAACAGTCTCGCCTTTTCCCGGTGCTATGTGTGGGAAGGCCACCCCGTCCTGTTTTTGCTTGGAATTCTGGGACTTGTAGTGTTTCTGCATTTCACAAACCGGGAAGAAAAATCAACAATCCAAAGGGGGAGAGGGGGGGGGGGAGACGGGACTGAATATGGCCTTCTCAACCATTGGCCGCTGGAAACTTGAGAGTTCTGCGCATGCCCTGGTAACCTCTCTCTCTCTCTCTCTCTCTCTCTCTCCCTCCCCCCTCCCCCTACATTCTTTGGGCAGTCGGGATACACAACCTCCTTTGCCTCCGGAAACTCCTAAAGACATTCCTCTTCTCCTCTTCCTACTCTCTCCCTCTGCCCTGCTGACCTCTTCTCTGCTCTATCCCTCTCTCCCTCCTTCTCCACACAACATGCCGACTGGAGGGCAGGCATACCTCAGAGTCTCACAGGTCCCTGGCACCCTCGCCAGTCCTCCAGCACTTGCCTCAGGGCCTGCACTTGCCTCATTGCTACTGCACTTGGTCAATGACCCATGAGAATGGCATCGCTCAGCACTTACCCAGTTTTCTGACTAACTGGGCGCACTATGTTATGTTATGTTACTTGGCATTTTTATAGCGCCTTATGTGTCATTGGTATGACCTCAAGCGCTGGTAGGTTGAACGCCCTCGGGAACCGCAGTTCAGGTCAGTAGAGAGACAGAGTGTCGTACGGTGCGTGGGCGCACCGGATATGTGTGCAGCTGGTGTGGTTGTTGCATGATAGCTGCTTCTTTAGCGGTAGGTGTGGTGCTGTGGAAATCAGTTGGATGTGTTCAGTCTGGAGGGTGGACACCCAGCCTGAGTTCTGGCTGCGTTGGGCCCGAGGAGACGCTTAAGATAGCCGGTATGTGCTCAGCTGGCTGTGTTGTATTAGGATGATGAGGTGTTCGTGGGGTCATGGTAGTATGAGAACAGCTAGGCCGAATGTGTCATAGTATAGCTGTCTTCTAGTTGAATGATGGTGTATAGGCCAGAGTAAGCGTAGTAGTGTGATATGGTGGTTATGGGGAAAGCGCCTGCGACCAAGCACGAGAGTCGGACAGGGGGCGTACATAGCGGCATACGTACATAAAGCGACAGGATGCATAGGATAAACATGCGATGCAGGTACCATGGGAAAACAGGTACATAGCATAAATAGGATGTACAGAGGTATGGTATATAGAGAGATATGCACTCCATCCACTCTGTCCTTTCCATTCACACTATCCTTCGCTTCCACTCCATCCACTTTTTCCATCTGCTCCATCCGTTCCATCCTATGTGGCCCAGCCTATCCCACCCAATTGGTAGGTGCGCCCCCGCCCCTCCTGTCTGGCACGGATTCAGCACCTTCGTTACATAACCTTGCGCTCGCTCAGGGATGTGTCCTGCTGGATTTATGAGGGCGAAGGCCAGGACTTCAAGCCTCAGAATGCAAAGTTAAAACCAGGACTGCACTTGCATCCCCAGACTGGAATGGATATTGTTGGCATGTATGATGTTGGCCCGACAGACCTGATGGCTGCAAGGAGAGAAAAGGGGGCTGGGCCTGGGCCTGGTCCGCCCGCCCGCCTGTCCCAATGGCCAGCGGAGAGTGGAGCAAATGCCACGCTCCTGCCCATCTCAGGGCCCAGCCGAGAGTGGAGCAAATGCCATGCTCCGGGGCTGGCCCGTGGAGCAAAGGCCACGCTCCTGCCCGCCGAGAGTGGAACAAATGCCACCCCCCTGGCCATCTCCGGGGCCTGCAGAGAGTGGAGCAAATACCACCACGCTCCGGGCTGGCCCCGAGGCCCCGAACGGCCACGAACGGCCAGGTTCTATAGGCAGGAAAACAGGGCGTACCTGCAGGCACTTGTTACTCAGAGTGTGCTTTGACCCCTGGCTTCTCGGCGAACGGTGCACTGTGCCGGGCACCCCGAGAGTTCTCGAAGCCTGCTTAGAGCCTCATTGGGATGGCTAGAGTGGCGTGTCTGTCCCCCGAGTTGTTGTGCCGCCCGCCTGGTCTGCAGCTGGGTTCTTCTGGGAGTTATCAGCATAATCCCGCCTTTCCCAGCCAGCTCCACCTAGGCCGCAGTACCTTCTGTCGTTACAAGAGGGCATCGGGGTGCTCTTAGATTCCACATGAGCGTGGAGTCAGGTTACCAGAAGGGAAGAGGGGGGGGCCGGGGGTGTGTGCCCATTTGTAAATACAAAATGACTAAATACTCTCCCTCTAGACCACTGCGCTCCTCTGGCTCTAACTCTCTGTGTGTAAAGCCTTTTGCTAAACAGAGGTCAGGTGGTGGTTCGCTTTCCTCAGCTGGCTCCCTTCCTCTGCGCCTTGAGCAGGATCTTCTTAAATTCCGGAAGCTCCTTAGGCCACAGGCCCCGGGCCGGCACGATAGAGGGCATGGGGGGGGGGGGGTTAGGCACAGGGTGGGGGCAGAGAAGAGGCTCACGCCGTGGGAGGGCAGCTGCAAGGCGCCTCCACTGTTAATTGTCATGACAACCTGGCCAAAAACACAGGGAGGTGAGAAGGAAATCAGCAGGCGCCGGGAAGGGCCCAGCCCCCAATGGAATGACAAAGGTGAAGGGGGCGGGCGGAATATAAGGAGCCTCTAGGAAGGGAGAGGCACCAACGAAAAGAAAGCACAACTGCCTCGGGTAAAGCTTCCAGAGGAAGGAGAAGGACCGTGTTTTTCATTTTCTCACCCAACCCACCCAGAAAAAGGAGGTACAAAAAGGGCATGGAACGCTGGCTGGCAGGTTCGGTACCCGGCAAAGTCGTAGGCGGCGGCACGTGTCTAAGGAGAGGATGCCAATTGGACTGAAAGAAAGGAACCAGCAAAATAGAGGCGGAAGGTCCGGCTTGCAGGCACGCAAAGGAACAGACTTGCCATGGAAACGAGGCATCACTCACCTTGGACACGGTGTGCCCAAAAGCACACCTTTTGTTATCGTTATGTTTATTATGATTGTCAATAAGAAGTAAATGCCTAAGGCCAAAAATTGTTTTCCACAAAGAATGGTATGTGGAGTTTGTTACTAAATAGGGGCATGAGGGAGAGCTCGGGTGCCCACACTACTTAGCCTAAGACTCTCCTCTTTACCTCCGCCTTCGCTTCTTCTCTCCCTTGCTAATCCCACAGTTGCTGCGATGGGTGTCCTGGGCCCTTATGCATCCTCGGGGCCCTGACCTCCCGCACCCAATCGGCCCAGCTCCTGTCTATCTATCTATCTGCAATTGCACGCACACCCAAACGCCCCGGTCGCTCGCACTCGCACCCCTCACGGCTCCAGGCCGTGTAGCATTCAACATTCCTAGCACTTCATCTCTGGCCCGCCCATGAGCTCAGACTCCACAGCACAGCACGTACCCGCTGCTTCCTTCTTCCCTGCTGCACTTGCACGTTCGGAAGACTCACAAGGCATAGTAGGCCCGTCCTGCTTTACTCTCCCCATCCCCCCAGCCCACTGCTCTTATGTATTGTGTTTTTAATGTATTTCCCACTCCTCCTCCCTCCCTTGCCCTGTGGGCGCTTTGAAACAGTATGTTCTTATTTTACAAGCGCCTAACAAGCAAACAATAAAATAAACGGGCATGTGTTCTCTTGTCGGCACGGTCTGAGCCGAAACAAAGGGCCATCAAGTGGAATGCTAAAGGGGACCCAATTTCTTTTGACGCATTTCCCCATTCTCACAGAAGGCGCCGTTCATGTAAATGTGTGCTAAGAAAGGATTCTGGAATGGCACTGCCGCACAGGGACTGCACGGGGCAGGGTGGGGGTTGTTGTTGTCAGCCTTCCAAGAAAGCGGAGTACAATCGAGCAGCTCTGTTATTGATGGTGTGGGCGGCTCTTAAAAGAGCCTTTGGGTTTGCGCGCTGATGCTGCGGTAGGTAGGTGGGCAGGCAGGCAGGTGATCCTCAACCCCCGAATCCATAAAGAGTGCGTCCCTGGCGCTTCAGGGCATACACCACATCCATGGCGGTGACGGTCTTCCTCTTGGCGTGCTCAGTGTAGGTGACGGCGTCCCGGATCACGTTTTCCAGGAAGACCTTGAGCACACCGCGGGTCTCCTCGTAGATGAGGCCGGAGATGCGCTTGACTCCACCACGGCGGGCCAGGCGGCGGATGGCAGGCTTGGTAATGCCCTGGATGTTGTCCCTGAGCACTTTCCTGTGCCTCTTGGCACCTCCCTTGCCGAGACCTTTCCCTCCTTTGCCTCGTCCAGACATGGCGGCTGCACTTCTACTTCTCCTCGTCGTCGTCACGGGGGGAGCTGACTGAGACTGTGTGTGCCGGCAGACAGGGACCGGCTGCTTATATGGACAGAGGGCGGACCATGGGGAGCGCGGCGGGTGTCCGCTCCAGTGCGCAGGGCAGCGTGGGCGGGAGCGCAGCATTTCAAAATGCCCGCGCTTTCCAGCCGTTGCCCCGGAGGGCCTTTGTTCTCTCAGGACTTGCTAAAGGAAAGAGCTTGCTCTTGTGTACAAAGGCCGCTGCCTTTCTGAGAGAGGGCGCGTGCGCGCACACGCACCCCTCCCCCTGCCCTCCCCTCCTCCAATGGACTCCTTTGTGCGCCTCGCATTCGCGCCCTACTTTGCCCCTGCACCCAGAACTTTGCATCGGGGTCGGGAGTATGGCCTTCATTCTACATGGGTTACGAGCAATTTGCGCTGCAGCCTCTCTTTTCTCCGACGCAAGCACATACTCTGTTGGAGCCTACCCTTTGCCAAAACCCCCCCCCCCCCCCCCCCCCTCTGTCCCCTTGCCACGTGGGATTATCTGCAAAGACAAAATGGCGGGGGTGGGGGCGTTGTGTGGGGTCGGTCGGTGGGGGGGGGGGGGGGGGATACCTGGGGGTCTGTGGCAGGAATTACCCAACGGCCGAAGTCCAGACATGAACTCCTTACAGCATGCTTGTGGGGGCGACCTAGCCTGCTCACCCAAGCGTTACTGCATCGGGGTTGCAGGGCATCGGTCTTTTCGCAAACGCCACGTACGGCTGTTGGGGAGGGGAGGCGAGCCGAATAGGCTTTGCGAGAGGCGAAGGAGAGCGCCCTGCATTTGCCAAGCTTTAGCATGGCTTGGTTTTGTCGGGCAAAGACTAAAGGTGCTCGCTCAGAATTAAAAGGGGGCCGCTGTGCCAGCTCCAAGTGCTGCTGCTACGATATGATATGATATGATATATGATTGATATATACGACAAGGCATTTATAACACGCCGATAGACAAGTGTATAGTGCTGCTTGCCAAGGTGCTGAGCTCTTTGTCGGAGTGTGTGAGCGGCTCTTAAAAGAGCCTTTGTGTTTTTTTTTGTTGGGGAGTGTGTAACTTGGGCTGTTACTTGCTGGCTTTGCCCCCTGCCTTGTGGCCCTCTGTCTTCTTGGGCAGCAGCACGGCCTGGATGTTGGGCAGGACACCGCCCTGGGCGATGGTGACTTTGCCCAGCAGCTTGTTGAGCTCCTCGTCGTTGCGGATGGCGAGCTGCAGGTGTCTGGGGATGATGCGGGTCTTCTTGTTGTCCCGGGCGGCGTTGCCGGCCAGCTCGAGGATCTCAGCAGTCAGGTACTCGAGCACGGCAGCCAGATAGACGGGGGCTCCGGCACCCACCCGCTCAGCGTAGCTCCCCTTCCGCAGCAGCC
Source organism: Ambystoma mexicanum (assembly GCF_040938575.1). Taxonomy (NCBI): domain Eukaryota; kingdom Metazoa; phylum Chordata; class Amphibia; order Caudata; family Ambystomatidae; genus Ambystoma; species Ambystoma mexicanum. The sequence goes on along the minus strand of NW_027182518.1, from coordinate 21,490 downwards.
GATGCACACGGCCTACTGGGAACTGCAAGCCCGCCCGGGAGGAGCGAGTCTTGGCCTTAGCGCGGGCCTTCCCTCCTTGCTTTCCTCGTCCAGACATGGTTCGCCGTAAAGTGGGAGCTCGCTCGTCCTACGTTCAAAGAGAAAGCAATGACCCGAGCACGAGAGGGCCGGCATATAAAGACACGGGGGAGGCTCTCTCATTGGACGAAACCTAGGCTGGCGTGCACATCCATTGGAGGGGGAACGATGCTGCTGCCAGCCAATCGGAGCCCTGTGCTGGGCACACCCACCACAACAGAGTAGCTACAGAACCGTTACGGGCCAATAGCGGACAGGGACTGGCAGCAGCTGTTTAACACAGACAGCCTATAAAAGAGAGGGGGTCGGGGGCGGTGACTACTCATTTCTCCCACTCCTCGCAGCGTGGACGTCAGCCGCAGACCATGCCTGAGCCAGCCAAGTCCGCTCCAGCGCCCAAGAAGGGCTCCAAGAAAGCGCTCTCCAAGCCGCCCAAGAAGGACGGGAAGAAGCGCAAGAGGAGCAGGAAAGAGAGCTATGCCATTTACATCTACAAGGTGATGAAGCAGGTGCACCCCGACACCGGCATCTCTTCCAAGGCCATGGGCATCATGAACTCGTTTGTCAATGACATCTTCGAGCGCATCGCCGGGGAAGCCTCCCGCCTGGCCCACTACAACAAGCGCAGGACCATCACCTCCAGGGAGATCCAGACCGCAGTGCGACTCCTGCTGCCTGGTGAGCTGGCCAAGCATGCCGTGTCCGAGGGCACCAAGGCCGTCACCAAGTACACCAGCGCCAAGTGAGAGGGCAGCCACAGCCCTCTGCGGCACAGCTCCCCGCACACAGAAAAACCCAAAGGCTCTTTTAAGAGCCGCTCACCACTTCCACTCAAGAGCTCGCATGCTTTGCCTAGCCCTGCTTTATTCCAGCCCCCGAAAACATAAGGGCAGTAATCTCAAATAGGCACGTCGGCGTAGGCACATGTTTTCTATGCGCTGTGGCGGGAGTCATGCACCCACTGGACACATCCGCTGGGTGGGAAAACTCTGGGGCACAGCTTACTGTACAGGACCGGCGATATCGGGCGGCTCTGCCAGGGAAGCCCACGCAGCAGACATCGCTGTTGATCCTGCTAGCAGTTCGGAATCACAGCGCCATAGCCGGCTTCTCCCTCCCGAGGTCGACGGGGAGCAAGTACAGCAGCGTTTGTGGCCAGTCTGTCTGCGTGTGCGGCTTGGGGGAGGGCGGAGAACCGACCATTATCACACAGCGCTTAGAAATGGTTCGAGTCCAGCATCAAGGCGCTATCAAAACGTGACGCGAGGGGGAAGCATCGGTCGGGTTAAGAGCTGGCTGTGCTCCGGCTGAAAGGCACGGGCCGTCACATCAACTCCCGACACCAGCACGCGCACCAATTGAAAGCAACCCAAAGGCAGGCGGGGTAAACGGGTCACTGAAAACAGCCCTGGGGCCAAAGGGCACAGGCAGGCACTGGGGGAGGGGATTGACGTGGACGCCAGCCGCAGCAACAGTCTCGCCTTTTCCCGGTGCTATGTGTGGGAAGGCCACCCCGTCCTGTTTTTGCTTGGAATTCTGGGACTTGTAGTGTTTCTGCATTTCACAAACCGGGAAGAAAAATCAACAATCCAAAGGGGGAGAGGGGGGGGGGGGAGACGGGACTGAATATGGCCTTCTCAACCATTGGCCGCTGGAAACTTGAGAGTTCTGCGCATGCCCTGGTAACCTCTCTCTCTCTCTCTCTCTCTCTCTCCCTCCCCCCTCCCCCTACATTCTTTGGGCAGTCGGGATACACAACCTCCTTTGCCTCCGGAAACTCCTAAAGACATTCCTCTTCTCCTCTTCCTACTCTCTCCCTCTGCCCTGCTGACCTCTTCTCTGCTCTATCCCTCTCTCCCTCCTTCTCCACACAACATGCCGACTGGAGGGCAGGCATACCTCAGAGTCTCACAGGTCCCTGGCACCCTCGCCAGTCCTCCAGCACTTGCCTCAGGGCCTGCACTTGCCTCATTGCTACTGCACTTGGTCAATGACCCATGAGAATGGCATCGCTCAGCACTTACCCAGTTTTCTGACTAACTGGGCGCACTATGTTATGTTATGTTACTTGGCATTTTTATAGCGCCTTATGTGTCATTGGTATGACCTCAAGCGCTGGTAGGTTGAACGCCCTCGGGAACCGCAGTTCAGGTCAGTAGAGAGACAGAGTGTCGTACGGTGCGTGGGCGCACCGGATATGTGTGCAGCTGGTGTGGTTGTTGCATGATAGCTGCTTCTTTAGCGGTAGGTGTGGTGCTGTGGAAATCAGTTGGATGTGTTCAGTCTGGAGGGTGGACACCCAGCCTGAGTTCTGGCTGCGTTGGGCCCGAGGAGACGCTTAAGATAGCCGGTATGTGCTCAGCTGGCTGTGTTGTATTAGGATGATGAGGTGTTCGTGGGGTCATGGTAGTATGAGAACAGCTAGGCCGAATGTGTCATAGTATAGCTGTCTTCTAGTTGAATGATGGTGTATAGGCCAGAGTAAGCGTAGTAGTGTGATATGGTGGTTATGGGGAAAGCGCCTGCGACCAAGCACGAGAGTCGGACAGGGGGCGTACATAGCGGCATACGTACATAAAGCGACAGGATGCATAGGATAAACATGCGATGCAGGTACCATGGGAAAACAGGTACATAGCATAAATAGGATGTACAGAGGTATGGTATATAGAGAGATATGCACTCCATCCACTCTGTCCTTTCCATTCACACTATCCTTCGCTTCCACTCCATCCACTTTTTCCATCTGCTCCATCCGTTCCATCCTATGTGGCCCAGCCTATCCCACCCAATTGGTAGGTGCGCCCCCGCCCCTCCTGTCTGGCACGGATTCAGCACCTTCGTTACATAACCTTGCGCTCGCTCAGGGATGTGTCCTGCTGGATTTATGAGGGCGAAGGCCAGGACTTCAAGCCTCAGAATGCAAAGTTAAAACCAGGACTGCACTTGCATCCCCAGACTGGAATGGATATTGTTGGCATGTATGATGTTGGCCCGACAGACCTGATGGCTGCAAGGAGAGAAAAGGGGGCTGGGCCTGGGCCTGGTCCGCCCGCCCGCCTGTCCCAATGGCCAGCGGAGAGTGGAGCAAATGCCACGCTCCTGCCCATCTCAGGGCCCAGCCGAGAGTGGAGCAAATGCCATGCTCCGGGGCTGGCCCGTGGAGCAAAGGCCACGCTCCTGCCCGCCGAGAGTGGAACAAATGCCACCCCCCTGGCCATCTCCGGGGCCTGCAGAGAGTGGAGCAAATACCACCACGCTCCGGGCTGGCCCCGAGGCCCCGAACGGCCACGAACGGCCAGGTTCTATAGGCAGGAAAACAGGGCGTACCTGCAGGCACTTGTTACTCAGAGTGTGCTTTGACCCCTGGCTTCTCGGCGAACGGTGCACTGTGCCGGGCACCCCGAGAGTTCTCGAAGCCTGCTTAGAGCCTCATTGGGATGGCTAGAGTGGCGTGTCTGTCCCCCGAGTTGTTGTGCCGCCCGCCTGGTCTGCAGCTGGGTTCTTCTGGGAGTTATCAGCATAATCCCGCCTTTCCCAGCCAGCTCCACCTAGGCCGCAGTACCTTCTGTCGTTACAAGAGGGCATCGGGGTGCTCTTAGATTCCACATGAGCGTGGAGTCAGGTTACCAGAAGGGAAGAGGGGGGGGCCGGGGGTGTGTGCCCATTTGTAAATACAAAATGACTAAATACTCTCCCTCTAGACCACTGCGCTCCTCTGGCTCTAACTCTCTGTGTGTAAAGCCTTTTGCTAAACAGAGGTCAGGTGGTGGTTCGCTTTCCTCAGCTGGCTCCCTTCCTCTGCGCCTTGAGCAGGATCTTCTTAAATTCCGGAAGCTCCTTAGGCCACAGGCCCCGGGCCGGCACGATAGAGGGCATGGGGGGGGGGGGGTTAGGCACAGGGTGGGGGCAGAGAAGAGGCTCACGCCGTGGGAGGGCAGCTGCAAGGCGCCTCCACTGTTAATTGTCATGACAACCTGGCCAAAAACACAGGGAGGTGAGAAGGAAATCAGCAGGCGCCGGGAAGGGCCCAGCCCCCAATGGAATGACAAAGGTGAAGGGGGCGGGCGGAATATAAGGAGCCTCTAGGAAGGGAGAGGCACCAACGAAAAGAAAGCACAACTGCCTCGGGTAAAGCTTCCAGAGGAAGGAGAAGGACCGTGTTTTTCATTTTCTCACCCAACCCACCCAGAAAAAGGAGGTACAAAAAGGGCATGGAACGCTGGCTGGCAGGTTCGGTACCCGGCAAAGTCGTAGGCGGCGGCACGTGTCTAAGGAGAGGATGCCAATTGGACTGAAAGAAAGGAACCAGCAAAATAGAGGCGGAAGGTCCGGCTTGCAGGCACGCAAAGGAACAGACTTGCCATGGAAACGAGGCATCACTCACCTTGGACACGGTGTGCCCAAAAGCACACCTTTTGTTATCGTTATGTTTATTATGATTGTCAATAAGAAGTAAATGCCTAAGGCCAAAAATTGTTTTCCACAAAGAATGGTATGTGGAGTTTGTTACTAAATAGGGGCATGAGGGAGAGCTCGGGTGCCCACACTACTTAGCCTAAGACTCTCCTCTTTACCTCCGCCTTCGCTTCTTCTCTCCCTTGCTAATCCCACAGTTGCTGCGATGGGTGTCCTGGGCCCTTATGCATCCTCGGGGCCCTGACCTCCCGCACCCAATCGGCCCAGCTCCTGTCTATCTATCTATCTGCAATTGCACGCACACCCAAACGCCCCGGTCGCTCGCACTCGCACCCCTCACGGCTCCAGGCCGTGTAGCATTCAACATTCCTAGCACTTCATCTCTGGCCCGCCCATGAGCTCAGACTCCACAGCACAGCACGTACCCGCTGCTTCCTTCTTCCCTGCTGCACTTGCACGTTCGGAAGACTCACAAGGCATAGTAGGCCCGTCCTGCTTTACTCTCCCCATCCCCCCAGCCCACTGCTCTTATGTATTGTGTTTTTAATGTATTTCCCACTCCTCCTCCCTCCCTTGCCCTGTGGGCGCTTTGAAACAGTATGTTCTTATTTTACAAGCGCCTAACAAGCAAACAATAAAATAAACGGGCATGTGTTCTCTTGTCGGCACGGTCTGAGCCGAAACAAAGGGCCATCAAGTGGAATGCTAAAGGGGACCCAATTTCTTTTGACGCATTTCCCCATTCTCACAGAAGGCGCCGTTCATGTAAATGTGTGCTAAGAAAGGATTCTGGAATGGCACTGCCGCACAGGGACTGCACGGGGCAGGGTGGGGGTTGTTGTTGTCAGCCTTCCAAGAAAGCGGAGTACAATCGAGCAGCTCTGTTATTGATGGTGTGGGCGGCTCTTAAAAGAGCCTTTGGGTTTGCGCGCTGATGCTGCGGTAGGTAGGTGGGCAGGCAGGCAGGTGATCCTCAACCCCCGAATCCATAAAGAGTGCGTCCCTGGCGCTTCAGGGCATACACCACATCCATGGCGGTGACGGTCTTCCTCTTGGCGTGCTCAGTGTAGGTGACGGCGTCCCGGATCACGTTTTCCAGGAAGACCTTGAGCACACCGCGGGTCTCCTCGTAGATGAGGCCGGAGATGCGCTTGACTCCACCACGGCGGGCCAGGCGGCGGATGGCAGGCTTGGTAATGCCCTGGATGTTGTCCCTGAGCACTTTCCTGTGCCTCTTGGCACCTCCCTTGCCGAGACCTTTCCCTCCTTTGCCTCGTCCAGACATGGCGGCTGCACTTCTACTTCTCCTCGTCGTCGTCACGGGGGGAGCTGACTGAGACTGTGTGTGCCGGCAGACAGGGACCGGCTGCTTATATGGACAGAGGGCGGACCATGGGGAGCGCGGCGGGTGTCCGCTCCAGTGCGCAGGGCAGCGTGGGCGGGAGCGCAGCATTTCAAAATGCCCGCGCTTTCCAGCCGTTGCCCCGGAGGGCCTTTGTTCTCTCAGGACTTGCTAAAGGAAAGAGCTTGCTCTTGTGTACAAAGGCCGCTGCCTTTCTGAGAGAGGGCGCGTGCGCGCACACGCACCCCTCCCCCTGCCCTCCCCTCCTCCAATGGACTCCTTTGTGCGCCTCGCATTCGCGCCCTACTTTGCCCCTGCACCCAGAACTTTGCATCGGGGTCGGGAGTATGGCCTTCATTCTACATGGGTTACGAGCAATTTGCGCTGCAGCCTCTCTTTTCTCCGACGCAAGCACATACTCTGTTGGAGCCTACCCTTTGCCAAAACCCCCCCCCCCCCCCCCGCCCCTCTGTCCCCTTGCCACGTGGGATTATCTGCAAAGACAAAATGGCGGGGGTGGGGGCGTTGTGTGGGGTCGGTCGGTGGGGGGGGGGGGGGGATACCTGGGGGTCTGTGGCAGGAATTACCCAACGGCCGAAGTCCAGACATGAACTCCTTACAGCATGCTTGTGGGGGCGACCTAGCCTGCTCACCCAAGCGTTACTGCATCGGGGTTGCAGGGCATCGGTCTTTTCGCAAACGCCACGTACGGCTGTTGGGGAGGGGAGGCGAGCCGAATAGGCTTTGCGAGAGGCGAAGGAGAGCGCCCTGCATTTGCCAAGCTTTAGCATGGCTTGGTTTTGTCGGGCAAAGACTAAAGGTGCTCGCTCAGAATTAAAAGGGGGCCGCTGTGCCAGCTCCAAGTGCTGCTGCTACGATATGATATGATATGATATATGATTGATATATACGACAAGGCATTTATAACACGCCGATAGACAAGTGTATAGTGCTGCTTGCCAAGGTGCTGAGCTCTTTGTCGGAGTGTGTGAGCGGCTCTTAAAAGAGCCTTTGTGTTTTTTTTTGTTGGGGAGTGTGTAACTTGGGCTGTTACTTGCTGGCTTTGCCCCCTGCCTTGTGGCCCTCTGTCTTCTTGGGCAGCAGCACGGCCTGGATGTTGGGCAGGACACCGCCCTGGGCGATGGTGACTTTGCCCAGCAGCTTGTTGAGCTCCTCGTCGTTGCGGATGGCGAGCTGCAGGTGTCTGGGGATGATGCGGGTCTTCTTGTTGTCCCGGGCGGCGTTGCCGGCCAGCTCGAGGATCTCAGCAGTCAGGTACTCGAGCACGGCAGCCAGATAGACGGGGGCTCCGGCACCCACCCGCTCAGCGTAGCTCCCCTTCCGCAGCAGCCGATGCACACGGCCTACTGGGAACTGCAAGCCCGCCCGGGAGGAGCGAGTCTTGGCCTTAGCGCGGGCCTTCCCTCCTTGCTTTCCTCGTCCAGACATGGTTCGCCGTAAAGTGGGAGCTCGCTCGTCCTACGTTCAAAGAGAAAGCAATGACCCGAGCACGAGAGGGCCGGCATATAAAGACACGGGGGAGGCTCTCTCATTGGACGAAACCTAGGCTGGCGTGCACATCCATTGGAGGGGGAACGATGCTGCTGCCAGCCAATCGGAGCCCTGTGCTGGGCACACCCACCACAACAGAGTAGCTACAGAACCGTTACGGGCCAATAGCGGACAGGGACTGGCAGCAGCTGTTTAACACAGACAGCCTATAAAAGAGAGGGGGTCGGGGGCGGTGACTACTCATTTCTCCCACTCCTCGCAGCGTGGACGTCAGCCGCAGACCATGCCTGAGCCAGCCAAGTCCGCTCCAGCGCCCAAGAAGGGCTCCAAGAAAGCGCTCTCCAAGCCGCCCAAGAAGGACGGGAAGAAGCGCAAGAGGAGCAGGAAAGAGAGCTATGCCATTTACATCTACAAGGTGATGAAGCAGGTGCACCCCGACACCGGCATCTCTTCCAAGGCCATGGGCATCATGAACTCGTTTGTCAATGACATCTTCGAGCGCATCGCCGGGGAAGCCTCCCGCCTGGCCCACTACAACAAGCGCAGGACCATCACCTCCAGGGAGATCCAGACCGCAGTGCGACTCCTGCTGCCTGGTGAGCTGGCCAAGCATGCCGTGTCCGAGGGCACCAAGGCCGTCACCAAGTACACCAGCGCCAAGTGAGAGGGCAGCCACAGCCCTCTGCGGCACAGCTCCCCGCACACAGAAAAACCCAAAGGCTCTTTTAAGAGCCGCTCACCACTTCCACTCAAGAGCTCGCATGCTTTGCCTAGCCCTGCTTTATTCCAGCCCCCGAAAACATAAGGGCAGTAATCTCAAATAGGCACGTCGGCGTAGGCACATGTTTTCTATGCGCTGTGGCGGGAGTCATGCACCCACTGGACACATCCGCTGGGTGGGAAAACTCTGGGGCACAGCTTACTGTACAGGACCGGCGATATCGGGCGGCTCTGCCAGGGAAGCCCACGCAGCAGACATCGCTGTTGATCCTGCTAGGGCAGTTCGGAATCACAGCGCCATAGCCGGCTTCTCCCTCCCGAGGTCGACGGGGAGCAAGTACAGCAGCGTTTGTGGCCAGTCTGTCTGCGTGTGCGGCTTGGGGGAGGGCGGAGAACCGACCATTATCACACAGCGCTTAGAAATGGTTCGAGTCCAGCATCAAGGCGCTATCAAAACGTGACGCGAGGGGGAAGCATCGGTCGGGTTAAGAGCTGGCTGTGCTCCGGCTGAAAGGCACGGGCCGTCACATCAACTCCCGACACCAGCACGCGCACCAATTGAAAGCAACCCAAAGGCAGGCGGGGTAAACGGGTCACTGAAAACAGCCCTGGGGCCAAAGGGCACAGGCAGGCACTGGGGGAGGGGATTGACGTGGACGCCAGCCGCAGCAACAGTCTCGCCTTTTCCCGGTGCTATGTGTGGGAAGGCCACCCCGTCCTGTTTTTGCTTGGAATTCTGGGACTTGTAGTGTTTCTGCATTTCACAAACCGGGAAGAAAAATCAACAATCCAAAGGGGGAGAGGGGGGGGGGGGAGACGGGACTGAATATGGCCTTCTCAACCATTGGCCGCTGGAAACTTGAGAGTTCTGCGCATGCCCTGGTAACCTCTCTCTCTCTCTCTCTCTCTCTCTCTCCCTCCCCCCTCCCCCTACATTCTTTGGGCAGTCGGGATACACAACCTCCTTTGCCTCCGGAAACTCCTAAAGACATTCCTCTTCTCCTCTTCCTACTCTCTCCCTCTGCCCTGCTGACCTCTTCTCTGCACTATCCCTCTCTCCCTCCTTCTCCACACAACATGCCGACTGGAGGGCAGGCATACCTCAGAGTCTCACAGGTCCCTGGCACCCTCGCCAGTCCTCCAGCACTTGCCTCAGGGCCTGCACTTGCCTCATTGCTACTGCACTTGGTCAATGACCCATGAGAATGGCATCGCTCAGCACTTACCCAGTTTTCTGACTAACTGGGCGCACTATGTTATGTTATGTTACTTGGCATTTTTATAGCGCCTTATGTGTCATTGGTATGACCTCAAGCGCTGGTAGGTTGAACGCCCTCGGGAACCGCAGTTCAGGTCAGTAGAGAGACAGAGTGTCGTACGGTGCGTGGGCGCACCGGATATGTGTGCAGCTGGTGTGGTTGTTGCATGATAGCTGCTTCTTTAGCGGTAGGTGTGGTGCTGTGGAAATCAGTTGGATGTGTTCAGTCTGGAGGGTGGACACCCAGCCTGAGTTCTGGCTGCGTTGGGCCCGAGGAGACGCTTAAGATAGCCGGTATGTGCTCAGCTGGCTGTGTTGTATTAGGATGATGAGGTGTTCGTGGGGTCATGGTAGTATGAGAACAGCTAGGCCGAATGTGTCATAGTATAGCTGTCTTCTAGTTGAATGATGGTGTATAGGCCAGAGTAAGCGTAGTAGTGTGATATGGTGGTTATGGGGAAAGCGCCTGCGACCAAGCACGAGAGTCGGACAGGGGGCGTACATAGCGGCATACGTACATAAAGCGACAGGATGCATAGGATAAACATGCGATGCAGGTACCATGGGAAAACAGGTACATAGCATAAATAGGATGTACAGAGGTATGGTATATAGAGAGATATGCACTCCATCCACTCTGTCCTTTCCATTCACACTATCCTTCGCTTCCACTCCATCCACTTTTTCCATCTGCTCCATCCGTTCCATCCTATGTGGCCCAGCCTATCCCACCCAATTGGTAGGTGCGCCCCCGCCCCTCCTGTCTGGCACGGATTCAGCACCTTCGTTACATAACCTTGCGCTCGCTCAGGGATGTGTCCTGCTGGATTTATGAGGGCGAAGGCCAGGACTTCAAGCCTCAGAATGCAAAGTTAAAACCAGGACTGCACTTGCATCCCCAGACTGGAATGGATATTGTTGGCATGTATGATGTTGGCCCGACAGACCTGATGGCTGCAAGGAGAGAAAAGGGGGCTGGGCCTGGGCCTGGTCCGCCCGCCCGCCTGTCCCAATGGCCAGCGGAGAGTGGAGCAAATGCCACGCTCCTGCCCATCTCAGGGCCCAGCCGAGAGTGGAGCAAATGCCATGCTCCGGGGCTGGCCCGTGGAGCAAAGGCCACGCTCCTGCCCGCCGAGAGTGGAACAAATGCCACCCCCCTGGCCATCTCCGGGGCCTGCAGAGAGTGGAGCAAATACCACCACGCTCCGGGCTGGCCCCGAGGCCCCGAACGGCCACGAACGGCCAGGTTCTATAGGCAGGAAAACAGGGCGTACCTGCAGGCACTTGTTACTCAGAGTGTGCTTTGACCCCTGGCTTCTCGGCGAACGGTGCACTGTGCCGGGCACCCCGAGAGTTCTCGAAGCCTGCTTAGAGCCTCATTGGGATGGCTAGAGTGGCGTGTCTGTCCCCCGAGTTGTTGTGCCGCCCGCCTGGTCTGCAGCTGGGTTCTTCTGGGAGTTATCAGCATAATCCCGCCTTTCCCAGCCAGCTCCACCTAGGCCGCAGTACCTTCTGTCGTTACAAGAGGGCATCGGGGTGCTCTTAGATTCCACATGAGCGTGGAGTCAGGTTACCAGAAGGGAAGAGGGGGGGGCCGGGGGTGTGTGCCCATTTGTAAATACAAAATGACTAAATACTCTCCCTCTAGACCACTGCGCTCCTCTGGCTCTAACTCTCTGTGTGTAAAGCCTTTTGCTAAACAGAGGTCAGGTGGTGGTTCGCTTTCCTCAGCTGGCTCCCTTCCTCTGCGCCTTGAGCAGGATCTTCTTAAATTCCGGAAGCTCCTTAGGCCACAGGCCCCGGGCCGGCACGATAGAGGGCATGGGGGGGGGGGGGTTAGGCACAGGGTGGGGGCAGAGAAGAGGCTCACGCCGTGGGAGGGCAGCTGCAAGGCGCCTCCACTGTTAATTGTCATGACAACCTGGCCAAAAACACAGGGAGGTGAGAAGGAAATCAGCAGGCGCCGGGAAGGGCCCAGCCCCCAATGGAATGACAAAGGTGAAGGGGGCGGGCGGAATATAAGGAGCCTCTAGGAAGGGAGAGGCACCAACGAAAAGAAAGCACAACTGCCTCGGGTAAAGCTTCCAGAGGAAGGAGAAGGACCGTGTTTTTCATTTTCTCACCCAACCCACCCAGAAAAAGGAGGTACAAAAAGGGCATGGAACGCTGGCTGGCAGGTTCGGTACCCGGCAAAGTCGTAGGCGGCGGCACGTGTCTAAGGAGAGGATGCCAATTGGACTGAAAGAAAGGAACCAGCAAAATAGAGGCGGAAGGTCCGGCTTGCAGGCACGCAAAGGAACAGACTTGCCATGGAAACGAGGCATCACTCACCTTGGACACGGTGTGCCCAAAAGCACACCTTTTGTTATCGTTATGTTTATTATGATTGTCAATAAGAAGTAAATGCCTAAGGCCAAAAATTGTTTTCCACAAAGAATGGTATGTGGAGTTTGTTACTAAATAGGGGCATGAGGGAGAGCTCGGGTGCCCACACTACTTAGCCTAAGACTCTCCTCTTTACCTCCGCCTTCGCTTCTTCTCTCCCTTGCTAATCCCACAGTTGCTGCGATGGGTGTCCTGGGCCCTTATGCATCCTCGGGGCCCTGACCTCCCGCACCCAATCGGCCCAGCTCCTGTCTATCTATCTATCTGCAATTGCACGCACACCCAAACGCCCCGGTCGCTCGCACTCGCACCCCTCACGGCTCCAGGCCGTGTAGCATTCAACATTCCTAGCACTTCATCTCTGGCCCGCCCATGAGCTCAGACTCCACAGCACAGCACGTACCCGCTGCTTCCTTCTTCCCTGCTGCACTTGCACGTTCGGAAGACTCACAAGGCATAGTAGGCCCGTCCTGCTTTACTCTCCCCATCCCCCCAGCCCACTGCTCTTATGTATTGTGTTTTTAATGTATTTCCCACTCCTCCTCCCTCCCTTGCCCTGTGGGCGCTTTGAAACAGTATGTTCTTATTTTACAAGCGCCTAACAAGCAAACAATAAAATAAACGGGCATGTGTTCTCTTGTCGGCACGGTCTGAGCCGAAACAAAGGGCCATCAAGTGGAATGCTAAAGGGGACCCAATTTCTTTTGACGCATTTCCCCATTCTCACAGAAGGCGCCGTTCATGTAAATGTGTGCTAAGAAAGGATTCTGGAATGGCACTGCCGCACAGGGACTGCACGGGGCAGGGTGGGGGTTGTTGTTGTCAGCCTTCCAAGAAAGCGGAGTACAATCGAGCAGCTCTGTTATTGATGGTGTGGGCGGCTCTTAAAAGAGCCTTTGGGTTTGCGCGCTGATGCTGCGGTAGGTAGGTGGGCAGGCAGGCAGGTGATCCTCAACCCCCGAATCCATAAAGAGTGCGTCCCTGGCGCTTCAGGGCATACACCACATCCATGGCGGTGACGGTCTTCCTCTTGGCGTGCTCAGTGTAGGTGACGGCGTCCCGGATCACGTTTTCCAGGAAGACCTTGAGCACACCGCGGGTCTCCTCGTAGATGAGGCCGGAGATGCGCTTGACTCCACCACGGCGGGCCAGGCGGCGGATGGCAGGCTTGGTAATGCCCTGGATGTTGTCCCTGAGCACTTTCCTGTGCCTCTTGGCACCTCCCTTGCCGAGACCTTTCCCTCCTTTGCCTCGTCCAGACATGGCGGCTGCACTTCTACTTCTCCTCGTCGTCGTCACGGGGGGAGCTGACTGAGACTGTGTGTGCCGGCAGACAGGGACCGGCTGCTTATATGGACAGAGGGCGGACCATGGGGAGCGCGGCGGGTGTCCGCTCCAGTGCGCAGGGCAGCGTGGGCGGGAGCGCAGCATTTCAAAATGCCCGCGCTTTCCAGCCGTTGCCCCGGAGGGCCTTTGTTCTCTCAGGACTTGCTAAAGGAAAGAGCTTGCTCTTGTGTACAAAGGCCGCTGCCTTTCTGAGAGAGGGCGCGTGCGCGCACACGCACCCCTCCCCCTGCCCTCCCCTCCTCCAATGGACTCCTTTGTGCGCCTCGCATTCGCGCCCTACTTTGCCCCTGCACCCAGAACTTTGCATCGGGGTCGGGAGTATGGCCTTCATTCTACATGGGTTACGAGCAATTTGCGCTGCAGCCTCTCTTTTCTCCGACGCAAGCACATACTCTGTTGGAGCCTACCCTTTGCCAAAACCCCCCCCCCCCCCCGCCCCTCTGTCCCCTTGCCACGTGGGATTATCTGCAAAGACAAAATGGCGGGGGTGGGGGCGTTGTGTGGGGTCGGTCGGTGGGGGGGGGGGGGGGGATACCTGGGGGTCTGTGGCAGGAATTACCCAACGGCCGAAGTCCAGACATGAACTCCTTACAGCATGCTTGTGGGGGCGACCTAGCCTGCTCACCCAAGCGTTACTGCATCGGGGTTGCAGGGCATCGGTCTTTTCGCAAACGCCACGTACGGCTGTTGGGGAGGGGAGGCGAGCCGAATAGGCTTTGCGAGAGGCGAAGGAGAGCGCCCTGCATTTGCCAAGCTTTAGCATGGCTTGGTTTTGTCGGGCAAAGACTAAAGGTGCTCGCTCAGAATTAAAAGGGGGCCGCTGTGCCAGCTCCAAGTGCTGCTGCTACGATATGATATGATATGATATATGATTGATATATACGACAAGGCATTTATAACACGCCGATAGACAAGTGTATAGTGCTGCTTGCCAAGGTGCTGAGCTCTTTGTCGGAGTGTGTGAGCGGCTCTTAAAAGAGCCTTTGTGTTTTTTTTTGTTGGGGAGTGTGTAACTTGGGCTGTTACTTGCTGGCTTTGCCCCCTGCCTTGTGGCCCTCTGTCTTCTTGGGCAGCAGCACGGCCTGGATGTTGGGCAGGACACCGCCCTGGGCGATGGTGACTTTGCCCAGCAGCTTGTTGAGCTCCTCGTCGTTGCGGATGGCGAGCTGCAGGTGTCTGGGGATGATGCGGGTCTTCTTGTTGTCCCGGGCGGCGTTGCCGGCCAGCTCGAGGATCTCAGCAGTCAGGTACTCGAGCACGGCAGCCAGATAGACGGGGGCTCCGGCACCCACCCGCTCAGCGTAGCTCCCCTTCCGCAGCAGCCGATGCACACGGCCTACTGGGAACTGCAAGCCCGCCCGGGAGGAGCGAGTCTTGGCCTTAGCGCGGGCCTTCCCTCCTTGCTTTCCTCGTCCAGACATGGTTCGCCGTAAAGTGGGAGCTCGCTCGTCCTACGTTCAAAGAGAAAGCAATGACCCGAGCACGAGAGGGCCGGCATATAAAGACACGGGGGAGGCTCTCTCATTGGACGAAACCTAGGCTGGCGTGCACATCCATTGGAGGGGGAACGATGCTGCTGCCAGCCAATCGGAGCCCTGTGCTGGGCACACCCACCACAACAGAGTAGCTACAGAACCGTTACGGGCCAATAGCGGACAGGGACTGGCAGCAGCTGTTTAACACAGACAGCCTATAAAAGAGAGGGGGTCGGGGGCGGTGACTACTCATTTCTCCCACTCCTCGCAGCGTGGACGTCAGCCGCAGACCATGCCTGAGCCAGCCAAGTCCGCTCCAGCGCCCAAGAAGGGCTCCAAGAAAGCGCTCTCCAAGCCGCCCAAGAAGGACGGGAAGAAGCGCAAGAGGAGCAGGAAAGAGAGCTATGCCATTTACATCTACAAGGTGATGAAGCAGGTGCACCCCGACACCGGCATCTCTTCCAAGGCCATGGGCATCATGAACTCGTTTGTCAATGACATCTTCGAGCGCATCGCCGGGGAAGCCTCCCGCCTGGCCCACTACAACAAGCGCAGGACCATCACCTCCAGGGAGATCCAGACCGCAGTGCGACTCCTGCTGCCTGGTGAGCTGGCCAAGCATGCCGTGTCCGAGGGCACCAAGGCCGTCACCAAGTACACCAGCGCCAAGTGAGAGGGCAGCCACAGCCCTCTGCGGCACAGCTCCCCGCACACAGAAAAACCCAAAGGCTCTTTTAAGAGCCGCTCACCACTTCCACTCAAGAGCTCGCATGCTTTGCCTAGCCCTGCTTTATTCCAGCCCCCGAAAACATAAGGGCAGTAATCTCAAATAGGCACGTCGGCGTAGGCACATGTTTTCTATGCGCTGTGGCGGGAGTCATGCACCCACTGGACACATCCGCTGGGTGGGAAAACTCTGGGGCACAGCTTACTGTACAGGACCGGCGATATCGGGCGGCTCTGCCAGGGAAGCCCACGCAGCAGACATCGCTGTTGATCCTGCTAGGGCAGTTCGGAATCACAGCGCCATAGCCGGCTTCTCCCTCCCGAGGTCGACGGGGAGCAAGTACAGCAGCGTTTGTGGCCAGTCTGTCTGCGTGTGCGGCTTGGGGGAGGGCGGAGAACCGACCATTATCACACAGCGCTTAGAAATGGTTCGAGTCCAGCATCAAGGCGCTATCAAAACGTGACGCGAGGGGGAAGCATCGGTCGGGTTAAGAGCTGGCTGTGCTCCGGCTGAAAGGCACGGGCCGTCACATCAACTCCCGACACCAGCACGCGCACCAATTGAAAGCAACCCAAAGGCAGGCGGGGTAAACGGGTCACTGAAAACAGCCCTGGGGCCAAAGGGCACAGGCAGGCACTGGGGGAGGGGATTGACGTGGACGCCAGCCGCAGCAACAGTCTCGCCTTTTCCCGGTGCTATGTGTGGGAAGGCCACCCCGTCCTGTTTTTGCTTGGAATTCTGGGACTTGTAGTGTTTCTGCATTTCACAAACCGGGAAGAAAAATCAACAATCCAAAGGGGGAGAGGGGGGGGGGGGAGACGGGACTGAATATGGCCTTCTCAACCATTGGCCGCTGGAAACTTGAGAGTTCTGCGCATGCCCTGGTAACCTCTCTCTCTCTCTCTCTCTCTCTCTCTCCCTCCCCCCTCCCCCTACATTCTTTGGGCAGTCGGGATACACAACCTCCTTTGCCTCCGGAAACTCCTAAAGACATTCCTCTTCTCCTCTTCCTACTCTCTCCCTCTGCCCTGCTGACCTCTTCTCTGCACTATCCCTCTCTCCCTCCTTCTCCACACAACATGCCGACTGGAGGGCAGGCATACCTCAGAGTCTCACAGGTCCCTGGCACCCTCGCCAGTCCTCCAGCACTTGCCTCAGGGCCTGCACTTGCCTCATTGCTACTGCACTTGGTCAATGACCAATGAGAATGGCATCGCTCAGCACTTACCCAGTTTTCTGACTAACTGGGCGCACTATGTTATGTTATGTTACTTGGCATTTTTATAGCGCCTTATGTGTCATTGGTATGACCTCAAGCGCTGGTAGGTTGAACGCCCTCGGGAACCGCAGTTCAGGTCAGTAGAGAGACAGAGTGTCGTACGGTGCGTGGGCGCACCGGATATGTGTGCAGCTGGTGTGGTTGTTGCATGATAGCTGCTTCTTTAGCGGTAGGTGTGGTGCTGTGGAAATCAGTTGGATGTGTTCAGTCTGGAGGGTGGACACCCAGCCTGAGTTCTGGCTGCGTTGGGCCCGAGGAGACGCTTAAGATAGCCGGTATGTGCTCAGCTGGCTGTGTTGTATTAGGATGATGAGGTGTTCGTGGGGTCATGGTAGTATGAGAACAGCTAGGCCGAATGTGTCATAGTATAGCTGTCTTCTAGTTGAATGATGGTGTATAGGCCAGAGTAAGCGTAGTAGTGTGATATGGTGGTTATGGGGAAAGCGCCTGCGACCAAGCACGAGAGTCGGACAGGGGGCGTACATAGCGGCATACGTACATAAAGCGACAGGATGCATAGGATAAACATGCGATGCAGGTACCATGGGAAAACAGGTACATAGCATAAATAGGATGTACAGAGGTATGGTATATAGAGAGATATGCACTCCATCCACTCTGTCCTTTCCATTCACACTATCCTTCGCTTCCACTCCATCCACTTTTTCCATCTGCTCCATCCGTTCCATCCTATGTGGCCCAGCCTATCCCACCCAATTGGTAGGTGCGCCCCCGCCCCTCCTGTCTGGCACGGATTCAGCACCTTCGTTACATAACCTTGCGCTCGCTCAGGGATGTGTCCTGCTGGATTTATGAGGGCGAAGGCCAGGACTTCAAGCCTCAGAATGCAAAGTTAAAACCAGGACTGCACTTGCATCCCCAGACTGGAATGGATATTGTTGGCATGTATGATGTTGGCCCGACAGACCTGATGGCTGCAAGGAGAGAAAAGGGGGCTGGGCCTGGGCCTGGTCCGCCCGCCCGCCTGTCCCAATGGCCAGCGGAGAGTGGAGCAAATGCCACGCTCCTGCCCATCTCAGGGCCCAGCCGAGAGTGGAGCAAATGCCATGCTCCGGGGCTGGCCCGTGGAGCAAAGGCCACGCTCCTGCCCGCCGAGAGTGGAACAAATGCCACCCCCCTGGCCATCTCCGGGGCCTGCAGAGAGTGGAGCAAATACCACCACGCTCCGGGCTGGCCCCCGAGGCCCCGAACGGCCACGAACGGCCAGGTTCTATAGGCAGGAAAACAGGGCGTACCTGCAGGCACTTGTTACTCAGAGTGTGCTTTGACCCCTGGCTTCTCGGCGAACGGTGCACTGTGCCGGGCACCCCGAGAGTTCTCGAAGCCTGCTTAGAGCCTCATTGGGATGGCTAGAGTGGCGTGTCTGTCCCCCGAGTTGTTGTGCCGCCCGCCTGGTCTGCAGCTGGGTTCTTCTGGGAGTTATCAGCATAATCCCGCCTTTCCCAGCCAGCTCCACCTAGGCCGCAGTACCTTCTGTCGTTACAAGAGGGCATCGGGGTGCTCTTAGATTCCACATGAGCGTGGAGTCAGGTTACCAGAAGGGAAGAGGGGGGGCCGGGGGTGTGTGCCCATTTGTAAATACAAAATGACTAAATACTCTCCCTCTAGACCACTGCGCTCCTCTGGCTCTAACTCTCTGTGTGTAAAGCCTTTTGCTAAACAGAGGTCAGGTGGTGGTTCGCTTTCCTCAGCTGGCTCCCTTCCTCTGCGCCTTGAGCAGGATCTTCTTAAATTCCGGAAGCTCCTTAGGCCACAGGCCCCGGGCCGGCACGATAGAGGGCATGGGGGGGGGGGGGTTAGGCACAGGGTGGGGGCAGAGAAGAGGCTCACGCCGTGGGAGGGCAGCTGCAAGGCGCCTCCACTGTTAATTGTCATGACAACCTGGCCAAAAACACAGGGAGGTGAGAAGGAAATCAGCAGGCGCCGGGAAGGGCCCAGCCCCCAATGGAATGACAAAGGTGAAGGGGGCGGGCGGAATATAAGGAGCCTCTAGGAAGGGAGAGGCACCAACGAAAAGAAAGCACAACTGCCTCGGGTAAAGCTTCCAGAGGAAGGAGAAGGACCGTGTTTTTCATTTTCTCACCCAACCCACCCAGAAAAAGGAGGTACAAAAAGGGCATGGAACGCTGGCTGGCAGGTTCGGTACCCGGCAAAGTCGTAGGCGGCGGCACGTGTCTAAGGAGAGGATGCCAATTGGACTGAAAGAAAGGAACCAGCAAAATAGAGGCGGAAGGTCCGGCTTGCAGGCACGCAAAGGAACAGACTTGCCATGGAAACGAGGCATCACTCACCTTGGACACGGTGTGCCCAAAAGCACACCTTTTGTTATCGTTATGTTTATTATGATTGTCAATAAGAAGTAAATGCCTAAGGCCAAAAATTGTTTTCCACAAAGAATGGTATGTGGAGTTTGTTACTAAATAGGGGCATGAGGGAGAGCTCGGGTGCCCACACTACTTAGCCTAAGACTCTCCTCTTTACCTCCGCCTTCGCTTCTTCTCTCCCTTGCTAATCCCACAGTTGCTGCGATGGGTGTCCTGGGCCCTTATGCATCCTCGGGGCCCTGACCTCCCGCACCCAATCGGCCCAGCTCCTGTCTATCTATCTATCTGCAATTGCACGCACACCCAAACGCCCCGGTCGCTCGCACTCGCACCCCTCACGGCTCCAGGCCGTGTAGCATTCAACATTCCTAGCACTTCATCTCTGGCCCGCCCATGAGCTCAGACTCCACAGCACAGCACGTACCCGCTGCTTCCTTCTTCCCTGCTGCACTTGCACGTTCGGAAGACTCACAAGGCATAGTAGGCCCGTCCTGCTTTACTCTCCCCATCCCCCCAGCCCACTGCTCTTATGTATTGTGTTTTTAATGTATTTCCCACTCCTCCTCCCTCCCTTGCCCTGTGGGCGCTTTGAAACAGTATGTTCTTATTTTACAAGCGCCTAACAAGCAAACAATAAAATAAACGGGCATGTGTTCTCTTGTCGGCACGGTCTGAGCCGAAACAAAGGGCCATCAAGTGGAATGCTAAAGGGGACCCAATTTCTTTTGACGCATTTCCCCATTCTCACAGAAGGCGCCGTTCATGTAAATGTGTGCTAAGAAAGGATTCTGGAATGGCACTGCCGCACAGGGACTGCACGGGGCAGGGTGGGGGTTGTTGTTGTCAGCCTTCCAAGAAAGCGGAGTACAATCGAGCAGCTCTGTTATTGATGGTGTGGGCGGCTCTTAAAAGAGCCTTTGGGTTTGCGCGCTGATGCTGCGGTAGGTAGGTGGGCAGGCAGGCAGGTGATCCTCAACCCCCGAATCCATAAAGAGTGCGTCCCTGGCGCTTCAGGGCATACACCACATCCATGGCGGTGACGGTCTTCCTCTTGGCGTGCTCAGTGTAGGTGACGGCGTCCCGGATCACGTTTTCCAGGAAGACCTTGAGCACACCGCGGGTCTCCTCGTAGATGAGGCCGGAGATGCGCTTGACTCCACCACGGCGGGCCAGGCGGCGGATGGCAGGCTTGGTAATGCCCTGGATGTTGTCCCTGAGCACTTTCCTGTGCCTCTTGGCACCTCCCTTGCCGAGACCTTTCCCTCCTTTGCCTCGTCCAGACATGGCGGCTGCACTTCTACTTCTCCTCGTCGTCGTCACGGGGGGAGCTGACTGAGACTGTGTGTGCCGGCAGACAGGGACCGGCTGCTTATATGGACAGAGGGCGGACCATGGGGAGCGCGGCGGGTGTCCGCTCCAGTGCGCAGGGCAGCGTGGGCGGGAGCGCAGCATTTCAAAATGCCCGCGCTTTCCAGCCGTTGCCCCGGAGGGCCTTTGTTCTCTCAGGACTTGCTAAAGGAAAGAGCTTGCTCTTGTGTACAAAGGCCGCTGCCTTTCTGAGAGAGGGCGCGTGCGCGCACACGCACCCCTCCCCCTGCCCTCCCCTCCTCCAATGGACTCCTTTGTGCGCCTCGCATTCGCGCCCTACTTTGCCCCTGCACCCAGAACTTTGCATCGGGGTCGGGAGTATGGCCTTCATTCTACATGGGTTACGAGCAATTTGCGCTGCAGCCTCTCTTTTCTCCGACGCAAGCACATACTCTGTTGGAGCCTACCCTTTGCCAAAACCCCCCCCCCCCCCGCCCCTCTGTCCCCTTGCCACGTGGGATTATCTGCAAAGACAAAATGGCGGGGGTGGGGGCGTTGTGTGGGGTCGGTCGGTGGGGGGGGGGGGGGGGATACCTGGGGGTCTGTGGCAGGAATTACCCAACGGCCGAAGTCCAGACATGAACTCCTTACAGCATGCTTGTGGGGGCGACCTAGCCTGCTCACCCAAGCGTTACTGCATCGGGGTTGCAGGGCATCGGTCTTTTCGCAAACGCCACGTACGGCTGTTGGGGAGGGGAGGCGAGCCGAATAGGCTTTGCGAGAGGCGAAGGAGAGCGCCCTGCATTTGCCAAGCTTTAGCATGGCTTGGTTTTGTCGGGCAAAGACTAAAGGTGCTCGCTCAGAATTAAAAGGGGGCCGCTGTGCCAGCTCCAAGTGCTGCTGCTACGATATGATATGATATGATATATGATTGATATATACGACAAGGCATTTATAACACGCCGATAGACAAGTGTATAGTGCTGCTTGCCAAGGTGCTGAGCTCTTTGTCGGAGTGTGTGAGCGGCTCTTAAAAGAGCCTTTGTGTTTTTTTTTGTTGGGGAGTGTGTAACTTGGGCTGTTACTTGCTGGCTTTGCCCCCTGCCTTGTGGCCCTCTGTCTTCTTGGGCAGCAGCACGGCCTGGATGTTGGGCAGGACACCGCCCTGGGCGATGGTGACTTTGCCCAGCAGCTTGTTGAGCTCCTCGTCGTTGCGGATGGCGAGCTGCAGGTGTCTGGGGATGATGCGGGTCTTCTTGTTGTCCCGGGCGGCGTTGCCGGCCAGCTCGAGGATC